>NC_051289.1:10682876-10993837 GCF_015220745.1 Sebastes umbrosus
CAACGGTTCGTATGATATCTTACGAATAGACTCTAGACGCGACCCTGGTCTTGCAGGGCTCTGACGGATTCAACCCTCGACTTGTGGGCTCTAGATGCGACCATGGTCTTGCAGGGCTGTGACAGACTCAACCCTCGACCTGCGGGCTCTAGTTGCGACCCTGGTCTTACAGGGCTCTGACGGACTCAACCCTTGACTTGCGGGCTCTAGACGCGACCCTGGTCTTACAGGGCTCTGACGGACTCAACCCTTGACTTGCGGGCTCTAGACGCGACCCTGGTCTTGCAGGGCTGTGACAGACTCAACCCTCGACTTGCGGGCTCTGGATGCGACCATGGTCTTGCAGGGCTGTGACAGACTCAACCCTCGACTTGCGGGCTCTAGACGCGACCCTGGTCTTGCAGGGCTCTAACGGACTCAACCCTCAGCTTGCGGGCTCTAGACGCAACCGTGGTCTTGCATGGCTTTGACGGACTCAATCCTCGACCGCACTGGGCTCTGGATGGACACAACCCTGGTCTTGTGGGGCTCTGACAGACTCAACCCTGAACTTGGGGGCTCTGGACAGACACAACCCTTGACCACATGGTGCTAGTATATGTAAGGGGAACATGAATGTGTATAGGGAACGTGAATGCAACCGTGTGTATGTCTAAGGGCTATGTGTATCAGCTATCTCTGGTGTATGAAAATAGTGTGACATACTGGCTGGGGATGTGCAGATGTGTATCGGGGACATGAAGGTAACATGGTTTGTCTAAGTGTTACGTGTATCAGTTATCTGGTGCACGAAAATAGTGTGACATACTTTGGAAATTGTTTACTGTTGAAATCTTTTTTGTTGTTGTCATGCTGGCCTGCTGATATAAGTGTGTACACATAGGTTTATTGCAAACATCCTGTTTCTGTTTCTGTTATTTTTGGAGGAGGGGAGGTATGCAATCTATTTTATTGAGTTGCTACTGAGCTTTTATTGTGAAGAGAAAGAGGAAATGTATAATGTGAGGCTACTGTGACTAGCACAGAGGAGTCTGGAGTTGGGAATGAGTAAAGGTGCCGGCATGTTCAAGACCTCCGTCTCATCGTGTCCTTATTCCACATAATAAATAAGTATAGACGCACATAAAAGACTGCTCGGTTACAGTAGCATTTTTGGAGCTTGACCCATAAAAATCAGGATATCTTGACCTCCGCTGCTACGACTTTGACTGTTTGAGGGAAGTCCATCTAACATTATTTGGCATCTAAATTGATACGATTTGTGTGTATGACCTCTGCAGGTTTGGAGGGAGATCCAGATCTACAGTTCCTGCTGGTCGGCGGTGACCTGCTCAAGATTCGCTCGACCTCCTGGAAGAAGAACCGCTTCTTCAAACTGCAGGAGGACTGCAAGACGCTGTGGCACGAGTCCAAAAAAACATTCAGGCGAAACCAGACTTGTGAGTGTCATCTTCTACACGGGTTACATGTGTGTTTGCATAACTTCTTTACACAATGCACAGAAATGGGAGTTCTATAAAATCGGAGTTCCGGTTTCTGTATGTTATTTCACTCGGGGTTAGTTCATCCCACTTCTCCTTTCAGATCTCAACAATAGCTTCTTGTAAACACGCCCCTCAAATCCCACTGGTACTCCAGAGTATGTGGTGGAATGGAAATAACTCACACAGATGCTGCAGTGTGGCCAAAGACAGACTGGAAAATACTAGTGTTTGTCCTCAGATTCTGGTTCAGTGATCCACTGTCAGGGTGTGAACGTACGTCTACGTCCTCTAGTATCTCTGATCTCCCTCCCATCCCGGCGGCGGCTGCTGCTACCAGACCTGATAACCTCTGCCCCTAAGCGTGAGTCTTGAACAAACAGTGAAAGACAGATACTCCCCATACAGACACAGTAGATACACACACTGAGGTGATATCGAGCGATGACTTCGTGTGAACGATCATGTGTCAAAGCTGTTTTCAAACTGGGACAGAGACGAGCTTTGAGTTCGCAGGCATTTCCTTGTTTACGGAAATAAGCGTGCGTGTTTTATTACTTTCCTGTGGGCTTTAGCAAACCACAATTATAGTACCAATCAGCTCTAAAGTGCTTCAGCATAAGGTGAGAGAGCGTGGGAGGACAGCACGTACTGCTTTACTGAAGCAGAAGTTGTTTCAATGCTACGGACACATTTCGACTTAGGGCCTGTAAATCATCCACACTCAGAGTGAGAGTAACTCTTCTCATCAGTCCCGATAGACTGTAAAGCTCCTGTTCTCTTTTTCCCACACTCTATGGCTCTATGTCATTCGCCTTGATAGCATTCTCACATACACACACACACACAAGTGCACATGCAGGTTGTACACACTGTCAGGGTCACACGAGGTGGATGTCAGAGGCTTTACATTGATTCTACTATAAATATGACATACAACATATCTCACATGTGAGACACTTCCTTCATATTACTGTCAGTCTGCTATTTGTCACATAGATAAAGGTGAGCAATTTGCAGACTTGTCAGACCAGACTTTGTCTAAACGATATTCATGAGCTTGTATTCAAACAAGTCTAATATATTTGGTAAGTAGGCGGTTATTATTTTGCATGACATTATCAGCTGTTAGTTTCTCACCTCAACCCCAAGCTGAATGTTAAGATTAAGGTCAGGCTTATACAATGGCTTATTATGGCCATTGTAGGTACAAAATAAATAATTACGGAGCCGGGGGATTGGGGTAATACTCAGAGTAAAAATTCACGATAAATCAATCACAAATTTACAAGAATAAAAGGGAATGTTTTGTGATTAAAAAGTCATAAATTTACAAGAAAAATTTACAAATTTACAAGAATAAAAGTGAATTGTTTTGTGATTATGAACTCGTAAATTTACAAGACAATATTCACAAATTTACGAGAAAAAAATAATATTCTTTAAGATTATAAAGTCGTACATTTATGAGATAAAAATTACAAATTTACAAGAAAAAACCTTGAATATTCTGTGATATTATAAAATCGTAAATATACGGAAAAAAAATAATATTCTTTGTGCTAATAAAGTCATACATTTACAAGGAAATATACCACAAATTGTGCGAGAAAACCCCCTGAATATTCTTTGAGATTATAAAGTCATAAATTTACAAGAAAACAACCTCAGAAAATGTGTGTTTTCTTTGTCAAGGAACTACATCGCATCACTCTGCTACGTTGCCGTATATTATGCCTGCAGTGGATGACCTAATCAAATTATGCTTCGCAGTCAGATTTAGATATAAGTAAATACTCGTGCTATTAGCCCAGAATTACCATGTTATTATAAGCATCCAGACTTTGAAGAGACATTACCGCGAATTGGGCCTATTCAGAAGAAAACAACATACCGATATGCTTTTTTTTCTCGTAAATTTACGACCTTAATCTTGTTTTTTTCAAACACCCTCTTCACTGCTTGCTGTCTTCCCTTTGAAGAAAAGAGTTTTATAAACAGCAGCATGAATTTTGCACTTGCACAATAATCTCATTGTATGAAATCTCATCTGGTATTCAAGCAATGCTGGCGTGACACGGATGACATGACTTGGACATTGTGGAGAGACGGGATTCTCTGAAAAGGATCCAAATTCACGACCCTAAACTCCTCTACAGTGGTCTGTTTTTCTGGGGATAATGTCCATGCGCTTATTAAACAAGCACTCCCGTTCTGGTGAGCGCCTCCAAGGTATTTTGTTCATCCAGCAGTCAGCTGAACTTACACCACCCAGCCTTGGGTGTGTTTCTCCACGCCGCCCCCTCACTGTTGTGTTTTTCTCTCCAAGTAGTCTGACCTTTAGATCCATCCTGCCCCTAGATAGTCTCTGATTCTCAATGGAACAATGGTTGCTCTTCATTAGACTCTCGGCGGGATGTAAAGGGTGGAAACACTGTGATTGTAGCCTAGCTTCAACATATGGCCTCTTGGCTAAGCCTCTGGTGTGTGGTGTTTTGTTACAAGGGCGGTTGTTGCCATTTAGCGTGATTACATCATGCGTGGCAGTGCATGCTCTTCCGTACATTAAGCTGCTCAACAACAGACCCCAAACATATGGGTGGAAACAGGCTGTGTGCGCAGACACCTTCAGCATATGTGGTCTTTGTGTGGGTGTTTGATACAACATATTTTTAGACATAGTGTTTTATGTGTTGCCCATGTATGCCAGGGTGAGGCGAGCAGATCAAGGAAGGCCAGATTGCATCAAACGGTTGTTAAGTGCAGTTATCAAATCTCCGTGGAATGTGTTTTGGTTGCCAAAGAATCCGAATGTTCAGCAGACAACAACAAAATGTCCGAGAAACCGTCTCTAAAAGCGTCTCAGAGGGCTCTTAATCTAAAACTGTTGCAGTTTTTGGTAAACAAGATTCAAGGCTCAACCTGCTGCTGTTATGTAACATGTTTGGTAGCTGTGTGTCGGATATTTTAGTAAGAAAGAACTCTGTTCTGTACAACTTCACAAGTTATCAATCGTTTCTGCATGAGATGAGAGAGCATTTTTGCATTGATCTTCTAAGTTGTTCCAGACTTTATTAAGTCTTTCTACTATTAAAGCTGCACTGATCAGTGTTTCTATAGTGGATCAAATGACTACATGTCATGTGAAAGGGGTCGCTATTTGTGACCATGGACTGTACATAAGAGGTGGACGTAGTCACCGTGACCTCACCCATTGGTTGTGTACTGCTGTTTTCAAGCTTCTAGTTTGGCATTTCGGCCGTCACCATCTTGTTTTTTGTAACCAGTAGTGACAATAATAATAAAATGCTCAAAAGACATTTATAGGCAACCAAAAATGTTACAATCAACATTTTTATAAACTGAAAACACACTGTGAAAGGGTTAAAGTTGTAAGACAAAAATGTGGATAATTACCAGACCGGACAACGCCGTGGTAGCGACCTGTCAATCATGCCGTAAAGCATACCCTGCTTTCTACTGAGCGTTTTATCATTTTTCAGCTCATTGTTTCATCAAAGAGAAAGAAGTAGCGGTGCATTTAGAAGCTAAAGACCCAGATATTTGAGACTAAAACAGAGCTAGAAGGAGAGTGAATATTAGTCTTAGGGGGCTAATAAAAACACAAATCCACCAACCCAAATGAATGCTAATGTTGCTGCGTGTCGGCCGGATGTGTAAACATGCAACCGTTGTGCCTTGAGAATGAAGGCCACAGAAGCGAGCTGCCACACAGAAACAAAAGCCTTCCTGTAGATAAGATGTTAAAGCACACAGTATTGTTGTGCCCATCAGGACAAAAAGTCTGCTGCCATAAGATAATGACTAATCCAAAGGAGGATTATGAAGTTGTGCGTCAAAGGTGACTGCCAGCTAGTGCATGTCCAATTATCACACTCCAAACTAGGACGACTGTATATGGTTCTAATGAAGCTATTAGCAATTTACTCCACTTTTTAACTTGCAAAAACAATTTTTAATGTTTTTTTTTTGCATTAAGCTACAAGTGTGCAACTCTTCTCTTCTGATTAACGGCTAAATTACAGGAAAATTACATAATCGTCTGGACGTTTTGGTCTGTTCTACGCTTCGCGTCGGGGTGTCACATGACCCTGTCGGGGTTTATTTCCCAACAATGACCGGTTAGCTGTATATTATCCCGCTTATTACACAGCTACTTACTTAAGAAATAATAATAATTTGACACAAAAATGGTCCTCAGACGTCCGACATCTGAACTGCTCCTAATAGTGTAAATATAATAATTTAATATTATATATATATTTAGAATGTAATCAAGTGTAATTTTGAAATGATATTACATTTTGTGGAAAGAAAAAGGAGAACTTGATTTGATTTTTTTTGTAATCCAGACTGGGAGTTTCCACCATAACTTATTATTACTTTCATTATTACAGAGAGAGACTTGTCTCCAAATCCTGAGGGGCTATTTCATGTCAAATTCAATTTACAGCATGTCGAAGTTTTGTTATGACTTACATAACAATTTCAAACGATCCCCTTCCTCTCTCCAAACAGTCTCCATCGATGACATTGACTCAGTGCGTAAGGGCCGTCAGTCTGAGGGGCTCAACAAACACACCGAGCCCAGTGCTGAAGAGCTGTGCTTCTCCATCATCTTCAAGGGCCGCAAGAAAAACCTCGACCTGATGGCGGCCAACGGGCAGGAGACGAAACAGTGGGTCAACGGCCTGGACAAGCTCATCCACAACATGCGCAACCTCAGCCGCCAGCAGAAGAGTGAGCAGTATCCTTGACAAAGTCTTTTAGTGGGGAATGTGTTTGCATGCACGCTTCTCTTGAGAGGAGACAAGTGCTTTCTGCAGATTTGTTCTTAATTGGTTCAAATATAATCCTTACATCTAAATACCAGTTGGATCATCAACTGCATGCGGAAAGCAGACAAGAACGAGGACAATAAGATGACCCTGAAGGAGCTGAAGCACTTCCTGAGACAGATCAACGTCGAAGTGGACGACGCTTATGCAGTGGACATCTTCAATGTGAGTCTCAATGAGCCATTGTGTGCTGCAGATCAATATATCATCCTTAAAAACAAACTGAAAAGCTAGTATATCTGGTTGATTGGTTGTCTTATCATGTTGCATAGAAATGTGACAAGTCCAATTCAGGCTCCCTGGAGGGCCCAGAGATCGAGCACTTCTACGACCTGCTGACGCACCGCGAGGAGGTAGATGTGATTTATGAGGAGTGCGCTCAAACGGACGGTCAGATGAGCGCCAGAGACCTGCTGAACTTCCTGTTGAATCAGCAGAGGGAGCAGGCGACCATGGAGGACGCTCTCAAGCTGATTGAAAAATACGAGGTGGATGGGACAGGTAAGGTTAAGTCTTTAAGGAGGACACCACGGTCACATTCCAGATATCGCGTCATATTCATCATGTCTGTCTGTCCTCCAGCGAAGCAGAAGAAGCACTTGACCAAAGACGGCTTCCTGATGTACCTGCACCAGGAGGAGTGCTCCATCCTCAACCCGGCCCACAAACAGGTGTATCAGGACATGCACCAGCCCCTCAACCATTACTACATCTCCTCCTCACACAACACATACCTGATGGAAGATCAACTCAAAGGACCCAGCAGCACAGAAGCCTACATCAAGTAACTACCATTAACAAACATAATGTACGTAACGTTAACTGAAGGGCAACTGGAGCATGGATTTTGTTGGTCCCAGGAACTAAATTTGGGAACTAAGTCAGGAACTAAAAGTACTTTTGTACATTCTTGTTTGCCTTTCCATTTTATCTAAACAACTGGAGATTTAGGCATATTAGGCTAATGTCTAATCCTACACACTGCACCTTTAAAAAAAAAAAAATTAAAGCCCAAGTCCTTATAATTATAAAAGCGACAACCAGTGTGATGAATGATCATGATGAGACCAAAATGATGCAGACAAGTTGTAGCGGTCTTCAGGCTTGTATTCATCCACCCCAATAGTTCCAGGGCCTTCAAAAAGTACCACCTCAGGTGCAGGAACTTCTTAGGGGACAGGAACTATGACCCAGGAACCAAAACTGACACTAGTTGCTGAAATGCACATAATCTTTCTGGAAACATTTCTGCAATATATAAAAAGGGCAGGAGTGAAGTGATCCAAGGTTTTCATGGAGGTTTTCTTTCCCTTCAGAGCACTGATGAAGAGCTGTCGCTGTGTGGAGCTGGACTGTTGGGACGGGGCTAACGGCGAGCCCGTCATTTACCACGGCTACACGCTCACATCCAAAGTGCTCTTCAGAGACGTCATCAAAGTCATCAACGATTACGCCTTCAAAGTATGTGACGTATCAATGATTGCATTTCATTTCCATTCTTGTTCTTCTCACTTTACCTTCCCTGAATGATTGTTTCCTTTGTTTCTCCAGACGTCTGACTACCCAGTGATCCTGTCCCTGGAGAACCACTGCACCGTGGAACAGCAGAAGCTCATGGCTCATTATTTGATCTCCATCCTGGGTGATGCTTTGGTCACAAAGCCTCTGGGCAACACCATGCCCACCAACTTCCCCTCACCTGAGGTGCGTCAATCTCAGCTCACTGATTCCTATTATGTAACATTCACTGTCTCTTTAAAGCCTCAGAGCTCCTAAATAAACACCGCACCTAAAAACCCCACCTCTTTAAGTTAATGAACCACTTCACTTTCCTGTTTACTTTAACATGACCATTAGATTTGTCTCGGAAAGGAAACTGATGAGATTAAAGTAAAACCCATCCTCATTATGTGAGCACCAAATTAAACCTCTAGCACATAATCAAAACAGCATCCATCTCGAGCCTCTGCTCCTCCTCTATGTGTTGATAATGTGGGTACACAAGATCTTTAGTTTTGCATTTTATCATCTCGCCTGAGTGAGCGCTTAGTGAGAAGTTGTTTATTAACTAATAAGTTGTCAAGATCTGACTGTGTGAGAGAACAACTTGTTTGATAAGAGGTGCTGTTATATCTGACAGGAGATCATGTGCTTGTGCGTGTGTGTGTCTGTCTGTCCGCAGCTAATCTCGTATGCTACTGGCCCCATCAGCCTAATATTTTTTGTGCTCATTTATAACTTTATGCTCTAGGTCCTCTCGTGGTTGCGGTGGTTTTATTGACTGTTTTATACCACTTCTTAAGTGATCAACAACTGCTTCAGTAGCAAAAATGTACGACAATAGGCCAAATACGAGCCTTAAACCTCTTCCCAACTTACAGCGACCGAGCGAACTCTGAGAATGGAGCGCGAAAGATTTTCCAGATGTACTACGAGCGATGTCACTCTCTATTGCGCAGAGAGAGTAATATTGATTTATGTCAGTTACCGTCAGCGTCGATTGCGACCAACGATAAAAGGTTGGAGGTGTGCGAAACTTTGCAACAATAGAGCCAGGGCGAGTTTTTTATTAAACAAGCGACACGTCGCTCAGCCTGCTCGCTGACACACGGAGCAGGTTAGGACATCTTCATTGGGAATAACTGAAACAATCTGATGTTCGCTCGTTCGCATCGCGTACAGTTAGAAAGAGGTGTTACCTGTCCAGGTGTTTGTCGTGGCTCAAAAACTGACATCCATTGAAAAGTTTGGTCTCATTTTGAACCAGAGCATCTGCAGGTTTATTCCATATCCAATATGTTTTGATCCACTAAAGTCAGGCATGATACGAGATGAATAAATCCCCCGTTTTAGTTATCTTCGCCGCCATCTTGACTATAAGGGAGTCGAGAGAGACAATTGAGTAAGATTAAGCTCTGAGTGGAGAGGGAGATCTAGTGGTGAGGTTGCAGATCGCAACCAACTTAAAATTTCCCAAGCCCTGTTCAAATGTAGCACCCATGGGATGAATGTCTGTGGCATAGTCAGCCTTGAAGGAAATTATAATTAGGCATCACACAACATTTCCCTCTCTGCCATTGGCTACTGAGAGGACGGCAGTCACCAATAACACACCTCTTTTCCATTGAAAGATAAGAATACGCTTCCCTTCATTATTATAAAAAAATTGCGACACAAAAAAACACACTTTGTTTGTTTCTGTTCAGGAGCTGAAGGGCAAGTTCCTCGTCAAGGGGAAGCGATTGAACAAACTGGATGCTGCCTTCAGCAATGACAATACCATCGAGGAAGACACCGTGTCCGAGGAGGACGAGGCTGCAGATAACAAGGAGAACGGCGGAAAAACCAAATCAAAGGTGTGTCAAGTGTCATTTCTAACACAGTTCAAAAATACATGCATTTTGTTCAACAAAACTGAGCTGCTATCCCGTCTCCTGTTTAGAAATCAAAAATCAAACTTGCCAAAGCGCTCTCAGACATCGTCCTCTACTGCAAGAGTGTTCATTTTAGTGGCTTCGAACACGCCAAGGAAAACCAGGCCTTCTACGAGATGTCGTCCTTCAAGGAGAGTAAAGCGTTCAACCTGGCCGACACTTCAGGTAAACATCACAATATCACTAACTGACAGTTGATTATGATTTCTCATGAGCAGAGTATGAAAACTATGTTTCAATGTGTTCTCGTAGGGACCGCCTATACCCATCACAACATGGACAAACTCAGTAGGATCTACCCCGCGGGCTCCAGGACCGACTCCTCCAACTATAACCCAGTGCCCATGTGGAACGTTGGCTGCCAGATAGGTACGCTCCCATTACTACATGCTGAAATCCAGCCATTATTGTTATATTAGGAGAAATGGTTTCACACCCTTCTGTCTGGTTTGTATTTTAGTGGCGCTGAACTTCCAGACTCCCGCCAAGGAGATGCACCTAAACCAGGGTCGGTTTCTGCCAAACGGTCTTTGCGGCTACGTCCTGAAACCCGAATTTCAGAGAGTCCTGTCCTCCCAGTTTGATCCCAGCACGCTTTCCAATGGGCCCTGGCTACAGAGGAAGACCTTTAGTGTGATGGTGAGTTATCCGCCATGTTCTAATAGTTTTTAATTTTCAATTGATTTTTAATTTAGTTTTCACTTTGATTTCATTTTGGTTTAGTTTCAGTTAGTTTTCACAGTATGTTTGATAGTTTTATTTCAATTTCAGTTTTACAGAAAGGTTTAGGTCTTATATATTCAGTTTTTGTTTTTATATATTTAGTTTTTGTTTTACAGAAAGGCTTAGTTTTAGTTTGTGTAGGAATGGCCATAATGTTAAATGTTTTATATTAGTGTCCGATATGAAGCAATTGCAGCATAGCGACATCTCCTGGAAGGTCAAGTCCGTTCAATTTCAGTGGTTCAATGTCAAGAGAGTTGATGAAAATCCATTCTTTTTTTCCGGTAGTGATATATTACTGTCAAAAAACTAAAGCTGAAATGAATTTACATCCATTTTTATTTTATTCTTATATTGTTATTTAACCAGGCAATATCGTTTAAAATGTTTTTTATTATTTAGTTTCAATTTACGACAATATTTTTCACTGCTTATTTTCGTTTTAGTTTACTATAATAACCCTGGTTATTTGCAGTTAAACCTGAAAGATAGTAAAAGTTAAAGATGCGCTGTGGAGTGGAGTCAAGGTTTTGAATTTGTATTTTAAATATCTGCTATTTACTAATAACTTTTCATGCCGTAAACATGATTTTTTTTTTTTTTTTTATATAGTTACATATTTGTGTTTCATATCCCAATACAAAAGGTGATCTCAGCTCAGCAGTTACCTAAACTCAACAAGGACAAACAGAAGTCCATCGTTGACCCTCTGGTGAGAGTGGAGATCTACGGCGTCCCAGCAGACAACGCCAGCAAGGAGACACACTACATCGATAACAATGGTGAGCACATAAACACACACAGATATGGGCACAGATTGTTCCATTCATTCATTTTCAGTTCTCCACAGAGCAAAGTAACATTAATCCCTCCCTGCAGGGTTCAACCCGATGTGGAACGAGACCTTCACGTTTGACATCCAAGTCCCAGAGCTGGCCATGCTGCGGTTTGTGGCGGAGGACTATGACTCAACATCCCAGAATGATCTCATTGGGCAGTACTGTCTACCGCTCACCAGCGTACAGAACGGTAAGAGAGCCCAACTCAAACAACGTGAAGCACTGAACTGGAGAAAGCAGAAAGAAAGGAGCCCAGATGTTAGAGAGATATTGAACGGAGAGGGAGATCTAGGAGTTTACAGGCTCAAGTTAACACCAAAACTGCAAAGACTAACAAAACAAGAGTTGCTGACAGCTTTATGTGATATGACTTATGTGTTCCACATATGACGAGATTTTGACTTGTCTGACCAAGCTAAAAACTCACTTCCTGTTTTCCAGGGTATCGCCACATCCCGCTGCTCACCAAGCGAGGTGACGTCATCTGCTCTGCAGGACTGTTTGTGCATCTCATGCTCATAGACGCCGAGTAGGCTCGCTTGGTTTGGAAAAACCTTCAAGGAAATTCTAAAAGAATTTGTCCAGTTTTAAAGCTAAATATAATTTAACTCTGATCAAATATGTTTGTCTTCTTGCCAAGGTGCCGACTCATCGATGTCTGCGTAACACTTTTTCCTGTCATTGTATAATTGTAGCTTTTTTTAAAAAAAGTATGGTTGAGAGTAACAAAGAAAGAGTGAATGAAAACTGTGAATGAAAGAGCAAAGTATTTAAAGAAACTGTGTTTGCCGTATCGGGGCGAAGTACAATAATTGGAGGAGTAAAGTGTGGATTCCAGTTTAAGATATTTCTGAATAGTATTTTAACTTTGTTTTTATAGATTTCTTGAGGCTTTATATTTCCCTTCAGAATCATACAAATCATGTAAACACAACAAGCACTCAACTGTTTAAAAGACTCCTCTCATTTTAGTTCTATAATGATGTTGGTCTCTGTTTGTGCCCATTGAGAGAGCCACTGTGTTGAGGTGTCCATTCATTTTGATGAATGCTCCACAATGTTTTTCAGTGTTTTTATTTTTTAACAAACTTCCTTTTGACAATAATATGATGAGCAAGATCAAGAAATTAACTGTATCATACACGAATATGCTCTTAACACATTGAACCTTAATTCACCTTATCAAGTATTTCATGTCAAACAAATCTTTTTAATTTATCTGCATTTGCACTAGCTCTCAAATAAAACCAGCAGAGTCTCTGATTGAAGTGTTTTGTGTGTTTTATTCATAATATAAGTGATTCAGCCGATGACGATGACATCCTGAGAAAACTCGATCATGGTACGATCAGCAAAACATTGAAAAATATAGATAAATATAAAGCATAACAATTGAAAATAATCTTAACTTAAGTGTTAAATCATGTCCTTGATTTTGGTTTTTTATCACAATCATGTAAATAAGCTAATTCTAGTCAACATTTTTAATCACTTAAACTTGGTTGATGTATAAAAAAAACAATATTCAGGTGAAATGATCGAGCCCTCTACCCATCCTGTCAGTCAGCCGGCAGCTAAAATGCTGCTCTAGCTTGTTTTACAAACAGGTTTCTCAGCGTTACAGTGAGACAGGTTTGTGAATCCAACAGTGAATTGTTTTCTTTTAGAAAAGTCCTGCTTTTTTCTTCAAGTCACTCTGCCTCCACTTCGGCAGGCGCTTGAAGTCTGGGCGAGTCGTTCCGAGCAGGTTCTCAAAATCCACATCAGACAGGTAGTCCTGAGATCAGAGGATAGAAAGCAGTTAGGCTGACCTCTACTGAACACACTGTGTTATTACATCAGGATAATTATAACTGAATCACATCATCTTCACAGCCAGGGAAGGATTGTGAGACAACGGGGCCTTTGGCACAGACTTGTAAAAGGTTCCTCCTTACATACTGTTGGGACGGGATGGGGACAGACTGAAGGAGACCGTTCCAAATCACACACTTTTTCTTTTTATTTTTAGTACGTACTGCAGCTGCCCTTACAAAGTATGTACTGTTGCATGCAGTACGCATACAATTGGGACATACTACTTCGTCGTAACATTGCTCCTTGAACTTTGACCCTCTTGTTCATATATCTGCTGTGCAAAGGATTCTGGGTCAGAATAACCAGAAAAGCATGCTGGCTTGCATACTGCAAAATGCGACCAGATGTAGTAGGACATCCTGGTATTTTTGGCATACTGCATTTAACGCATTATGTATTGGGACATACTAAATCTTTTTCTGGCATACTAAATAGTATGGTAGTATGGGTATTGGAATGCACAGAGTGTCTCTTTGTGGTCGATTTGTGTCTCTTTGAAGTTGTTTGCGCCTCTGTCTCTGTAGTTATTTTGTGTCTCTTTGTAGTTATGCTGTGTCTTTTTGTACTTATTCTGTGTCTGTCTGTAGTTGTGTCTCTTTGTGGTTGTTTTGTGTTTCTTTGAAGTAGTTTTGTGTTTCCTTGTAGTCATTTTGTGTCACTTTGTAGTCATTTTATGTTTCCTTGAGGTTATTTTGTGTCTCTGTGTAGTTATTTTGTGTCTCTTTGAAGTTATTTTGTGTCTCTTTGTAGTTATTTTGTGTCTCTTTGTAGTTATTTTGTGTTTCCTTGTAGTAATTTTGCATCTATCTGAAAACAAGCTAAGTAAACAGCTTTACTAACGGTGTTTGTACTTCATTGCATTTCAGTGAAATGTTACCATAGCCTTTGCAGCAGTAATACGGAATAAAGGAAAAAATGCAACAGATAAAAATATCGGATTGAATTTGGCAGAATCTCAATATTAAAAGAGTCTAATCAGGATCAGTAGCAAAACACACGATCAGGATATCTCTACTTTTAACTGAGCTGTGACTTTCCAACAAGAAAGGCATGTTCACTAAGCCATCCATGCATGTTTGCAGCATTCACACAACTAATAACACCCAGCACATAATGACTCCCGTGTTTTTGCAACAGCTCCGTAATCGTGCACCCACCTCTCTCAGGTTGGGGTCCACTCCCTGCGGCAGCTCGCTGGGAGACTTGTTGATGAGGAGTTCTGGGTCCACATACGTCCCAGAGCCTCCAGCAGAGGGGGAGGATGGAGTGAAGCTAGAGGACGGGGACAGGTTCATGGACGCAGAGGACTGGGCCCTTTGGGTGGACGGGCTGGTGGGAGTGGAGGGTCTGGGGGACAGATCGCCTCCGTGGAACCTATAGACTGGAGGGGAGCTCGTGGGGCCTCCTGGAGCCCCGTAACCACCTCCACTAACCCCACCAGGACTCCTATTGAGATTAGCGTTGCTCATATCCTGCAGACGTACGACACGGGTCAGTGAAATCATATTTTTGGTGGATTTTTACATGAAATCTGGGCGAAAACATCAAAATTGTAAACACTCACAGATTAGTAACAGTGATATTTAACACATTAGTCGTCATTACATTTGTGATATTAGTGCATTTAGTCAATTAATGAAAGGATTAGTGTTAATCAATCACTTACAACAGTGATCTGTGAGAGAGATGCTGGATCACTCAGCTTTTTTTTCATCTCCTCATAGGAGTTGCCTCCCTGTTGGGAAGATCAAGTGAGGCAGGATTGAACATTCGTAAAGCATGCGTCTTCATCTTCAAACAATCCATAAAAATCATCCACATGTGACTGAATGTTCTTTTTCTAATCTCTGAAATGATTCGTTCACATGTTTGTGTCTACTTCAATCTGCGTTGATGTCATGGAAATGTCACGGAACACTATGAATAGTGATTTTGTAAATTGTTTAATCATGCTGCAATATTGTATCAAACACATTCTCAAGAGAGCCTGTAATAAACTCACGCTCCACTTATGAGGATCCCATGCGTTGAACCAGCCGGTGAAGGTGGGCGGTTCGTATCCCTGTTTGACGAAGATGATGGGTGTGTCGGGGTCGCGACCCGCGGGGTGAGTCCTCAGGTATTCCTGCGAGCTGTTCCACGCCTCCTTGGTCTCATACTGGTTGGCTGAGTTTCCAACCCACAAGAATATCTGAGGTGATTTAGAGAAAGAAGAAAAAGAGAGATATAAATCCCTTCTAAAGCACTGTGAACTACGTGTATTTAATCAAGTACTGTACTTAAAGAAGTATTTTATTGCTGGGAAGATGGTCTTTTCATTAAACTAGGCCGTCTAAGCAGTAGAAAGGCGCAAATGTTTTTGAAATTGGTGTTACGTGACCAGAGAAAACAGAGAAAAAGGGCTGTGGTATTCCCTTTTGCGCACAAGGTAGAAAACCTACAACGACCAGAATGCACTGGGCTCCTTGCAGCCACTGAGAAGATGTATTTTTTTAATGCAACATTATTTATATCACACAGAAAATTTCTGTCTAAACCAATTCACACATTTTGATATAGGAATGGAGAGGAGCCATGAGGAGCCGTGGGGGCGGCTATCCAAAAAATGTGGAGGTACAATATGTAGTTCGAACAAACATATCAATGAACTCAGGTAGGGAGGGCTGATGGTGGCATCATCAATGTGTGCTAAAATGTCACAGAATGATGCATGTTTGGGGGATAATATGGTGTAAATATAGTACATGCAGAATTTTCACATAAATCTTAGACTAAACTATGTTATACTGAGTTACATGGAGCTGTATATGCAAAAACAAACAGACAACATACAGATTTACAGCATCTATCAATCAACACTCATGAACCTATTTTCATCTGTCTATCAACTGTACACATTTATCTTATATTAGACTACATGTGCTATCTAATAAAATATTACAAAAGGAATACATAAACTTATGAAGACTGAAATGTATATTTCACTCAATCTACCAGCAAGCATTTGCTACATATAGTACTAAAGTTTTCCAGCTGGGCATGTGTCAAATACAGATGAAATCCTCTTGATGGGGATTAACTGAGACAGCAATTTACATACTGGCAACTTTGGAAAACTATTTCCACTCTAACAATAAGGAATATTTCAAACACTTCTGTAATACACTCAACAAACACTTTCCCAGAAGGCAACAGGTCACAATGGGCTATAAAACTGATCTCTAATGCTATGAAATGGAAAATGCAAAATAAATAGAATCATAAAAAATGTGTGCATTAGCAGGAGGAGTGTTGATTGGCACACCTGGCTGATGGAGTGCGTTAACTTGTTGGATGTGTTTCCACTCACATGATTCACATAACTCACCCTACAACACACCCTACATTGCTCCCACCTCCCTTTCATTGCACTCGCCATAATGTGAATGACTCGCACGCCAATCTGCTTGTTGTACCAACTTCAGTGTCCATGTTTTGATCATGGCGTACGGCTAAACGTTTCCGGGCGGAACTTTGGAACATTGTTGGTTCCACATTACGCACATTAATCTACCTGTGTGCACCGGACCGAGACGGTTTGGCACAAATAAGAGCCTAGACGAACCCTCACAACTTCTAATATAAGCTTATAAAACATGATGCATTGTTCCCTGAAAAAGCATCCTCTTATCAAGTTGTTTTTATTCTGAGTTATTAAGCATTTTTCTTTTTTTATAAAAAGTTATTAAAATAAACCAGTGTGAGATTTCAACCTGTTTTCAAAGAAAACATACTTTTTCACAACTCCACAACCTGCCTGTTTAAAAAATATTATTTTTGGCACACACACCTTTGACATGCAACAAAGACCCTCAGCTGGAATTGAACCAACAACATCACAGTTACAAAGCACATGTTGGAACCACTCAGCCACCAAAGCACTCTGCAAGTGTATTTGTTTCTTATTTTATCATAGACTGATTTATAGACATTTTTAGAAATGTTGGTTTGCATTTAAGAACAATGAAATATTGTCACTGCACTGCAAAATAACGTTTTTAGGTTTCAATTAGACAGAAATGTCCTGATAAGATTGAGGTTTTTGCAGATTGAAATGCCAAACACTGTATAAATTAGCCACAGCTGGATTTGAACCGGCAACAATATGAATTTAAAGCATGTATTCACTTAAACAATCTTCCTCTTATCAAGTCTCTTTTTTTTACTCCGAAATTGAGTTTGCACTTATTTTCTTATAAAAAGTGATAAAAGAAGTTGTGTACGAGGGCATATCAATGCTGCCAATGTCTCGTCTATATTAATTTACATAATTTACATGGAGGAGCATTTACAAGCTGCACTCCTCCAGCATCAAACAGTCTTCAGTGTGACAACATGGTCTATGTCTCCATCTGTTGGAGGAATCGTGATACTGCACTCATCATAAAGGCATAGAGCTTCAATAGAGGCATGAGGAGGTTAAATAGACCAATGGGTGATGGTTTTCTTTGAATGGGAATTGGGATCATGTATACAGGTCTGATTTTTCAAAACAAAGCCAAAAACAGTTGTATTTAGATGGAATTAATGCCTATAGTGACATGTAAATGTAATTAAATGAGATTTACAGTTACCTGATAACATTTCAAATTGCCAGTTTGGACATTTCGACCCTTCCCTCATAAGAGCTTATTTATGGATTATCTGAAGGATATCAGAGGTTTGTAAGATAAATGATTCCATAACATTTCCCAAATATTGTTGAAGACATTTTTTCACCTTATTTTAAAATTAATTACATTTTTAAGAGGTAAAAACTTCTTAAAATGTACAAAATAACATTATAGGTCACTGGTTGACTGGGGTGTCAATCTCCCCCCTTTTGCCTCCATTATTTTAAGAATAAAAGATCTACTATGGTAAATAAAATATGATAAATTGCTCTGTAGGCTGCCCTACAAGCTAGAAAAACTACGCTCTGGTGTCCATCACTGCGTCTCACCTCCTCCCAGGTGTCCAGCAGCATGACATCCTCCTCGTCCAGGTCACTCTGGGCGAAGTCGTCCACCTCGGTCATCCTGAACTGACCGACCTGATTGGAGCATTCAAAGAGCCGGGGACTGTGAGGAGGCTCCTCCTTCTGCAGCCTGAAACAACCCAGAGTCAGTATCACTGTATAATCTGCTGTTTGTGTGTGTTTCAGATGACATTGGGCATATTCCACTGACCTTGATATAAAATTAATCCATGCAGATTTAAATGTAAGCTTATTAATGTTTCAAAATATGATTAAAGAGAGAGATTTTTGGACCAGTTTTGGGGCCCTTGTTAGGTTCCTGTTTTTGCTTTATATACTATAATATAAAGTAAGAAGAAAATATATAGAGAACAAGACATGGTTGAATGATCGTAGTCGTTAATTTGTGGCTGTTGAAGTGCACAAAATCCATTAATTTCTCTTGAAAACGCCTGATTCAAAGGTGTGACGTTGCTGCTGTCTGTGCGTACCTCTTGTCACTAGCATAGGGAGCCTTTCCTCCCACAGCTACCCAGAATTCAGCTGGCTCCTGGCCCTCCATCACCACCTGCTTGTCCTGCTTGGACAGCACATCAGACATCGCTCTCCCCATCACCCTCTCATCCCCGCTGCAGCCCTGGAGAGACGGACATCAAACAAACACGTGGACTTGTGTGAAAATGCAAACACAAAATCACATCTAAAAGGGAGTTCATGCGAGGCTTTCGCAGCTTGTTATTCCACAACACGGCACATACCTTTCCATACCACAGGTAGCATATGTGGTCGGTCTTCAGCAGGAAGACGTCGTTGGTGCTGAGAGACGAGGCCCTCGCCAGCACTTCAGTGGCCTTGGTGTTGAGCTCATTAGTCCCTCTGACCTGGAAGAGCCTGGCACCTCCGTCAGGGATGACCACGCCAGGTCGGCCTGTACCACCCTAAACACACACACACACACACACACACATACATTCCTTATCGTATTGCAGTAATAAGTCCTCCAGTCTTCAACTAGAATTGCACACACAAACAAGCTTTGAGCATTTGTAATCCAGCATAAAAACAATCTTCACTGCACCTCAAAGATGACGAGTTTGCCTTTGAATATAGCAAGGAAATGACGAGGCTCCTTTCCCATGACCACTCTGACCTGGACCGGCGCTCCATTGTACTTGTTATCAATATTAACAGCCTGGTAGGCGCTGGCTGTGATCTCATCTTTAGTGGCGTGGCGGCCCTGGTGTAAGAAACATCAAATCAAGTTAATACAGAGTTATCTCTGTATTTATCAGAGCCAGAAAGAGAGAAAAAAAAACAAAGAAGTATTCCTTGTGTGATGATACTGACCTGCCACATGTAGAGTATGTACTGCTGCTGGTTTGATATTTGATATGTGTACAGCACCAAGTAGCAATCTCCTCCATAGAACTGTCCATAAGTACTCGGATTTACTTCGGCCAGCTCCAAGTCCTCAATACGCCACACCTGACCCGGACATGGACATGAACAAAAGCGCAAAACGTGTCAGGTTTTTCCTCTCCTGATATAGGCCCTTTTCACAGCAGCCATTCTGACATGTAATTGCAGGGTAAACACAGGTGTAATTGATCAAATTAATTATGGTGTCACAGCCGTTCCAGTGAGTCAGCATGCACAATACCAGGAACCTGGTACATCTAAATGGACCAGGGTCATAATTAATGTTATTAATTACACCTGTGTTTACCCTGCAAAGACATGTCAAGATAGCTGCTGTGAAAAATTGAAGTTAGAAGTCCGTCTACCATTTTTGTTTGTGTGTATTTTGACATCAGACAAAGTTTCCTCACCTTAACGACTCCAGAGCCGTCGTCCACCATCCGCTGCTGGGCTGCCAGTTCAGGACGAGCGTGGAGCTCCATCACATCAAACTTCACTTGGTCTACCTTTGCTGTATGGAGAACCAAAGTGTTCAGTGTTAAACAAATCAATAAGACATTAAGAAATAAATAATCATATGAATTATACACAAACAAAATATATATTATTTAATCATCAAAAAAATGTTTTTACTACAAGATTATCGTGGCCAAAAGAATTCACGATAACGATATTATTGTGAAACCGGAAAATCAGTCAAATTCGTCTTTACCTTTGTTTATTGTGCGTTTCGTCTCTTTTTTGGCAAATGAATTACACTCAAAATACTAGTGTAGGAAGGTGGAGAGAGAGTCTGTAACCGTAACTGTATAAAAGCGTGACTTAAGAGACGCTGGGATATTTACACAATATTATCATATGTGTGTTAGTAACATGATATCAATGTTTAATTGTTTACGGTTATCGTCGATATCGGTATATCGCGACACCCCTAGTTGAAATAAAAACTGCTGAAATGAGATAAAAATGACCTACAATAAGCTATTTTATTGAGAAAAGAAGCAGGATGAACATTTTTACTTTTAAAGCTATCTGACCCAGAGATGTGGATTAATTCAGGTTATGTATATGTTACCTATCTTTCCCATGCTGTAGGTGGTACCAAGACCCTGAGTTTGTCCTTTATCGCTCCAGGATTTGAACAAGTGCTTGAACATCGCTGACTCTCCTCCCTCCGTCATCACCTTCACACTGGTGCTGGAGGGGTAGTTCTTGGCTTTGATGTAGCCCTGGTAGAAAAGATGATAAAATATTACCATTTACCTTCCTGGCAGAAAAGAACCATCATATTGATTAAGTATAGAGTGTGATATATAGAAAAGGGAGATTTTTGTAGAGTACATATTGTTCTGGCATCTCTTCTTATGAGGAGTAATTTGAGCTATTTATAAGACTCACCATTGCCCTGTTGAGAGCTTCCCGCCGCTCCTCCTTGGAGGCCTGTTTGCCTTTCCACACCATCACACTGGAGCCTCTCTGGTCCACGATGTAACAGTCCTGACAGTGAGAGGAAAACAAACAATGAGACAGGACTCATGATGATCTATAATAACAGTCTCTAGGGAATATGTTCGAAGGATGAAAGAGAATTACAGAGGAGTGCAGCAGATCTTGCGTCAGGGGCTGCGTGGCCACTTCTTGAACCACTAGATTCCCACCATTTTCAAAGACGCTGAGGAGAAACACACATGAAGAACATGCAGTGTTTGATTTTATTCAGTGTTTCAGTGTCATGTTTCAGTAATGATGCAACAGATGAAGTAAAAGTCCTTACTGGTAGAGTCTGACAGAGGTGTTCTGCACCTGGTCAGGTTTGTCATCAGGAACAGCCTCCTTCAGCTGCCCAGTCTTTTGGCCGAGCACCGCCATCATGACTTTCATGAGCTCCGGGGAGTCCTTCTCATCTCCGCCCTCCACCAGACCGATCTGAGCTCGACCTCCTCGCTCCCTGTCCCGGATGTCCTGAGCCAACAGGACCGCCTGCAAACAAGGAAGAATCCACTTCAGAAATACAGATTATAGTACTTTTTTTTGCATATGAAAACAGACATTAAAGGTGCAGTGTGTAGGATCTGGCGGCATCTAGAGGTGAGGTTGCAGATTGCAACCAACTGAAACTGAAACTCCCATGTGCCAAACGTGTAGGAGAACTACGGTGGTCGACGCGAAAAAGCGAAAACGGTTTCTGTTCCGGGCTACTGTAGAAACATGATGGCTGGTAACTTATTATAGTGAGTTGAATATCAAAGAAATACACACATATGCAGTATAAAAAAGCAATTAATAAACACAATGTTAGCGTTTTCATAATTGTTTCAAAAATCCTGACTTTGGCTATTAATAAAAGTGAGATTTTTCATGTGATCTAAAAATTCGTACTACTAAGTTGTACTGTTAGATAATTGCCCAGACTTTTGACCAATCAGAACAAATGTTGTGGCATTTTTCTCATCACAGTATGATAAGAGAAACTCACTTTTCAGCCAAACGGTTTGACCGATTTTGAAAATGTATTCACATTTGTGCTTAAGCTAAAGGAAATTAAAAATGTCAGTTGTGGGCACAAATGGGTTAAATTTAAAAAGAGAAACTCAATATATTTGAATATTATCGTTTTTATATTAATGTAAAGTCTCAACCCCCATGTGGAAATGCCATATTTGAAAGTTTTTTGCACGTGTGACTCTTTTGCAGTGGTGTAAAGTAACTAAGTAAGTACATTACTGCTCCTTTTGCAGCCAATCAGAGGGCAGGATTACCTTGAGCTTCTCCCTCCTGTTGCTCTGGGGGCCGTTCCACTGCACTATGGCTTTCCCCATATCCAGCAGGAATATATCTCCGTTGTTAAAGCTGTTCCACGACACCTCCACCTGCACATATGCAAACAAACGTTAACATGATGGATGATTAATATCAACCTTTATTCAAATGTACAGTACATGCTGTCATAAAGCCAACAAAAAAACATTCTGTTGGGAAAGTATTAATTAAATACAACACAGTCACAGCACTCAGGCAATTAACACCTACTCTGACACAGCTCTGACAACAAGCACGGCATAATTTGTTTAAGGGGGAGTGCCGGCTGTGTGAAGCCTGTGATAGCTCCAGTGGGAGGCGCGGGGCAGGCAGCATTAATCCGTGTCACCGCCCTTTATATTCTACTCTGCATACCTCTGTCGCCGTGACATGCTTCCTCCCTTTGACGTGCAGCAGGCGCAGGACGTTGTAGACGTTTGTGTCAACATGCTGGAAACCTGAGGCCACCCCACCCTTCTTGTAGCTGAGGAGAGATCAAAGTTCAAGTGTAATGAAACGCACACATGAAGAGGGATGATTGCAAAAGCACCTGAGTGCATTTCTTGTTTTGCTAATTTTGAAATGTAACCTCAATGTTACATAACCGTGAAGCAAAAACACAATGACAAGTCAGAGGTTAATGAACTTTTTTCTCTGCTAAGCCTCAACAAAACAAGTGTAATTTGTGTCATAATGATTTCATGCGGAGGGATTACTGTTGTAAACCACGTCTCAGGAAGATTATGGCATAAGTGTGTGTGTGTGTGTCTCTCCTTATTGGTCACCACCCCCTTCTAGTTCACACCAGGCCCTTTTTCTTTCACTCACATGAGGCCATTTTTGAAGTAGCTCCTGAACCGCGGTGACTCGTTGCCCTGCACCTCCCTGTGCTGGACCGGACTCCCACCCAGGTGCTCGTCCAGCTGGGTGACGTAGATTGCTGCTGCACCTTGCTCGTCCTGAGAGGAGGTGTTTCCTATCCAGTAGTGGATGTCAGACGACTGGCCTGAACCCTTGTTCTGACTTATCTGGTGAAAAACAAAGAAAATAGAAGACTCAAGGCATGTTCAAATGATACGTCTTCATTAATGTTGAGCCAGTATTGTACTCACATAAAGAACAATGTAACAGTCTCCCTCAAAGAAATTGCCAAAGCCTTGAGCTGGAACAGGCACCATCTGCATGTTCTGAATGAGAAAACAAAAACAACAATGTTAGATATTGTGAAATCTTACACAAAAATAAGACCCGTATTGTCCACACACACACACACACACAGAGTAATATGGTATTTGTTCCAGTGCTGACTCACATTGATGGTCCATATCTGCAGGCCCGGCTTTCTGCCGACATTTCTAAATGTGTCTTGATTGTCATCATTCATCATTCTGCCGAACTGAAACAAACACATGTAAGGATAGAAACAGTTAGGATTTACATTGTTTTGAACTGTTTATCTCATGTAGGGTGTAAAGAACAAGTGATTTATGCAATAAGACACATTTATGGTAGTATGTGAGATGTACAAGCAAAAGATATACAGAAACTTTAAACATCTTAGTGATGCTGAAGCACAGTTTATTCTAACTCTAGGATTTATGGTCAGTGCTGGAATCTCAAGAGCAGTTTTAAGATATATACAGCTATACATACAGCTGTTTTAGACTGATGTTTACACTGATTTAAAAATCCTTCATGTAATACAATACCCACAACTTTTACTTGATAAAAGGCTAGAAACATGGACTATCATTTTAATAATGTTGGCAGCCTTGATATGTGTTTAGCAATCCCTGTCCGTCATGGTTGTATGTCTGTTGTCTGTTTGTACCATGTTCTATTTTTAACTGCCCTTGTCTGTTTTTGACATGCTTTATTTTATAGTTTTTGTAACACTGTAAATAAAGGTTGAATAAAATAAAGAGAAATATAAAGAGAACGCCATCTTTGGATACAGTCTATGGTCTGTACGTCTCACTTGGAGGTTATTGCATTAGGTTAGTACCCCCATTTACATAAAAAGATAATCTAATCCAATTGAAATTTAAAGGTGCAGTGTGCAGGATATGGTGACATCTAGTGGTGAGGTTGCAGATTGCAACCACCTGAGAACTTATCGAACTTCTCCCGTGTGCCAAACGTGTAGGAGAACTACGGTGGCCGATGCTACAACGTGAAACGTGAATGTCCATTATGTGCTACTGTAGAAACATGGCGGCTGGCTCTGTAAAGAGGACTTGCTCCCTGTGTAGATATAAACGGCTCAATCTAAGGCAACGAAAACACAACAATTCTTATTTTCAGGTGATTATACACTAAAGAAAACATACTTATTAACATTATATTCAATTTCTGTCAATAGATCCCTCTAAATGTTACACACTGTTCCTTTAACGCTTCTACCACCACTGCTTGAGGTCTAACCGTATCAAGTATGTGTTAACCTTACAGCATATTATGAAACAAATATCTAATTGCAACTCCTCCAAAGTACTTCAACAGAAAAATACAGCCTTTTTGAAGCCTCCTCCTCCTCATCGCTCATCCTTCGAGTTCCCCTATCTTTTCACTGGAAACAGATGTATCTAAAGTGACATGTGCACCATTTCGACAGATTGGATCTCTGACAGCGAAACACCTCTAATCCCCCTAATGAGTGTCAGCTTGGCGCCATAGCAACACACAAGTTCTGCAATCAGCGGCGCTTAAACAGCCTCTTGACTCAGATATCAGAAACAACAGCACTGATAAGCAAACAGACTGTATCGCCAGCTGAGCCGAGGATATATAGGCTTAGTGGTGACACGCTGTATGGAAACAGGCTCTACAGGACGCCTCGCTGCCGGCAACATATCATGAATGCAAATACAGGATCCATGCATACATGATGCGATTGGCAAATAGCCAGGGGTTGCAGTTATTCTCCAGAGAAATAACCCAGCTATAATTCATCGGCTCACACACAGAGTCTAATCTTCGCTCAAGGTGTAGGAATGAAATGTCTGGCTGGGCAGTGATTGATGGAGAGGGTGGTGTAAGGTGAGGTGAGACAGATCAGGTCAGCTGTGCAACACCAGGATGTTAACCACACCCTTTATTAATACTATAAAGGCTCTGGTTTTCAAGTAATCAGATAAAAAGAGGTGACACACAGAGCAAACAGAAAAAAGGGTTGAGATTTATATAACTTGATAGGGCTGGGGCTGAAGTTGCAAAATCCTACTTCATTTGGTGTGTGAGTCTAAGGAGGACTGAGAGGCACAGCTTAGTCATACTCATTTTACAATATGTATAATACAGCAAGAGTTGCAGTTCTATAAAGCAGGATTGTTTGCCAAAAGTAACAATTATGGGAACGTTGATAGTAAATGCTGAAACATAGTGTAACCTAAACAAACAGAGTGTGCTAATACATTTTTTAGCAGTTTTTAGATTTACCTTTGCCCAATATTCCTTTTTACTGAATAGAGCTTGAACGGATCATAATGTAACTCAATGCAACCGCAATGCAACCATACGTTATTTAGCCAAGCAGGACTGTGCACCCACCGGCTACTAACAGCTAACGTTACTAGCCATTAGTCATTAGTCATGAGTCATTAGTCATTATTAATTAGTCCTGAGCTCTGATCCCCGGTACCTGCGGTACTGTAGAAAAACAAGTAACGCCATGTTTTCAGAATTTTGGCATCGACTTGGTACCGAAGTATCTGTTCTTGTGACATCCCTTATTTCTTCATTAAAAAATGACATAATCTCACTTTAAAGCCAAATTGAAAAGTCTCCTTAAAGCTACCAACTCTTTGCTTTGTATACAAACATCCTTGCTTTTAACAGGAATCATGTGCTGTCATGATAATGTATTATGTAGAATTTTGTATTATGTGTCCTGTCCTGTTTGTTCAGTGCCGTTCTGCCGTTGTATGTATGTTTTAATTGTGACCTACACAAATGGTGGTGAAAATTACATTTAAGTTAACTCTGATACAACATATCAAATGGTAATATTTAGGTTTAATATTGTACATGGTCCCATTCAAATGAATGAAATAACTAGAGACTATCTTGCCATTGCAGGCCACGATTCCAAATCGGGCCGGGGCGTAAAGTTTGCGGAGGCCCTTCCCCACTTCTGGTGCCCTTACTCGGACCACACCCATCTTCGAACTCTTCATTTTGATCTCAACTACACACCTGTAAAGTTTCGAGACAGCACCTTGCACAATTGTGACGCTATCGCTGAGACAAAATCTGTCCACAGACAGACAGAAATATAAACACAAAAACCTCCTCTGTTGTTCCTGCTACAGTAAGAGTCTCCAGGACGGCATTTCGCCATGATGACACACACACACAAACAAACAATACCAGCCACATGCTGTCGCGGCTGGTAGATATTCAAATGATAACAGTAATTACATCACAAAGTTGGGAAATGTTATGTTTTTATAATGATGTTGAAAGAGCCGAGAGGAATTTTTCTTGATGCTAAAAACAATTCATCATCACATCCACCAGTCCAACACTTGACCACTTCCTTTTGTTATCAGGGCAAAGGAGAGGCCACACCCAAGACTATACTCCATACATCAAACTGTGACTAATAGTTTCCCTCAGTATGCATATACTTTTTAATATTTAAAGCAAACCTACTTTAAATTAAAAGAGCAGGATCACATTCTCAGCTGATTTGTGATGAAATTTCCACTTTTATTATTTAGTTTATCTCAAATTCATTAAATACATTTCCTACATAAACTTTGAAAAATCTGGAGAAGAATTTACCCTAATTGATTTTAATTAATTACTTGACTAAATGCCAATTGTACAAGATTCTGGCTGTAGTGGCAACTCCCTGTTGTGAATGAAATACAACTGCTGTGCGATGTAATCTGATCTCGCTCAAAACATATGAAAAACAAATATTCTCTGAAAAGATCAATTGAAGACCAGAGTCGCTTCCATTACTGTGACAGGAAAGACTGGTTCCACTTCAATTAACCTGCGGTGTCCATTGACTCAGCAAACACAATGGGCTTTGTTAATGGTATAAATGTGTTCACCTTGTTTTAATATGACATGATGAAGGTTTAAAAACACAGCATGAGGTCTGTTTTAAAGATATTTTTCAACAAATATGATAGTAAAGATGTAAGTCTTTGGGAACTGCAGTGATTCAGAAAGAGGAAATGGATAGAAAAAAAACAACCAGAAAACAATCTAGTGAAACATGTCACCAAAATAAAAGCATGGATCTTACCTTGTGTTGCGTCTGGCGGAGTGAAGGCCTCGCTGTCTTCTACAAGTTATGGAGGTTTAAATTAGTGAAATGATGTCTCTCTATGCATTAAAGTATCGCTGGCTTTCCCTTCCTCCTGTGTGCAAGCTGGAGTGTGTGTGTGGCAGAGAGGGCTGGCTGTATTTGTCTCCACACCCACCTCTGAACACACCTGCAATTTCCTGCCTCAATATTTACAGTACAACAACTTTAAATACGCCTCTTTATACATTGTTTCCCGGCCCCCTCTGAAGTGGAGATTCTGGCTTGTTTTAAGGATGAATGAAGGGAAACTTGCAGAATGCACCTCAAAGTCAAGATGCTTGAGAACATCATCTAAAATACCTGAGTTGAGAGGTGTAAGAAAGATCGAGTATCACAATATTACGCTTTGTGATACTGTATCGATTTTCCAAAACAATCGATTTTCAGTTAATAGTTTACATGCAAAGATTAACTCAGTGCAAATATACAGTAATGCCGTCTCAGAGTATTTGCCCTTTCAATAGTGCTATGATGTTGGATGATACAGGGACTCTGATGAAGGCAAATGCAGATCCTATACTGTTCTCATTGCATAAAAAAACTAGTAAACATTTTTGCTCAGATTTTATGCATAGGGTGTTGTGTTCTTTATACGACAGTTTTCCTAAAATTTGATTTAAAAAGTTGCAATATATCGTCTTGCTTGTGTATCGCAGTATATCACGATATATTGTATCACGATACGTATCGTATCGCCAGATAGTGAGGAAATTTTCCCACCGGTGTTACCAATTACACCTGACATTTTACAAGAAAAGTTGACGCTCAATATCTGTAGAGTGTTTACTTTGATCTTTACCGTTGGATGGCTGTGTGTCTGGCCTCTCCGTTCGAGCTTTCCCTGCGGGTTTCCACTTGGCAATGATGCGCCACACACACCAGCTGTGACCGCTCCATCCTCCGTGCAGCGATTGCCTCATTAACGTTATGGTTCCCTTATAGCATTGAGTTTTAATCTCAAATATTGCCAAATAGGTGCTTTTGCTTTTCGCTTTGACAACCAAATCCTCCGCCATCGTCTTGTCTGTCAACTTTCTCTCGTCCAATGTGTGAAATCTGACTCCTGCGTACGGAGCAGACACTTTCAGTCTCAGTTTGTAGCGTCCGACTATGGCTTGATTACACGGCGCTGATACGCCAAAATTAACTAAATGGGTTTTATTTCTATATAAAAAAAGCAAGACAGTGGGGGCGGTGGGCAAGTTATGTAATCGGTGTATGCCTGACCACCGTGTAACACCGACTACCACGGAAAGCCTACCAGATTCTTGCCAATACACAGCCATAATTGAGATGGACTCGAGCCTCACTCGAGGTCCCAATTGTGCTCCAAGTAGCCAGTCGGCGTTGTGTTTATGTTCGGCTGAGCCCTCAGCAGCACAGTGGGCATTACAGGGGCCACTTGACACCAATTATTCATTCCACAACTGTTACAACTAGCAGATGGGGGAATTGGACTCAAGGAGCTTGGAGTGCTATTGGAAAGGAATCAGAGGCTTTCTGCGGCTAAGTCTCTCATTCTGTGCCGACTCACACAGACACTCGAGGAGGAACGCTTGACATTATTGAAGGTTTACAGCTCCGCGGCTTTGATCCCCCAACAGAGGAGGCATTGGCAGCTTGTGTTTACATTCGTTTGCTAAATGCGGAGATGTATTAGCACGCTGCATCCAAAGTGATTTGCACACTTTTTTTTAAGTATTAGACAAGAGGAGTCTTTGCAGAATGGTAATCCGTAGTCAAACACCGAGTTGTATATAAAGAAACAATAGAAATGAATTGTGGGTGAGTTGCTTTTACACCTCACCTTGAAACAAATCTGTTATTTCTCTACCAAAAGCATCAAACAGTGGTTCTGCTTTCCACCCCAAACATTTCCAAACTGTGTGAACAATCTGTAAACTTCTTCTGTTGCACGTTGCAGTCAGAGCATGAATCATGGATGAGGCTCCCTCCTGATGTTTTCTGTTCAGGGATACATCTATTACACTTGTCTTTTGTCTTATATAGGCTAGTTCACACAATCCCCGCCAGGGAAAACAGATTGTTACATAACTAACCTGGTTTTCTTGCTAACCAACAGCTTCAAGTCAACAGGCTGGAAGTTGTTCTTACCTTTGACCACTGCTTTCCATTTTTAGATCCAATCCTGGACTCCATTATGAAAATAGGATCATTTCAACAACGTTGTGGTGAACTTCAGTCCCCACATATCTGAGGGACGAGTGGAAACTTAAGAGGCAAAGAAAACCCTCCACAAGAGTTCTTCAGGCTGGAACAATAGGCTCCGTAATGCCTAATCCACTGCTGCAGTTAAAGTGGCTGCTACGTAAGCGGAAGCTAAAAGTTCACATCAAGATATCACATGAAGCTTAGCTCCTCTTGGTTGCACATTAACCAGTTTATATCCATATTATTAATGCACCTGCAGATCATTTAACCTTGCAGACAATGGAGTCGAAGTAAGTAGTGCTCATGATTTAAATGGACTTAAATGCAGCATTTTAGATTAAGTAAAATGTATTCATTGCATTATCAAACTTTTTTTCCTGAGCACTTTAAGGACTTCTTGCACAATTGACAGATGAGCAAACTCCATCTGCTGACAAAGCTCATGCGATAGGAACAAAAGCTCCAGACCAGATACTAAGTGAACCTCATGAGTGAAATCTTTTGTCACTTGCTGTTTTCAAGGTCAAGAATGAACTTTGAACATCAAACCTACAATTAAAATCTAAACAAGTAAAATACTTGTTTAGATGTTTAAAAATGCAAAATGTTCAGCCCTGTTTCTGCTGCCCCCTAACCACTAGGGGGCAGCAGAAACAAGCCGTGAACACAACATTGACACATCGTCTCCTTTTAAGTTGATATGTTGAACCTTTTAGCAAAGAGTTGCTTATTTACACATCACACACAGCTCGAGCAACATTAGCATTCATTTGGAGTTGTGTTTCTGACCACCTGGTGAATGTAATGACATCATCTACAAAGCGACACACACACACACACACACACACACACAGTGTGTTCACTCGCAGGATCCTTTCATCGGCAACCAAACAGTGGAACGTCTGTACTTCGTCAATTGACCACGGCGTGGTTAAAAATTTGGGTTGAGTGAAAGAAATTGCGGTCGCTATTGACGACAGCTTGGCTATTTAAAAATGGTGGGTTTGCGCAGGATGTCCCGTGTCATGATAGTGACGATTCTGTCTGACCAGATCAGTGGTCTGCAGTGTTCTAACTCCACCTTCTAGTATTAGCTCAGCTCGCTTTGAACCTCGAGCGAGTTTACCTATACTATCCGCAACTTTTGTCAATGAAAAAACAAAAAAGAACAGTTCCAAGTGAGTCAAGTCTAGCTCGAGTTTAGCTCTGTTTTTGGTCTCCACCAGCTCCTGAGGGAAATATCTGCCTCTTTAGCGTACAGTTGGTTCATTAAAGCTTTTTCACTGAAACATCTGAAAAAAACTGCAGAGTCGGGTGAAAATTCTGTGTGGGTTTGTCACTACAAGCGACCCCTTTCACATTACCAGCCCGTTCACAGGAAAAGGCGTATGAATAACATGATATTGCGCAAGGCAATAAACACCTTTCTTGCTTTTGGCGTGTCATTTTTACGCAATGTACTGACCGTGTGCAACGGTCAGAGTTAGTGACCTAGAATAGAAAGCGAGAAAGAACACTGGAACACAGGACTTTCAAGCAGGAGACCGGTGTTCAATACCGGTGTTTTGTTTTGTAAGTTACTTTAGTGACGTTTGTCACGTGTTTTTTAGTAACATTTTTTCCGTACTTACAGTATGTTACGTTGTTTTTGTACATATTTTACTTTTAAACCCAATCATGACGTTTTTCCTAAACCTAAGTGGTTTTGTTGCCAGAACCTAAATGCTGATGTTGCCATAGTTTTGTTGAGTGGCGTACAAATGACACGCAAAAGCCTAAAATGCGTCCTCATGACACGCAGAATGTCCATGTAATGTCGTGCTATTTATACACCTTCCTGTGAGACCGGGTTGCACATTACATATGGTCATTTGATGACATGTTAATATTAAATATAGCAGCTTTAAGGTCTGTTAGTCATTACACCTTGGCACGAACTGACAGTGTGCAAACTTGCAACTTTAATAATGTTGTACAGTACGATTTCAACAGCAGTCTTTACAATGCACCCAACCCCCTTTTTCCCCAATAAATAGAATTTCATGTTATCTAAGCTAATTATTATATCTTCCTCAAAAGTTTAACATTTATTGGTGGACGGCGATGTCATCACAAAGGTTTCTTTTTTTTTTTTTTCAATAATCAAGTGGGGTTTCAATGTCTTGGATTGAAGGATTATCAATTTACAGTCACTGTCAAGGATCAAATGACGTCAAAAGCACATTGAATTGAAGAAATCTTTGGTAAATTTAACAATTCAATGTCACTTAACTCAAAAGCAAAGAATCATCCGGGTCTAACAGGCTAGCTGGATACATTATTCTTTTCTGTTTTAAATGACAATTACCAAAGACTTCTTTCCAACTTCAATTTAAGGATTTAGTTAATACGCATTTAGAGATTTGAGTAAATATGCAGCATAAAAATGCGCACCCCATAACCCGACACAACAAAATCAGCACAGTAATGAAGGCACTTCATTCTGTAAGAGAAGATAAATCACAGTTGTTTGAATGAAAGGTCAGACGAGATACAACAGCCTGCATAGCACAGCTCAACACAAAAAAAACAAAAGGTCACCCAAAACCTCTTCCTTCTGTCTATTGGATTATTTTTGGTAACTAAAATATTACTTGATAGAATAGTAAAACCTCCGCTCTCTGATAGAAAAATTACTTTATGTATGTCTTGCTTAGAAACATATAGTATGTACATACAGTGATATAATCTTTTGTCAGTAGGAGTCCTGTACAAAGAGACCGAGAATCCAGAGATCCCTACAGTTGTTGTCTCTAGATTTCATTATGACCGGAGCGATTGCCTGAAGTCCTCGGGTTTAGAGCCACGCTGGGACTCCCAGCGCCGCTCGGAGGACATGAGCCGGGCCGCGGGGGCCGTGGCAGCGAGGTGAGGCCTCTGTGCAGCGGGGGCCCCGAGGCAGGAAGATACCAGCTGGAGCCGCCGTCTGCTACCTGTTCCTCAGGCTCTGTAACAGACTGTAAACGTCCTCCTCTGTACTAAGGCCCTCAAACAGAGGGATCAGGTCCAGCAGCTCCGTGTCCGTCATGTCGTCAAACCAGGACTGCACTGGGACCTGATGAGAGAGGAAACAGAGAGGAAACAGAGGAGATGTTATTTATTTGAAGGGAGAAAACTCAGCTGACAGTCGATGCTAAAGTGCTGCATTATAGGTGAGGAGACGGTGCGAGTTTTGTGTAAATAATTAATGGGGGAAATGCATCAAAGGCATGAAGAGTGGCAGCAGCTCCGCTGAGCAACTTCTCCGCAGAGGAGAGAAATCTCATAAAACTGGGAACACTGCCTCTGGCTCAAGCTGTTTTTTAAAACAACAGTGCAGATTAAAACTGACAACATCTCGCATATATAATCATTTACCATCATTAATAACTTTATAACTAACTTATTTCTGTTATACCGGTGTATTTTGACCCCGGTTCAGTGAGGATTTGGGGACATGTAAAACCTCATTGTAGCCCACATTTATATGTAGATTCACCTTAAAAACCGTTCAGACGTTTACCATGTTTAGAGTTCATGTAAACAGGAGTTGATATGAGCTTAAGTGTGAACAAAAGCTGCAAGATTCCTAAAAAAAGATAACATAGCAGGCAGAAAGAGCACATCCAGCCTTCCTGATGGCCTTTTTTTATTTAAAAGTGCTAAATTTGATATCCAGAGCATAATATTGCAGCAAACAACTATTAACTATGTAAAGATATAGAGGAGTAATGTCTACCTGAGCAGAGAATGAAGTCACACTCCCTCTGTGTGTGTTTTAATCAGAGTTTCTCCTTGCTTTGGCTAGCTCACAGCATATGGCCGTTACAGCTGATATCGACACGGAAGCGTTGCGCCCAACCTACGGTTCCCCCTCAGGTTAACACTGTTAGCTCTGTCAGCACCGTTAGGGCTGGTAGAACTGTTAGCTACGAGCCGCCAAGTCGCCGTCGCCATGTTGAGAGCCATTGAGAGGCAACAGAAATGTTCCCAATCCTGTATTCAGCACCTTTAACCTTTATTTAGCCAGGATATTCCCATTACGATTTTGAATCTAATTAGCCATTAGGCAGCTTAAAAGTTTTCACACAAGCACCACATAAAAACACAAATAACAGGCTTGAAAACAAAACAGCACAAAGTTCAAAACAACATAAAAACACAAAACATTTCACTACAGACCTAAAACAAACACCAAGTTACATAAACCAAAGAATTTTCATTCAGTGCCAAGACTGAGCACACATTCAGGGCTCGAATAATCCTTAATCCTGTTTTTAAAATCTTGCATGATTATAAAATAATCTAGTTTAAAGGACCAGTGTGTAGGATTTAGTGGTATCTAGTGGAGTGGTTGCAGATTGCAACCAAGTGAGTAACCCTCCCTTTCGAAGCGTGTTGGAGAACTACGGTGGCCTTCAGGTAACATGAAAACACAAAAGGCTCTCTCTAGAGTCAGTGTTTGGTTTGTCCTTTCTGGGCTACTGTAGAAACATGGCAAATTCTTAGTTTCAGGTGATTATACACTAATGAAAACATAGTTATGAATATTATATGTCAGCTAATAGATCCCTAAATGTTACACACTGTTCCTTTAAAATGTCTCCGTAGCTAACACCAAGATGAGGGTCCTTTAAACTTTAAAAGTGCTTTCACCAAAAAAGGTGCATGCTCATAATGGAGACGAGGAGAAGGAGGACTTGACTTACTGCGTTCTCAGGGTGGAAGATGTAGGAGGCAGGTGAGTTGTCTATGATGATGACTTTACTGAGCTCTCGGCCCAGCCGGCTGAGGTCTTTGACGTAGTTTCCTCTGTGGAAAACACAGGATTCCCTGAAGAGCCGGGCGCGAAACACCCCCCACTGGTCCAGCAGGTCTGCCACAGGGTCAGCGTACTGAACCAACCAAAGAAACATCCGGTTAATACAGTGGGTGTAAAGCGACATCGCTGTGATCGTTAAGTGGTAAACTGTGTGAACAAACCTTGGCTAAGCTCGCTGTGAAGAGAACGCATTCGTAGAGCTCCCCCATCTTCTGGAGGAACTCGTCCACGTGGGGCCTCTTCAGCACGTACACCTGAAACAGAGACACAAAAATAAACACTGTAGACCTTTTCACACTTGACAACATAAACATCCCTTTGTAATTCCTGTTGCAATGTTTGTTAATACAGTAACTGACAGGAAGTAAACTTGGACCACAGCTGTTGCCCTAGCAACAGAATGGCAATGCAAAGGTCCACACCAAGTACCGAGGCCTGGCGTTAAATGTCTAGTAAGATTACCCAATCAGTCTCAGTGGGACGCTGGCGTCTCACCCACTCTTTATGTGAGTCTTGCTCATGAACGGATTGGAAGAGGCTGTGAAGACTTTATTGTTATTTATTGGTGATAATACTTTTACATTCTATTTGACCCTTGACCCTTATGAAGTCAGAAAGGTTAGTACATGGTTTGACTATGGAATAGTCGGGATAATGTACAGCGAGCCGGTCATTGTTGTGAAATAAACCCCTTCAGGGCGATGCACAACAATGACCGGCTCGCTGTAAATTAGGGTCTGCGGTCTGTTTTCACTGGTTAGTTGGATTACAGTTCTGTAATGACCTGTCATATTTGATACCTTTAGAATTAAATGCATTAAATAAATACAGATTTTCTTCTAGGTGAACCTCAAGTCTACATATTTACAGCATATGATTCATCATAAACCTTGACTGCAGTTATTCACATCAAATATTTCTTAATTCTAAAAATGACCTTGGTTATCCTGAAAAAGAAAATGTGTGATACATCCATATTTGAAGCCAATAAGAGACTTTGAGAGTGAGAAACACGCACACATACAAGTATCTGACCTGGGTTAGGTTAGAGGATTAAACATTTTCAATACCCAGTCTTTCACAACAACAGACTTTACTATCATATTTGAGATTTCTGCTCGTCTTCGTCCTCTTCGGCGGGTCTCCAGGGGTTAGTTGCTGCCCCCAAGTGCAAGTAATCAAGCATAGGCCGAGACAGATACAGAAAGCCTATCCTGGATTACTTGAACCAGGTCACAGCTACAGTCTAGCCGCTTCTGCTTCAGACATGGACGCAGAAAATCAACCTTTATACAGAAGTGTAGTCACAATGCAGGTGTAAACAGTGCCTCTGTTTCTTCCTTTCTGCTGTGTTTTCTCTCAAACACACGTATTCCTAATCAGTGATGCATCTCCTCTGCTGCTCACTCAACAGTATCCTCAACACGCTTTGTGACATTTGTTTACCAGGTGACACAGTCACGTCACGGCACATCTATCTTTACAGCGAGCAAAGACGGGGAGAATAAAACAGAATAAATCCAGGGAGCAGTGTATGCGCTGTCCTACTTTTGACGTAACCGTGAGAGAATAATGAATACTTAAGGGAAGAAAATGGAGCCACAGCTTCCAAGGGAGATCTTATAAATTAATACATATTATTTCATCCTCCATATCAGTGCAACGGTACCTGATGAACAGTCCCATCAATCTCCACTGGAACGATGAAGTCTGCATTGCTGATGGGCTGTAGGAGGACAAGAAACAGAGAGGATTCAACACTTGTGTTTTTTTTTTTGCTCACAATCTGACAAGGAAGCAGCTAAACCAGACCATATTTTTTGGTTAAAGAAAAATAGAGAAAGGTAAAATACTCCTATGAGGTGCCCCAGGCTAACTAGGAAGGCTTTAAGCATACTGTGTGGTTCCCTCCGCTCCAGTACTCTGCATCTCAGTGTTAAATAAAAACCAGAAGTGATACTCCGGGGAGAAACCTGGGAGCTGAACAAGATGACAGACGGTAACGCGGACCGGAGTGCCGACTCGTGTCATCTTTAAAAGCAAGAGAGGGGAGAGGAGAGGGGTGCAAGGAGGTGGAGGAGGATAGATGCCGGAGGGGTGTGGGTGGAAGACAAGTGGAGGGCGTAAAGACGAGGATGAAAGGATTAGGTGGGAGGCACGGCGGTGTCATTTCGGAGAGTAAAATATGTGACATAGAGGCAAAGAAAAAAAAATGCTTCTGAATTTTAAGATGCACAAAGACGGCTGTCATCTCTTTGGATAGTTTGTTGTAGACACAAGAAAGAATAGAGGATTATTTAGAAGTATTAGAAGCTGAACTGACTGTAATGCATCCAATGATATTTAAAGAAGGCAGGTTATTATTATTCTTTGATAAAGTAGCCTAATGATGACTTTATATCATGGATGTATAATAAGATGGATGCAGTGCCGCTGCTCCGTCTTGCATCCATCCAAGCAAAACAACATCTAGTGGATGAATGTCATCAAAAGCACCTTTAATGCTTTATAACACACTATATATTGTGTAATTAGATATAACTCCTATTGTGGGCATCCATGGAGGCTGCTGTATAAACAGATAATGAATGACAATATAGTAAAACACAGTTGTAGTAATATAAAATATGTCTTTATAGAGGATGTTATAATTGTTGACAATTACTCTACATTAAATAACACTTGAAATGTCTTTATTGCTGTGTATAACTACATTATTGTGTTAAAAAAAACATTTATTAAATGCTACATAGGGGAAAAAACAGGATTTTTTAATGAACTCTAAACCAGCCGTGCTTGAATATAAACCTACCCACATCCCTAATGGTTGCACTGTATGCTGCAGTTAGCAGGTACAGTTCAATGCCACCCAGCAGAGGGGGTGTTTGCTGTAGGAATACTACACACAGCACTTTGACCTTCCACATGTCACCTGTTTTATCTGACCATTATGGCGGTGCTGACAGTGGAACAATAGACCTACTGTACTACAGATGTTTGGTGATGCAACAGTGAAGTCAATGCACGATCAAAGATCCAGATATCCCAGACAGATGACAGACAGATGTGCTCCATTTTGTAATATATCCAGCTCTGGTTAACGCTCACACCAGAGAACGTAAAGACTGCAGCCTCGGTTGTCTAAAAACAGAAGCAGTAATGAGCCAAACCAGCGACAGGCATTGGTCCAATTTTTTACATAGAGAAAAGAGAAAGAGGAGAGCGAGAGAGAGAGACACAGACGGAGGAAGAGAGACTATTGCTCTTCTACTGAATCACTCCATCATCTGAAGAGTGAACACACAACAGCTGCTCTGTAATGGGCCCCGATCCGAGACGGCGAGAGATATGGGAAATGGAGGAGGATGTATGTGTGAGAGGAGAGGAGAGGAGAGGAGAGGGATGAAGTAAATGGAGAGAACGAAGAATATTTGTTTTATGGATCTCTGCTGAACCAGCGTTGACCTCAACAGACGTGATGGAGGGAACTTCTTCTGGCTTGTTTCGACTGATGATCAGTCGTTCAGTGTTTTCTTTACATATATACATATCGTAACACTTCCTGTCCAAACCTGCCACTGAAAAACACCTTATAGCTGCTTATAGCAGGTTTGTCCACATATAGTATATCTGAAGAAATGACCTGCATAAGGAGCTCATTCTCACCAAATCATCTTCTTTTAAAACACTTAATTTCTATTGACTGCATGGCCATTTAATAATTATAGGTTTTATGGCTAATCCCTTATTTTGTTTTATACACTGTGCATATTACATTTTTACCATTATGTGGACAGAAAACGACAGGAAAAAAAAATGACTTGACAAAATAGTTGCAGATTTATTTTCTGTTGATTGACTAATAAACTTATAATATCAGGCCTCTATTTAGTCAGACAACTTCACATGGTTAAGGAGGCCTAACTCAGTCCATGCACTATGTGCTTTAAATCTTAATGCTACAGCATGATAATAATGTGCTTCTGACTTTTTCGGCAACAGTTGAAACACGACAATGCCAATGCGGTAAGATTCATAAATCAAAGGTTTTCTGTTTGCTGAGGAAAAACTTGTCTGGCCTACACAAAGCCCGACCTCGTAACGCCATCCAACACCTTTAAGTTGAAGTGAGCCGGGCCTTATCGCCCACATCAGTGCGTGACCTCGCTCATGCTCTTGTGGCTGAATGGGATCAAATCCCAGCAGTCAGGTCCCCAACTCTAGTGGACAGCCTCTGCAGAAAAGTGGAGGCTGTTATAGCAGCAGATTAAAAGGAAACGTTGATATTTTTCAGACTGGACGCTATTTTCCCCATGCATTTGTATAAGTGACTAATGGGGATGACAATTTTTGAAACTGGTCCAGTATTGAGCCAGAACGCTGCAACCGGCAGCCGCTGAACGGGCTGTAATGTAATCGCTCGGGGCAACTTCTCACCGTTGAATTACGTTAGAACGAAGGTTACGATAATGTGATCCTAGTTCTATAAGCACAGGCAGAGCCCTCTACTGGACTCTATGGGCACAGTGGGAGGAGCCCGCTGAATGTACGCCCTGTCGCGACACCACATCGACTTAACCACACTGATCCAGACAGACGAAGGATTAGAAACCACAGCTAGTGGGCAAATAGCTGAAAAGAAAAGGATGTCTGACAGCGAGGAACACTGCCTTTTATACCGTGGTATGTATTCGGGTAGGCACGTTCTAATTTGCCAGCTACGTTTATGCAAAATTCAGTGGTTGAATGTGTGCTTGTGATTGGAGGAGAGTATTCCTCCAATATCATAGCCGTCATTTTGACTAATAATCTTTATTCCTATTTCAGTCTTTTATCATCTTTTTTCTGTAAGGCTCTTTGGTTTTGAGAAATGTTATATAAATAAGCTTTACTATTATTATCATATATGCTGTCAGTCATTTGTACACATCCAACACACGCTGGATCTAATCCTGGAGCCAGCCCAGGAATGATCTTTTCATCCATAAGATACGGGATAAAGCATACAGTATGTGATGTGTTATGTAACGCTTCTCTTTTTTTAGTCCACGTCCATCTGTGCACTATGTGAAACGTCTCCCTGTCAGTTCTGGTTGTTTTTTCTGCACTAACTGTCGAATACCAACGATGACTTGAACATTTTAGAATTAAAGTGCTTAACATTTTGATCCAGAATGAACTCCGGACTTCACTTCTAGAGATAAAAATAAATCTACAGGAAATCCTGCAGGCTTCTGAACGGAACTGAAAATGCTACGCGTGTGTCGCTTTCTGTTTCGCTCTGGTCCTCTGCCAACTGATTTTCATTTATTGCACTGCCCGAATCCATTTCATACTGATCTCTGAGAGCCAAATGCATTTTGACAGACTGAGTATACGGTGTGCGACTGAGTTCCATCAAAAGGAGGAGGAAAAAAAAGGAGTTTCTGAGTTGTTGAAATAAAACCCTTCAGACTATTAGAACAGATCCAGGATTTCTGTGAAATTCATCCCGCAGTCATTCAAGGCAACAGTACACTGTATTGGACACACCCTGGTGTGTGGGTGAGCATGTACATGTGTGTGTGTGTGGCCCCGTGCTGCTGGCTTGTGACTGGGTGGGTCCACTACAGTGTGTGTGTGAGTGTACATTTTTCTCTCCCTATGACTTTCCACAGCAAATTAATTCCCAGACTGTCATATGAAAATGTACTTTGTACTGTTTTCTCTGCTGTTACGTTAAGGAACAAATAGTTTCCTTTCACTGCTGAATAAAAGTAAAAAAAAAAGATTCTTCAGCTTCACCTTGAGCTGCTGTTTTGCTGCACAACCTCTCTGGCGTTTTTCTCATGCCGAGGACAAAAGGCACAGATACAGTACGTACAGACGTAATGAAATCAGCTGGGGCCGAGGCAGAGCTGAGCTGAAGTGGGTCACTAGGTGTGCCAGGTGTGTCAGTAGAGGGAACTTTTGATGGTGAGACGCGCGAGTCTATATGCTGTTATCATTAGTCATCTGTCACGGTATATAAATATCATGAATTCTCCCAGAACGACTAAAAATAACCGTCCATCTGCGTCTTATACTTGTCAGTTAATTTAAGATACTTAACCAACATAATGAATGCTATCATGTTTTACAGTCTGAAGGGACAAACGAAGGATGTATGGTGCATTGTGGGAAGTCTAAAGCACATACAGTAAAATGTATTGAAATATCACTTAGCTACCTTCTACAGGACTGTTCACTATCATATCTTGATATGATAGTGGTGCCATAAAAACAAGCAAGCAAACGTTTTATTATATAAGTTCCAGTAAAAATCATCCCCAAATTTTAGCAAGAAAATGCGTACAGTAGGCCTATGAATGACACGATAACGCACGAGGCATTTAGCGTGCGATAAGAACACCTTTCTTGCTTTCCGCATGTAATTTGTACGTTATGTAGTCCGTACTGACTGCAAAGTAAACGCAGTCACGTAAATATGCTAAGCTCAGAGTTTGTGACTTTTAACCAGGAGGCCGGTGTTTGACGCCGGTGTTTTGTGTTGCAAGTTACATTAGTGACGAGTTTTCCATGCTTTAGTTACGTTGTTTCCGTACGTACTTTACATAGTTTACGAACTTAATTTAAGCTCAAACATGATGTTTTTGTTACCTCAACCTAACTGAGGACGTTACTGTAGTTTTGTACGTCGCGTATAAATGACACGTGAAAAGGCTAAAATGCGTCCTTATGACTCTTGGAATGTCGTTTCTGTCGGTCCACCACTTTGTACTATGTCTATAACTAGCATATGTTAACATACTAACACCCTAAACTAAGATGGTGAACATGGTAAACATTATATCAGCATGTTTGCATTTTGAGCATGTTAGTGTGCTGACCAGGTGGCAACCTTTGGGTCTGAGAAGTGAAGCCAATGCAGAAATTGCCTTAAACCTGCATTCTTTTAACAGCCAGCAGGGGGCGACTCCTCTGGTTGCAAAAAGAAGTCTGATTGTATAGAAGTCTATGAGAAAATGACCCTTCTTCTCACTTCATTAATTACCTCAGTAAACATTGTAAACATGAGTTTATGGTCTCAATCGCTAGTTTCAAGTCTTCTTCGATACAGCATGATGTTCATTTAGTAAATTATGGTCCCATTTAGAGTCAAATAATTAATCAAATTATTGAAAACGTTTCGTCCAAATGAATTGCAAGGGTCTCACAAAGAAAAATAATCAAAGTGTTTATTATAGGTGGATGACTCCTTGGGAAGGGAAGGAGTTTAAAGCTGTTAGCTCATAAAAAGCCGACATGCTGGAGAGATACAGGACATGCTGATGAATTGCATGATGCACACAGCTACCGAGGATGTATTGGTTGCCATGCCAACACCTTGTTATAGTAACAGTTAGACCTCCTTTTTGCCTTCTCTTGTTCTAACTGGTGTATAAAAGCCATAAACAGGCACACTCTCCTGTGATTATGTACACTGGCTCAGTGGCACCTCATGCTAATTGTCATCATGCCATCGATCCCATATTCACAGCAAAGAATGGCATCTTCGGGATTTATTTCTGTATAATCCTATTATCCCTCCCAGGCTGTGAAATAACAGCACGACACAACTGAAACGATGACACTGAAATGTGCACTTGAGAGTTTGTGTGGTAAAATACCTTGAAGGAGCTGTGCACGAGGGTCTCGTCCAGGTCGATCACCACACAGTTCTTGCCGTAGTCAGCGATACTGACCTCCTGCAGGAGGAACTTGGCTGGAGGCTGCAGAGACAATACACACCTTTTACGATAGCATGTATGTACAGAGGTTCATTAGAGGGAACGGGCTGCAGAACACACTCTCACACACATTCGTACTCGTACTGAGGGTGGGATGATGGCTCAGTTGGACTGTTGGAGATGATCACTTGGCTGCTTTCATTGACACTAAAGAAACATTTAACAGCATAAAGACCAGCAGGGAGGTGTCACTTATCCAGGATGTTTGTCATTGTAATGATACTCTTCTGTAGTCTTTATAGTTGACTGATTAATCAAGTTGTCGTTTGAAAGAAAATTAATCTGCAACAATTTGATAATCTTTTAATCAGTAAGTCATTTTATTTTTTATCAAAAGGGCTAAAAGTTTACTGAATTCCAGCTTCTCAGTTATGAGGATTTGCTGAGAAAGGATAGGTTTTAGTGACCAAACAATCATAAGTCAATACTAGAAGCTAAAATTAGCTAAAAGCTAAATTAGGACTGGGCCTGAAATCAGTCACGATATTGATAAGATATTAAAATGAATGTTTGATGCAATGAACTGTCTTCTATTGTTGTGCATTATATCAGACAAAAATGTCTCAAGCATGTAAACCTAAACTTGATATCTAATATTGTTAGTTTGTTTTTCTCCTTGAGGGTTGAGGAGAGATCCTTGGCTTCTTGACCTCTCCTGACACATTTCTTATTTTTCATTATCTGGATTTTATGCAATCTTGTGTGTGTGCAAATAAAAATAAAAATATAATTGCAATGGCTATAATTCACAGCTTGGAAAAATTCACAGAATGAACATGATATGATGATATGATCATAATGTTACAATATGATTCCACTGAATTACTGCCCAGCTCTACGCTGAATTAAAAGTAGGGCTGTCAAAGTTAAAGCGACAATAACGCAAATTCGTTTTAACGGTACTAACGTAATGCTGTGGCATCATGGTACCAACCATGTCATACTAGCTTGTCATGAAGGAGGTAAAATGTGATTAATCACGATTAACTACAGACAATTATGCAATTAATCGCGACAGCCCTAGTTAAAAGATATCATTTTATGAACATGTTAGCGCTCTACCTGAGTAAAATGAACAATGACTATGGCTATGTCTGTAGTGACGTATTGTGGTGAAAGCATTATGGTATTTTCGATAAAATAGGGCTGCATCATTATTTTCATTATTTATTGAGTATTTACATTGTTTTTCCTCGAAAATCTGCTAAATCATTTAGTCTATAAAATGGAAAAAGGTTCATCGCAAATTCTCCGACCCCAAGGTGACACCTTCAAATTGCTTTCACAATTCAACCAACAGCCCAAACCATAAACATATTTCATTTAAAATGATAAACAGCAGATCCTCCTATGTGAGAAGCTGGAAGGTGAGAATGTTTTTCCATGACAATCACATCAAAACTACGTGTCCATCCGGTAATATTATGACTAATGTGCCCTCTGTGTGTGGTTGAATTCCTGCTGATATTCTCTGTGTTACCTCATGTTGACTGAGCTCTGTGACTGTGCTGCCTTCAGGGTCAGGGAGGGGGAAAAAAGGAGAAACACTTGTGTCCTCTGCCAAGCAGGCCTGGGGTTACAGACAGGCACGGGGCAGATGGTGCTGCCATAGGGGGCACACACTCACACACACACTCACACACAGACACACGTACATCCATGCATTCATGCACACACACATAAATCCATATAGAGGTGAGGAGCAAGGACTCTGTCAATCTTACGCACACACACTTGCGCTGCTGCTCAGTATGCCAGCCACTGTCTGCATGTACCTGTGTTTTGGTGCTGACTGTATTTGTCACGTCTTATCACGGGACTGCATGCTGATGTATCATGGGAAGAATTCCCCGTGAGCAAGGACACTGAATGACACCCCGTCAGGCCGTGATGAATGTGATTACATGCAGGTTGAGCAAACTAAAGAACGATTGACCGGGACCTTGACATTCTCACCAGGGAGCTGCAACGCGATAAAGAAACGCTTCACCTGAAGCCACAGCCCCCAGGGGGCGCTATCCCAATCTGATAACGCTCAATCACAGCGCACCACGCTTACTGATAGAAGGTCATTTTACTGGATCACCGTGAAGCAGACAAACAGATGCTGTCGGAGGTAAAAGTGTAAATTCCAGTACGTCCCCTTTCAAATGAATCAAATCGATGTAAAATAAAAACCATAATAGCTGCAGCATTCATTCTTTTTGCAGCAGAAAGCTAAAGATTCGGTCTTTTGTGACATCACGGTGTACGCTCATGATGATGTCATTACGTTGCGTTTCATGCGGAACATAACAAAACTATCAAAACGCCTTTGAACTTGATCTACTCACAAAAATGAGCATCTCAAAAACTATAAAATATGCATCGTTCAAATAATTTATGGAGTGTTGAAGAAATATTTTGTTCATATTTGTTCTACATTTAGAAATCTTTTGGATCGATAAGTTTTGTGTATTTATTTAGTAACATTTTATGAATTTTTTTAATCATTTTGATCAATTATTACAGTTTATTGACTGACATAACCTTGAAGCTTAATTATTAAATTATTTTTGCACTAAGAAAATGAACAACAAGTTGCAGAGATGTCTTATTTGTCTAATTCCTGATGTTGTTTTTAACAGAGCGTCACAGTAAAGACGCAGACGTAACCGGTCCAGGTCAGCTCGAGTTATTTAAGTCACTTCCTCACCCGAGCCCTGCCGGGAATACAATAAGAGCAGGCCTCGTCGCCACATGCACTTCCTGCCATTGAAGGGAGGTGTCTGCTGGGCGGTGTAGTTTAAAACTTGGCTGCGACGTGAGACGCTGTGAGTGTGAATATCCTAAATTACAGTAAACCACAGGCACCGCGTATAGATTCCAAAATAGCTAAATGAATTGCCGCTTCAGCACAAACAAAGCCAGCGAACGTCTGACGGAGTACAAATCATTGATGCCGAGCTCCCCTTCTAATGGACACACAGTAGTTCATTGACCACTGAGTGCATAATCGCAATGTAATTGTGCTCAATACAGACAAATACCTAATTCAATCAAGTGCTTTCATCCATTTGTTGATCCAAACTGCGGCTGTAAAGGTCTAGCGTAAGATTCAATGAATCTGATCTAATAAGGAAATCAATCTCATGTTCTGTTCCAGTGATCGGAGGAACGCGGGAGAGACGGACAAAAGGACAAAGCCAGAAATAAATCATATGATAATAAATGGATTTGGATTCCACCGACGGAGGGTAAGCGGCACGAAGCAAAGCCGAACGATTATCGGGATGGGACGACGGTGCGAGAGAAAAATCACCTTTGTGCCAACATCCACATGCAGCGGAGCAGAGGGAGGAGGTGACTGTGAATGTGATGGAGCGAGATGAAGAGAAATGAAAGATAATAATACATACACTGGGGATGGGGATGACCTGGACCTGGTCACACTGGAGAAAATAAACAGAGAGGAAAAGAGAAAGAGATTGAGAGAGACAGGGTGGTAAAAAACAGAAAATCTTTGAAAATCGATAACATCTATAATCAAGAAATGCGCAGGAAGAAAAAGAGGGAGAAAAAGGGGACGTATACTGTGATAGAGAGTGAGAACAAGTTGCTGAAAAACAAACAGAGCTGCCATAGTAACAAACACGGCTGGCCAGAAATCCAGCAACAGTACACTGCTGGGAGGGACTCCAAAATCAGCCCCGCGCTATAACAAGGCTTTTTATGGCGAGGTTCGCGAGGTTCACTCTAATATAATGGGTTTGTTGAGGAGGGGGTCCGGAGCGGGTCAGCGCTGACCACATGTATAGTGTCTGTAAAAGGGCCACACATTCCTCCCCTGGACGAGACACATTTACAGGTAAACAGGAGTGGAAATGTGATGCTCCATTTATAGCCCCGGTGTACCTGCCTTGGCAGCAGAACGCCGTGTTTGCGGAGGAGCTCGGAGGGTTTTGGCGCCTTTTCCCCGCGGCCGGCTTCACACATCCTCACTACACTGGTCAGAGTGTGTGTGAGGAGAGGGGGAGGCGTGGGTGCCAGGCAATCCATCACACCGGACATGCACAAGGCCCACTTTATGGGGATTAAAGCAGTACACGTGTTGTCATGGGGTATGGGCGAGCGACTGTGTGTGAGTGCGTGTGTCTTTTGAGCTTCTCAGCAGTGTTATTTTGTGCGCGCGGTTGTGTGCGTAGGCAGATATCGAAGAATGCGAGATGGGAAGCGAGCCCGTATTTTCGAGCAGCGGATGGTAAACAACCTCTGGGTTCAACGGGTTTGAAGCAGCTGGAAAAATTTGTGGAGGGAGCAGCTCAGCGAGGCTGCACAGCGCCTCAGCCTCGGCTCTCTGCAGGAAAAGGCAAACCCCTAACAAGCTCCCCGTAACAAAGCCAAACAAATGTTACTGGATCGCTCCAGTCAAACTAGGATTCCTGTTGCAAAATATCAACCGATTCCCACAAAGGTTTTTTAAGTCATGCGGATGCAAATGGTATGTAATTTGGAGTCCTGCCAAGAAGGACGTGAGAGAAAAAATGAGCTTCACCTTGGGAGGACTGCCGTTCTCCTCTGGCGGCGGGGGCAGAGCGAGTGCCTTGTTGTTGGCGGGTGGTGGCTCCACGTGGTAGTCATTGTAGTTGCGGAAGCAGCAGAAGAAGGGGCTGAAAATGCTCCGACTGCGATGCTTCTTTAGGCTGCTGTTGGACTGGGAGACTGGAAGAGATAAGGAAAGACAGAGTGGGGTTATTTGTATACGCCAACCAGTGGTGGAGGAAGTATTCAGATGTTGTACTTAATACCACAATATAAAAACACTAAAAGTCACGCATTAAGAATTATGAATACTTTGACATTTTAGGAAATAAGCTTTTTTTGCTCTCTTGTGGAAACTAAGATGAAAAGATTGATACCACTCTCATATCTGTCCATTCAATGCAAAGCTAAAACTAGCCAGAGGTGTGGACTCGAGTCACATGATTTGGACTCGAGTCCGACTCAAGTCACAAATTTGATGACTTTAGACTCAACTTGACAGACGATCAACTGTCCGGTATCGGATGTAACTCCAACAACGTCAGAGATGTTGGGTCTATTTAATTTTCTATCTTTTTTCTTGTTTATTGCTAAATAACCGAAAAGTTGTGTTTTTTTTTATTAAACTCTCGAATCTTTATTTTTGGTGAATACTATTGGGACTTGCATTTGATTATCTTACACTTAATTCCCCTGATCCACTTTGTTTGAACTAATCCAACAGCATCCAATCAAGTTGCAGGAGAAAACCATGAAGAACTAACGTTACGTTACTGAGCGCCAGTTACACGGTTGTTAAAATGGCATTTGGTGAAGAGTGCATTATGACTTGTTTAGGACTCAAAACTCAAAGTTTAGGACTTGGGACTTGGGACTCTTCAGTCTTGACTTGGGACTTCTCAGTCTTGACTAGGGACTTGAGTGCAAAGACTTGAGACGTACTTTGTACTTGCAAAACAATGACTTGGTCCCACCTCTGCAGCTAGCAGACAGTTAGCTTAATTTAGACTATTTAAAAGGTGTTATAGATAAAATCTTTATGTAGACGAATATTTAAAAATAATAATAATAATAATAATCTACATAACTTTTATAAAGGTGCCAAATAAAAGTATGGTTTGCATAAAACATTTTTTATGATTTTGAATTAATCATTTAAAAAATGTTGATGGGTCCAAATTAATGTTTCGTTTATCACAACATGTAGTGGCTGAATGTTATCAATGTTATCAATAGCACCTTTAACAGGCAGATATGAAAGTGATATCTATCGCAAAATGTACTCAAGGTTAAGTAATCAATGAAGAAAAAGTTTTGATATGGTTAGGTAGTTTAATACAAATGCCCTTAAGTCCCGAAATGTATTCTTTTAATTTTGTGTGTGGAAAATAATAAAATGTTTCTGAAATTTAGTGGAGTAAAAAATGGAAATATTCAAGTACAAATAGCTCAACTTTGTGCTCTGGAGTTAAGTGTTTATGCTACAAGTAACACGATGTGAGATATAAAAAGGCCTCCCCTTGACTTTTGAATCAAGTGCTGATTTAGTGCCATTTCACAGTCAGCTGTTGAGAGTAGATATCATATGTTTAAAAGCCTTTATGTCAATGAGAAGCATCTTCTGAAAGAAAAACATGATGCTCACAGTTGCAGACAGACTGCGTTTTACATGCATCATCATTATCGTGAGAAAAAAGGGTCTGAGATGTATGTTTTACGACACGGCGAGCGAGCACAGGGACAAAAATAGGCATCGTCAGAGAGCCCTCTGGGAAGGTAGTCCAGTTAATTAACATCAAGAAAGAAGGAGCAAGCGAGACAGACGGATTAATATCATATATGTGACAGTAAAAGAAAGAAAATGTTCACATTAAAGAGACCTTGAAAGTCCAGTAACGACTAAAAAAAAAATCACTGTGCATATACAGTAGATTCTATATTTTAAACAGCTTGGATGCGTTTCTATTATTTGACTATATTTGACAATAACCGAATGCTTGGGAAGAAGGGTTGATCTGTGGCAGAGTGCGGCAAAGCTCCGGGGAGAAAACAACATACACAATATAGGTCCCTGGTTACATCATTCCTCCTCCACTGTCTCTGAAGCCCATGGCCTACTTTCACACTGACAGAAGAGAAACAAGCGGGCTCGGCTGGTCTGCAGGCCTCTATAAATGTTCTATCGCGGATTATGATTTTTATACTTTCTGTCTGTGAGGATAAAAATAGAAATTTTGGGCAGCTCCAGCACAAAGGCTCAAATCTGACAGCGCAATTATCCCGAGGTGTTCCTGAAGTCGAAAATTCTGCCAGTTTTAATTGCTTTAAAGGTAATTTCTAGGCATGGAAATCCCAAATCTGTTCAGGACTTTGAAGTGTCCACGGGCTGACTTTAACTGGAATCATCATTTTCGTGCCTCGGAGCGGCCATCACAACGCCGTCCTCCCTGTTTGCCGCCGTCTTGTTAACGTGTTCATACAGCCGTGTGACACAGGCGGCCCAGTTAGCCATGCATGCTGAGGCTGTTTGCAGCCTGCTCCTGTTCTTCTGAGAGCCTTCAGATTGACGCTTGGATCTATCCTTGGGTTGCTCCGACTGGATCTGACAGGCCGCGGGCAGTTTGTCTGCTTTGTTCTCTCCCGCCTTTGTAGTCCAAAGCTCGCCGTGTGCTCTCCCTCTTCCCCCGATAGATGTTCCCGAGAAGCAACACTTCGGTAAACAAACAGCAGCTATACGGTCTGAACAGGAAGGCAACACGCTGTGTTACTAGCACCTGCGTGGTGATTGAAGGAGATGTTCTGCCCTCGTAGACTTGATGCTCGTACAGCAAACTGATAAAAGTGCACTGACTAGAGATGTATTTCTCTCTGCATGTCTTGGGGATTTAAAAGTAAACTTGAATGTTTACTGTTATATAAAGAGAAAGCATTAACAGTTGAACACGACAGGAATTCATCTGATTAGAGAAAAGGCAAAACAACACGCTGAACGCATTAACCCCATAAGAGAGAGGTCACCAACACACACACACACAGTTGAGGAAGTCTCGTTAAATCACAGGGATTTAATGTGGTCAAATTAAATACATATGCCAAACTTTATATCGTGGCACGACCTTTAAAGAACATTAACGATCAAATTTGAGGGGTTGGTTCACCCAAATAGGCAACAGTGTGAACTGGCGAAGCAGGTTAGGTTTGATTCTAGGTGAGTGGAATATCTTTTGTGGTGCTCACTGCATTGAATAATAGGAACCACTTTCTAATAAATAAAAGGAACTTTTTGTTAAGGTTTATACGCTGTATCTATAATGGCTTTGTTAATGGTTAAAGAGGACCTATTATGCTCATTTTCAGTTGCATACTTGTATTTTAGGTTTCTACTAGAACATATTTACATGCTTTAATGTTCAAAAAACGCTTTATTTTCTCTCATACCGGCTGTCTCAAAACGCCCAGTCTGCACTGATTGGTCAGCTGGCCCACTCTTGTGATTGGTCCACGGAACCAAACTCTTCAGACTCCGCTCCAGCTCCGCTCTAACTAGCTTTGTTTGAGGGTGTGCCAAACTAGCTGCTAGGCAGGTATTATGCAAATGTTTTACTTGGTGACATCACCACGTTACAGAAGAAAAGGCGGGACTTCAAGCAAGGCGTTTCAGGCAGTTCAGGAGCAGTATTTCTGTTGGGGAGAGTAACTCCCTTTGGCGTAACTTCGGTCTTTTTTTAATTTTGCAGAACTTTTACATGCACAAAACAACTACAGTATATAACACACGAAAGGAAAAGGGAAAAAGCACAAAAGCATAATAGGTCCTCTTTAATGGTTAATAAATAATATAATAAGGCTTTATTGATCAATTATGAGCCATTAATAAGAGCAGTATAAGAAAGCGGTACCCAAAGTTACATTTACAATTTTAATTTGTGAGCTCCACAAACAAAACTCCATTCCACAGCATCGGGGGTGGAAACAGAAATCTCAGACACTCAAAAAACTCTATCTAGTAGTGAAATAAAGGGTTGTAATTTGAGTGAGCAGACCATTTAACGTAGTACGTTTCCAGTTTGGAAACTCTCCTTAAAGTTGGCCTCCTTGATGTCATTCTCCGCTCCTCCATTTTGAGGCTGTCTACATTTTCCCGCCCTGGTCCGCTGCCCCTTCGAAACCGCCCCGAAAAAAAGCAGGTGGGAGTGCGAGGGCGGGAAAGAGAGAAAGCAGAGGGAGCTTGGAAAGGGGAGAAAAGGGCGTAGAATGGGTGGGGAGAGTTACTGTGGCGAGACAGCCTATACTTGGGTCTGATTCTTACTCCACCCCCCTCCTGCACCACCACCCTACACAAACAGAGCTTTCCTTTCTCCCTTTTGACACAAACAACATAGCTGAGAGTTGACTGCTGCCGCCGGAGACCGAGCAAACACACACACACATGCAGCACATGTTCACATGTTTAGGCAAAAGGCCACGTGCGCAGCGATCAACAAACAGCATACTTCACAGACTGACACAAACTTGTCCTTGCTCAGGAATGTGACCGGAGTCGGCTCGCCTTGCACGGTAACGCTCTGAGAATAACGGCGAAAGGTTAAAGTGCAACATTTGCCATTAAAAACACAACAACAAGCTAAATCGGTCAAATGAAACACTAAAGCACCCAGGAACTAGCTGACAGTGTGCAGTTCTGCTAATAAGGGATCCACCTCACTAAAATCTAAGTAAAGGGTTTTACTGTATCTAACAAAAGCTCCCTAGAGAGAGAGAGATATGAGGCCAAAGCTGCAGCCTCCTCAGAGCAGGTGCAGAATTATTTACCCACTGAATACACTTCATTCGATCAGCATATTCCCTTGAAGTGAGAGCTGTAAAAAGCGTCCCTTTATGGCGGTGCCTGTGTCATTGCTCCTGCTGAACGTTAGGTAACAGTGATAAAAAGCCTCTCTCTAGTCAATCAGAGCCAGCCGGAGCCCAGGCTCTCTGTCACATGTTCAGGCACAACCACTAACAAGGCCGGAAGAGGGAGAAAACGCAGGAAATTCTCGGCATTCCTGACAGGAAGAGATAATCACCCCGTGACCCGCAGCGTGGACTAAAGCCAAGCTCCGAGAGGGGAATATGATCCCCCGGCTTAGCTCAAGACTTTTGAGGTGGCCTCCTTTACTGTAGCTATAAAAGCACATAAAGTATGCACCCAGTCAAAACACAACATGCCACATCTGAAATACGACGGTAGGTTTAAGTTTAGCCGCTGAATGAAGTCTCAAAGGTTTATGTCAGGACATTCATCACTCTGGAGCCAAATGCTTCTGGGGGAGCAATTTTAGCAGGGCGAACGTTTAAAGGTTAATTCAGGTTTATTGCAACTTGGGTCTTATTTTCATAGTTTTTGGACATCGTTTTTCTATTAGTTATGAACATTGTGCTCACCAGAGGTCTGGGAATATAACAACATTGCAACAAACAAAGTCGGATCGGGTAATAAACATTTGCGGTCAGATGATCACACAGGTTTCGTAACATTTTCTACAAGGCCGTGAGTAAATCAGAAGATTTGGCAAAAGAAGCTGATTAATAAACATTTAACTTTATAGGCTATTAAAGGGTATTTTTTGCAGTAACTAACTTGAACTCGGTGCACTCTTTGCTGCATTTTTTCTCCCGATCAGCTGATTAGACTGTTGTCAGGCTATTAAATAGCCGTTATTGGTCGCTATAAGCACCATAGATGTGGGTCAATAGGGGCCTACTACACCCACTAGTAGGTTTTATCATCTATTCATATGGTAGGTCACTGAAAAAAGGTAAAAAAAAGAACATGACAGTGACCTCTAGCAACTGCAGTATGACAGTATGTTTTCGCACAAGAGTCTGGGGTTTGCATCCCTTGTGAAACGGACTACGTGTAGTTAAAGTTGTAGTTTTGCTGCCTAAACCTAAAGAAGTTGTAGTTTTCTTGCCTAGTGTTAAAAACGTAACGTTTCATTCAGTTTTACAATGTGTTAGAACGTGTTGCTTTTAAATTTTACTTTCACATTTACAACGTAGTAGGTGTAGTAGGCCCCTACTGACCCACATCTATGGTGCTTATAGCGACTGATAACGCCTATTTAATGGCCTGATAATAATTGAATCAGGTGCCCCGGTTGGCTATTCCGAAACAAAATTATCAATATAAAAACGGTCTGCCGTTAAAAACAAAAACAAAAAAAGAAGGCGGAGAACCCCAAATCTAAACCCCTTTATTTGGGCCGTCAGTCATAATCCCTGTGTGCACAATATTAATATTCTATTATATTTGGTATTGGTAGTGCCTGTGTGACAGACCATGAACTTGCACTCCAGCAGCAGTTAGTTGATCAGCCAGGCAGGTAAAGTGTACAGTACCTGGGGGGCATGGAGGTGAATGTGAGAACGGTCCTTGTGAAGGTGCAGCTTAAATAATTCAGATGGAAAACAGGCTGGTTTTAAATGGCACAGACGGGTACTTAACATACACCGAAATAAAACAGCCGGGAGCCACAGGGATTTCCACGCTATCGCTGCTATATAATACAAAGAAACAAGCCTTCCTGACATCATGGCGAGGAGACACCAACAGTCAAAAATGACCCCTGCATCGCCTCAAGCAGTGGGGCATGATTTTTCAGATAACCTCCCCTCACTGAGATTTTGAGTGTGGGCTGTTTGTAATAAAAATGGGACCAGCTTACATAACAACGTGTGAGATAGAGTACAAGTCCTCTACACACATACACCAACCAACAGGTAATCCACTATTCGCTGGGATCTAATGTCGTGAGTTGACAACACTCAAGAGGCAGAGAGAGCACCTGAAGAAGAGGAAGCTGTTTCTGTCCCCGGCTATCACATATTAACAGCAACAGACAAGCAGCGAGGGGGAACTCCTTGTTGTGTCAGCAAAATAACACTGTGGAAGGAATCCCTGCAGTAATACACTATATAATACCTCCAACGGGGATGACGCTAAGAAAGGAAACACTTTATCTTATTCTTAAAGGAACAGTGGGCGACATTTTGGGGGCTTTATTAGCAGAAATGGAATATAATATCCATAACTATGTTTTCTGTCGTGTATAATCACATGAAACTAAGAATCGTTGTATTTTCGTTAGCTTAGAATGAGACCTTCATATCTGCATAGGGAGCGGGTCCTCTTCACGGAGTCTGCTATGTTGCTCCACCATGTTTCTACAGTAGTACAGAATGGACGAACCAAACACTGGCTCTAAAGAGAGACTTTCGTGTTTTTACGTTACCTTAAGACCACCGTAGTTCTCCAACATGCTTGTGAAACTGCGATAACGTGAGCCGCAGAGTGCAAAACCGTGATACCATCAGCCGGCGTCTGATTTCCGTTGCTCCTAAAGTAGTGTTATTATGGTAAGGATGGCTTCTGAGCGAGGTGAATGGCGTTACCGCACTCAAGGGAGGAGTGAGCGGAGGGATACTCAGTTGGTTGCAATCTGCAACCGCACCACTAGATGCTGCCAAATCCTACACACTGTACCTTTAAATTAAACAGGAATTGAGGCTAATGGCTATATTCACTAATCTCTTGACCATTTTTTAATTATCCCATTATTGTTTTAAATGTACAAAAATGGTGAAAAGTGTCCGTCACAATTTCCCAAAGCACAAGGTGTCAACTTCAAAATCCTGCAATGGGGCAGCTGAAACCAGCAAATATTTGGCCCTGAGTTGTTTGCAAATTTTGCTTGATAAATGACTTAAATGGTTAGAGTATCAATACATTTTGCATTAGGTATGTTAAGTGGGGCTGGGCGATAATTCAAAAGGATAATTTATGGTTGTTCAATGGAATTATATCGTGATGAAATCATATATCGAGATATCGCGATACACAATTACGTCGTCTAAATTGATAATAAGCACATACGAACTTAGAATATTTCACTTGAAACTGTTATATTCTTTTTGTACTAAATTTTTCATTTGTCAAGTATTTAATTCACACAGGAGTATACAAAAATAGTCTTTACCATGTGATTATTTCATATAGACTATTTATTTACTATGACATGCTAAACATGCTATATGGTGATATATATCATTATCAAGATATGAAATTACCTTTAACGGGATAGAAGATTTTGGCCATATCGCCCAGTCCTAACATTAAGCAGGTGGTTTTGTCCAAAGTTATCTTCATTTATTGCCATCTACATACATCAGGAGTCAGTTCAGTGTCTTGCTCAAGCACACTTGGACATGTGGACACCACGAGCCTCCAATCCTGCAACTAAGAGCCGACCCTTTACACCAACTGAGCTATACCGTCACTCACACACAGATCATTGATCGTTTCCACACAAGAGAAAATCCCACCACCAAGACAGGCGATGATAATTACAACAGAACAGCTTCCTAAGCAATATTTACACCAAAGAGCATCTGCTTCACAATACCCTCGAACACGAACACACACACACACGGAAACACACAGCAAATCCAAACAGCTGAGTGGAGTTAGGTAGCATCAGATGAGCTGACACTTCAGCCTGTGTGTGTTCACTGTGCCGCGGCCCATGGTGGGTTATGTGTGAGGCCATCGAGGCAATAATAGCACAGTATGATAAAATAAACTCCCATTAAGCCTCCTTACTTCACCACACAGACAGCTGAAGCTGGGGAGGTACTGTACACTCAGTTCTCGTAGATGGATTTAGTCACACGGACTGACCCTCAGCTGCCCCTCCGGTTTTATTTCCCTACTTCACTTATCCGGGAGGATATATATATGCATCCTACATGACCTTATGTAACTGACATTTACTCAATAACCCAGTTACATTTGAAGTCAAGACACGGTTTGCTGAGATTTAAACACATAAACCACTCCGTCGGCACCCATGTCGAACTGCAGGGTACTAATTCAGCCAGCTGCTGTCGTGAACCCTGACACAGAGACGTGGGCGGGTCTGCCCTTGCTTTCCTGCCTTAGTCGCACAGCGGCGTGGGCGCTGTGGTGGCGGTGCCAGCCTGCCTGCAGCCCCCCGGGGGCGGTGGCGGTGGTGGTGGTGGTGGTGGTGGGGGGATGAGGACTGCTGCTTCTTGAGCGCTCGGCATAATGAAGGAGATGACAAGCGCGGGGGAATTAACCCACTGAGAGCTCAGGGAGAAATAATGAGGGAGATCTGACTATTCTGCCGGAGTTACGCAACCAGCAGCAACACAGCCCACGTTGTTTGGGGCTGCGGCGGTTTTATTATTTATATATCTTTTTATATTCTCATCTACAACTGTGCGCGCAGTGCCAGAGGCTCAGTGACTGATGGGAAATCCTCCTTGCCTGTCTGTTGGTTAAAAGAGAAGATTTAATGTCAGATGAAATTAAGAGCCTGTCTTCGGGCTTCTCTTGAGTATGGACATGCCCGTCGCACACTCGGTGACCCCAGAGATGCTGTTCATGCAGCCGTAAAATTGATCCGGTGAGCAGTTAAGAGTGGAATTTAAAGGAGAACTCCAACAATTTAGTATTGATCTTCCATAAAATTTGGGAACTTACAAGAGACGGACAAAACTGAAGCAGCAGAGGCCTATCATACTGTAGGTCAACTTTCCCACAATGCAACCAACAGCGTCTTTTTGTTAAACCCTCCCTGTCTGGTAAATCACCACCATTTTCAAACTCCTCGCATCCTCGTCTGTAACCATAGACTGTATATATAAGAAGTGGACGTAGTCACCGTGACATCACCCATTGGTTTGTGGACTGCCATTTTGAAGCCTCGATTTCGGCATTTTGGCCGTCGCCATCTTGGTTTTTTGCAACCAGAAGTGACACGAGAGGGTGGAGCTAGACATTTTTAGACGACCAAACTGAAAACACACTGTGAAAGGGTTAAAGTTGTAAGACGAAAACACGGACAACTCCCAGACCAGACAACGCCGTGGTAGCGACCTGTCAATCACTAAAGCATCCCCTGCTTTATGATCTATTTGACTCTAAATGGGACCATAATTTACTAAATGAACATCATGCTGTATTGAAGAAGACTTGAAATTAGCGATTGAGATCATAAACTCATGTTTACAATGTTTACTGAGGTAATAAATCAAGTGAGAAGTAGGCTCATTTTCTCATAGACTTCTATACAATCAGACTTCTTTTTGCAACCAGAGGAGTCGCCCCCTGCTGGCTGTTAAAAGAATGCAAGTTTAAGGCACTTCCTCATTGGCTTCACTTTTCAGACCCGGAGTTGCCCACTGGCTGTAACAAGCTTTTTGTTTTAAAAGAGAAAGCCCTGATGACATCACAATGACATCATCAGGGTTGTTTTTTTATCAGACTTGATGCTCCTTTAAGTTTTGTTCTCAAACACGAAAGCACCCAGCAGGCATCAAAACAACAAATTGCGCGTTTTTCCAGTAAATCAGACTCATTAAAACGCTGCTTGCTATGAATGGAAAGGAAGCTAACAAGTAGGTCATGTATTAGTGGGAGTGTGTGTTGGTACCCTGCTTGTGTATTGCTGCTACAGTTTCCCATGCCTCTGCTCTCGGAGAGGCGTTCACCTCTACGTTTCCACACACAGCATGTCCTACTTAGTGCCCCTTGAGATTCACAGCTAAACAGTATTCACCTTTACCTCTGGAGAGGCAGAAAAAATACCTCTTTGTGTCTTTTACAGCCTCCATATTTGCTTATGCCTCGCTCATCTACTTAAAAATGCATAAACCTTTTATGCTCTTCTGTCAAACATCTGACAAAGTGGCACGCAGCATAATTTCAGGAAGGGTGACAGAAAATCATTATGGACAAAACATGATCTCCCTTTTAGATGGCCAATTACTGGTGATGAATGCCAGCCAGAAGAGGGCAAAATATGCAGAAAGGCCATCCCCCTGTCAGAGCCAGGCCAGGTACCTGCCTGCAACCCAAGAGACACACAGATGCTATTTGAGCACTTTCTCCTGCCCTCTTCTTCACACACTCTTTCCTCCTTGACCCCTACCTTTCTCTGATTGTATTGATCTGTTTTGACAACGTCCGTTTCCCTGGATGGACGCTCAATTAGTCCTAGCTCGCGGCTTCTCCGAGTCCGCGCTTTAACAGCGCTCCCGATAGAAACAGGCTTTAGATCAGCAGCGTCCTCGCCGCCGCGGCCGTGTGGCAGGCGGTCCTTCTGCTTCCGAAGGGATTGTGGCTTTCGGAGCATTAATAATGGTCTTCACTCATTCACGGCCACTGAATGCCGATGTGTCAAGATACACAGGAAAGGCATGAGTGATGTAATTCTACAACAATGCTGTGCGTTCAAATCGAAGCATGACAAGCATGCACCAGAACGAGTGTCGGCCGTTTGTCTTCTGTGTTCAATTAGGCGAAGCTTGAAGAGTTGAAAGTCACTGACAGCTGCAGTCAATTAAGCTGGAACTGGAAGTTCCTCTGTTATCCTACACTGAAATGTATATTTCTTCATCCAAATCAATACAAACTACATTATGATAGTGCAATCACAACCCATCAGAATGAAGAAGAATCTACTTGAAGCTCTACTAATAGTCTCTTCAAAGCCCACGCTGGACATTTTGAAGTCAGAGTTTGCTCCAAAACAAGCAACCACAGCACATGAGCTACACTCGAGGCAACAATTCAAACATAAAACTTTCCCACAATGCCGTCAAACGTACAGTCCAAAGCACACAGACATAAAAAGAGGCCCCGAAAAACCCCAAACCATGCTCTGCAGCACAACCAACTAACGGAATAACAAAATACTTCACTGAGAGCAGAGAAATGTGGAGTTTCTGATGTGCAGCAGGAGCACGAACATACATTCCTTTAAACCGGCCAATCGCAAGGCATTACATAAGAAGAGGAATATTATATATATATATATATATATATATATATATATACACATACAGAGGAATATAAACTTAGATGCATACAGCAGCAATTTCAAATGCTTAAGCAAAATGTACATTACTTTAATGTAACCCAGTGTAGAAACAAACCATTACAAACCTTGTGAGGTCAAACACACCAACTAATCATCAACAACAGGAATGGAAGTCTTGATATCAACAGGAACAGAAACAGGAACATGTGCTCATGTGACTTTGAGGACTTACTGACGGCGTCATGTATTTGTTCGAGATAAACATGATACAACTGAATGATACAAATAAGATGATAAATAAGTAAGGAAAAATACAAATTTGTTTTATAATTTACATACTGTATATCATTTTCTTGTACTTTACTTGAGTGCTTCCATTGTGTGCTACTTTATTCTTCAATTGCACAACATTTCAGGGGGGAAATATGGTAAATATTTATTTAAAGCATGGGTTCTGAAACTAATTGGGGTTAGGGACCGCTTACTGGGAAGAATATTTTCCAAGGACTCCCTCATAATCGTAACACCGATTAAGCATAATGCTTACTATCATTTGTACTCTTAGATGCCGTTGGAACTGTGTGTATTCTGAAACTTTTCAACCTTCAGACCTATTTCAATGTGAAAAACAGAAACACATCTCAATTTGAATCACGTTAATTCCACTTATGCTTGTAAACAGAGTTGTGATTTTATTCAAATTGCATTTGGACTCAACTTGACGGCATTTATAGCTGACATTTCAAGTAATTGATCTTAAAAGCTTTCAGAAAATGATTAGCAAGGCTGGAATATCCCTAATAAACCCAGATATTTAACCAGTCTAAAGCTGACTTTCAGTAAGTGCTTCAACTTTAAAATAATGAAGTCATTACAGTGTGTCACAATCATATTTCCAAAGCTAAAGTGGGTGGGAGTAATGGACACAATAAACTTGTTTTGTTGGTGCAAATGGTCACCATATGTGGATATATATGCACATTTGAATGACTACAAAAATTATTATTATTTCGCGGACTGATAGTGTCACAAACCCCACTTTGAGAATCACTGATTTAAAGGACGCGGCTACTGTTATTCTATATTTTTCTTCCTTCCATAAATCCCTTGAAAAGATCAACGCCAGCTATGTTTTAGGCCGTCTTTAAATACTTTTAACCTGTCTGTGCACAAAGCCCACTGGTTGCTACAGACAATGTAAATCCTAAGATAGTCACTGTAGTTTTTAGCAAACATTACTCAAACAGGAGTAAATAGTGTAGGGCTGCAACTAACGATTATTTTCATTGTCGATTAATCTGTTGATTATTTTCTTGATTAATTGATTAGTTGTTTGGTCTAGAAAATGTCAGAAAATGGTGAAAAATGTCAATCAAAACCCAAGATGACGTCCTCAAATGTCTTGTTTTGTCCACAACTCAACGATATTCAGTTTACTGTCATTGAGGAGTAAAGAAACCAGAAAATATACACATTTAAGAAGCTAGAATCAGAGAGTTTTGACTTTTTTTTCTTAAAAAATTACTCAAACCGATTAATCGATAATCAAAATAGTTGCCGATTAATTTAATAGTTGACAACAAATCAATTAATTGTTGCAGCTCTAAAATAGTGCATTTGTTTGTGACTATTTTCAGTGAGTTAATTCGTTTACTAGTGAGTATTTACAGCAGCAGGATAAGACAATGTATGTGGGACAACAACAATGGAGCCGGATCAGAGTCCTGTGGATCTGAGGGCTCTACTGGACTGGACATACTGGCAGCATACCAACAATACAGTCTGTGACAAGCTTTATAAACAAAAAAAGGATGTTAAAGCTCTATTTTAAACTGGAAGCCAGCACGGAGACTTCAGAGCAGCACTGCTGTGAACTCCTTTCTCTTTTTTTCCAGTTAAAAGTGCATTCGGAGTGATGGTTTTAAGTATTCACAGTCAGCCAGTGTAGGAGTGAAGAAAGAGTCAACCCACACTATTTTTCCCCTGTGGCCTCTCCGGGGACGGATTGCAGCGCGATTGCATCTCCTTCACTGTGTCTGACAATCCATAGATCTTTACAGGCTGCCTAGTAATTAAGGACCACTTTGCTGATTTTTTAAAAGTTGAATCTTTATTGTGAGCGGATATGAAATTCTGGCATTCATCTTCCTAATGCATTCTGTGTCACACAAGATAGCCTTCATTGTCTCTGGGAGAGAAAAGCTCTACCAGCCATTATAACACTTTATCAGAGATAATTTACATTTTTATAATATGTTGTCAGGATCAAAGTCCACCACGGAGGAAATGGACAAGAGAGGCAGAAGCTTACATGATGGCTACTCGGCTTGTTTCCATATATCCCTATAGCGGGTTTATTTTGACGATATTTTGATTCTTTAAAATGAGGAAACAATCAATTGACCTGACTTGTCTAATTCAACATTTTCATCCATTTTTAAAAACGTTTTAATAAAGAAATATCCGTATGCCTATTTGATTGGAGTTTGTCATATGACGAGTCTGCAGTGTTGCCAGATTTGGATGGTTTCCACCAATTGGGCTTCTCTTGATTAAAGTGGGTAGGAAAAAATAGCATTGGGACGGGTAGATAAGATGAAATTTGGGCTGCTTTTGTCAACATTTGGCAGGATTTGAACATTTTATGGTCAAAAACGTGATACAAAATTCACTAAACTTTGTTGAATCCACTCACTCATGTTATTGACTCATTTAATTTGAGAAATACTTGATTCATTGACATTGACATTCATACAGAATAAAGGTGTTTCTCAAAATGTCAAACTATAAATACAGAGTTTGCAAAAACATTAGCTTCCCTAATATCCCCATCAATATTATGTTTTTTTCTCTTGACAGTACTTAGAAAATGCTAACAGCCAACACTTTTAAAAAAATGACTGGCACAAAAAACACATCATGAGGGAGATATGAACATAAACTATGATTTATAGGCTTTGTTTCCAACTTATAACAAGAGACTGATCCATCAACAAACACATAAGGGAGCCGCTATCGATGATTGACTGTCTATGAGCTCACGCATAATGTGAAACTCAGCGCTGGCGTGTCCATCGTGGTTAACGCCAAACCAGCTCTGTGCGGAGCAACAACACAAAGTTACTACGACAACACATTTATTTGCTACTTACAGCTGTAAAAACATTTCACTGCCTCTTGTTGTGGGACTGAATGAACGTAAAAGACATAAATTAATACAATCCCCCCAACTTCCACTTCAGGCATGTTCATCCACACACTGAGGCCGGTCCCCGCACATACAGTTAACAAGCTTATCAGTCAAGGGGCTTAGGCTTGGAAGAAAAACATTTCAACTCCTCCCAATCAGCTGCCCAGTATGGTGAAGTAATGAAGATGTGTCCAATACTCCCAACACTTCCCTGGAGGTGTAGATAATCAGCTTTTCTGAGCAGCATTGGCTGAAATAGGCTCATAAATCTGTAATAAGGACTTCAAGAGTCCCGCTTTTCTCTGCTTCTTTTTTTTCTTCGTCAAAATGGTGCACTGAATATTGACTTCACGGTACGCACATACACAATCCAATGTATTTCTCAAGGCTTGTGAATGACATACTGTAAGCTCAAAATACATCTAAGAAATCTATGGCTGAGTAAAACATCGTAATCCGGTCATGACAGCAGAGTGCGGCACGCGGCGGAGTGGCAAAGTTGTGCCAGCAAGGACGTTCGGCGCAGCCAAAACTCACAGCAGCGCTCCTCGCTAACTGTGCTGAACACAACCCTGCAGGTGTGGTCCACACATCATAAACACATTATTAATGTACAGCAGCGTTTTCCAGGAATAACCTCAAAAGCCAAGTGTGCATGAAATCACAGGCCTTTCTCCAGATTAATATATAATTACAGCTTTTTTTTTCTCGTTTTCTTTTTGGCAATGCAAAGATGTTCTAACCAGCGAGCCTCATTTCAACGTGCCATATACATAAATCCCAGCGCCTGCTGCTACTCTTCCTCGTCTATGCTTCTACTGAAATTATATACCTCATCTCCATTAAAGACATTCAAATGTAAAGTAGGAGGACAGACTGAGTGTACCTTGACCACTGTTTGTAAAAGACTGGACGTTAATGGGTTTTGTGATAGTGTCTTGCTGCAGCCTTTGGAGTAATGACAGGGGGGGAATGACATTATGTCTCTTCAGGAGAATGCATATTACTCAGCCACGAAAAGCATGCAATCAAAAGAAATTATAGTTTGTGTTTGTTGTTTTTCTCCAGTAAGTGCTTTAAGAAAAAGTAAAAACAGTTTTTACAAGGACTCCAGGAAAACTATAGAGTGCTGCAGAGAATGACGTATTTAAGGAACCGTAAGTACTAACTCATTTCCGGGTTTTAGGACTCATTCCCGTAGCACTCTATTAAGCCATGTGAAGAAGCAAAACTGACAAACACACTGCTGTGCAACACTAGAGCACACTTAAAGAAATGAAATAATGCTGATGATATTCTACATGTTTGTGGTTGTGAACAAATCCCATGAAAAGACCAAACCCAACAATGAACTGATCTCTCTAACAAGTGTCGTCTGTGTTCCCAAAGCCTGATAAAGCCTGTTCCTCTGTGCCATAGAGCTCCATTGTACATTCTTTGTACATGTTTTTCATTATGTTCATGCGGACTGTAGTTTATTTTGATCCAACCCACAAACACCATCCTGATGCTGTTGACACTAACTCCCTACATTGCAAAATGTGTAATACTCCACAGCTGAAAATAGTCCACAACAAATTCACAATGTTCTCGTACTGGAGTAATCGTAGCTAAAAAATACAGTGCCCAGCCTTTTTTAGGAAATGATTGGCTCTTTTTTAAAATTGAAACTATATGTTTGTGATCCATCTTAGTTTAAAGATGTATGTCTTCAGTAGGAACAAATGGGCTTGGGGCTGGGAGTGTATTGAGAGACTGAAAGATTGATACTCATTGTTGGTTTTTCTGTTTTCACAGGATTTGTTGACTATAAGAAAAATACAGAATAACACCAGATATATGCTTTAATTAGTTTGCTCAAATTTGTTTTTTCACTAATATGTTGCAGTCCAAATTTTTCCGGGATGCTTCCAAAATGTAAAGCAAAATATGTATTATTGCTATCAACTATGGATGCACCAATCCGACTCCGAGTCCCGATACCGATACCTTGGCTTTGGGTATCTGCCGATACCGATAACCAATTCGATATCAGTGTTTAATCAATAAGCTGTATGCCTCACTGTGTGGAAGTGACTGGGATCATTCTGTTACGTGTAAGGAAACATCAGGCTAGACTTAAACATTGTTTTCCTAACTTATTTATCATTAAAATAATAAATCATACACCAGCAACTTTGTGAAAAATCTTCAAAATTAACAGGAATTACAATTCAGTTGTAAACCTTTTTAATGCAGCAACAAATTGGTCAAAATTTAAACAGGAATTAAATTTCCAGTGTATAAAGTATATGATATCGGTATCGGTGCATCCCTACTATCAACAGCTATTAACAATTTGTGTGCGAGGGCAAGTGTGCGAGTAGCTTAATTATTACAAAAATTAATTAGGCATCAAACAGGAACTCAAGCAACTAAACACATAATCTGTTTCAGTCTAAGTGTGTCTGAGCTAAACTCAGATTTGACCTAATCTGATTAAGTTAAACAGCTCGTCCACTGATACCTGTCGGACTGTGAAGTTATTATCAGAGCAGAGCCTCGATGACTTGCGGAGTGAGACAGAGACTGGCCGCCCTGTGACTCTCTGTGTTAGTCCAGTCATTACATTGCATTGCATCAGATCCTGAAAAGTAAACGTCTGCCAAATGAAAAGCCTCATTTGGGTTCGGAGAGAAGAAACACTGCTGCATCCTGTGAAGTATCTGGCCTTAAATTAGTACAACATTGCTATTTTATCTCAGAAAAAAACTACATAATGATACAAAAAATAGTCTGAAGGTGACAATTATCCATCTGATAAAGCTCACATTCAACACAGCCTGAAGAAAGAAACCACCCACATTATGATTCCAACCCTCACCTCATTTAACATAATCCATAATGCATAAAGATATATTCTCCACCTGACCAAACGTCTCTAATGAGTTACTACGTCTTTGCTTGGAATGAAACTGATAGGACTCTGAAAATAGCCGGCCCGTGCTCTGAAATATTCAGCATGTGAGTGTGTGTGTGTGTGATCATTTGTGGCTTCAGTGCAGCCCCAGCAGGTCACAGAGGAACTGTCCTGCACAACAAGCGCTGTTTTGTTGTCTGCTTTGACAGAGCCGGTAGTGAAGGGCAGGGACTCCATTCAGGAAGCTCCCTGGTGAGACTTTGTGTGTCACAGCAGCCGTTCGAGTGTCGTGTCCTCTATGGTCAGCGACTGACCCTGGATTTTATCCCGCCAGATTAATTGTCGGATTCCAACATGTCATCCGGGATTTACTGTTCAAGACGAGCAGGATGTTGCCGACAAGAAAGTGTGGGAATTCTGTGCGAGCGATTATAAAGAAAAAAAAGTGCTAAAAACAGCACTTCCTCGATGATGCTTCAGTCAGTGAATATTTGCTGTTAGTGGTTGTTTTCATTGATTTGTTTATGATGGGTTTTAATTATCAAGGCGGCACCAAAAGATTAGAGGAAGCTGATGAGGAAAAATAAATCCCAATTGATCTGGCCACCATGATCCTGCAGGTCCACCCGATTCGACTGTTATCAGACCATTAAATAGGCGTTATCAGTCACTATAAGCACCATAGGGGCATACTACACCTACTACATTGTAAAAGGGAAAGTGAAACTTAAAAGCAACCTCTTCTAATATGTTATAAAACTGAATGAAAGGTCACGTTTTGAAGACAAACAAAAAGGCTTCTTTAGGTTTAGGCAATGAAATTACAACTTCTTTAGGTTTAAACAACAAAACTAGAACTGCTTTAGGTTTAGGCAAAAAAAACAAAAAACATTGTGTTTTAGGTTAAAATAACTACAAACACAAAGACAACTACACATTGTTGGTTTCACACGGGATGCAAACTCTCGGTCTCCTGGGTGAAAACCCTGCGTTTTGTGTCCCATCCATTATCCTCGACCTCCCCCCCTTATGGAGTTTCACGCTGTCTATACTACAGCAACTTCCGCTTCTGCTCCTGTCATAATTACTGCGGTCGTATGTGAACAGATGATTAAACCTACTAGTGGGTGTAGTGGGCCCCTATTGACCCACATCTAGGGTGCTTATAGCGACTGATGACGCCTATTTAATAGCCTGACAGCAGTCTAATCGGCTGGCAGGTCAGTCCTGGAGTAGTTTCAAGCAAAGAAGATGAAGTGAATGAGTGAAAATTAAGCCTCCGATTACTTATCAAAGCAAACAAGTCCAGATCTTCATTTCATGACCGAGTGGTTCTTGTATGTCAGTGTTGCTCCGACGAAGGTGACCTTTACTCTAACAGAGCACGGGGTGTAGCAGGAAGTCGTGGTCCCTCTGGCCTCCAGGCACCCTGTGGCTCAGTAAGATGGGTGCTGGTGGGGGAATGTCAAGACCCCGAGCTCCGAACAACCACGCCCTCCTGCTGCGATCTCCCGTGGACACCGGTGTATCCTACGTGTGTGTGTGTGAGTGTGTGTGTGTGTGTGTGTGTGTGTGTGTACACACTCCTCCACAGCCTGATCTTCTTGTGAGCTGCTGGGCACCAATAAAAAAAAGTGTGACTGGCCTCTGCACAGACAATCCTCAAAGTTAATGAAAACTGGAAAGCTCCTGACTCATGAGGGGGATTTGTCGTTGATGTCATCACCACATGGTGAAAGTGGCGACTCTTGCGCAAAACAACAGAGAGAAAATGTGTTTTCGTTCAGCCGCTGTAATCTGCGGAGCAGCTGTTGAGCTGTTGTTTTCAGGCACTTTTTCTTTTTACACATCTGGAAGTGGAAGTTCTGATCATGTAAACATACATCGTAAGTTATATGATGATGATTGTTTTTATTATCATGCACTGTACAGAGGAGCTGATGATAAACAATACAGGTTTTTATACGGATGCACCGATACTGATACTGGATCGGATATCAGGCCGGTACTGAATCAAATAGCTGGATCGGATATCGGTCACAATGGGGCCGATCTATTAAATTCAATTTTATGTTTATATACTATTCACATTATACTGTATACTGTAATTTTAGTTCCTGTTTAAGTATTGAGCAATTCGTTGCTGCATTAAAAAGGTTTACACCTGAATTGTAATTCCCGTTAATTTTGAAGATTGTTTTACTAAGTTGCACGATTTATAATTTTAATAATAAATAAAAAATTCTGTTAATTTTTAAGATTTTTTACCAAGTTGCTCGTGCACAATTTATTTTCTTAATAATAAATACAAATTCTGTTAATTTTGAAGATTTTCTTACTAAGTTGCTCGTGCACGATTTATAATTTTAATAATAAATAAAAAAAATCGGTTAATTTTTAAGATTTTTTGCCAAGTTGCTGGTGTACGATTTATCATTTTAATAATTAAGAACAATTCAATGAATTTATATCTATGTATTTATTTGTTACATTTTGTTTTACAAAGTTAGGAAAACAATGTTTAAATCAAGCCTGAAGAATGATCCCATTGACCTCCACACAGTGAGGCATACAGCTCATTAATTAAACACTGGTATCGGAACGGTGCTCGGTATCGGCCGATACCGAAAAACCAGGTATCGTTATCCGTATCGGGACTGAAAAAGTCAGATTGTTGCATCCCTAGTTTTTTACTGTAGACTAATGGCACAACATTTCCATCTCTCAGTGAGTTGGTTTTATTCTACAAAATATGCAAAAATATATTTGTGTATCTGACTTTTGGACTCATAAATGTGTACACTGCAACATTGATGATCCATGTGCACAATAATACATATCATAAATTGGTGTTTTTCTTCATGCACCAGAGCCAAACTGTTGATTTGACCCCTGATTATTATTATTGGTGGTGGTGGTGTTATTGGTAGTATACCCTATCAGGTATTTTACAGTGCCAGTGATGCATGCAGGGATATGTCGCCAGTGTGCAAAAGGGAAAATGAGTGTATGAGTACCCGCCCCCTGTAGTAAACCCAGCTCACTCACAAACACACATACAATAAGTATACAAAATGTCCAACATTTTAAATGGGGGTTCTGGTTTAAAAGCTCAAAATGAAGCCCCCAGCATTAAAGTTACACCTCCAAACATGACAGGTTGTATCTATATATGTGTATTGACAGGCTGGCTGAGAGCTGCTGGCTCTTAATGTTGCTTCAGCTGAACAATGGAGGTTTTTTCCCCGTCGATACTGTTGAGCCCTGAATCCTCTCTGCACACTGAGGGCTGCAGAGATCAGATCTGGCAACCGAGCATTATTATTATTATATTATTAGAATTAAAATACTGTGTGTGTGTGTGTGTGTGTGTCTTACCTTTATCTTGACTTGAAGAAATGCTCTCCTCCTCTTTGGGATTTGCAACCTGTGTTATTATGGACGTGTTGTCCATGGAAACGAGATGTTAACGCACCTTTTCGGCTACACCGTTTTATTCCTTGGCAAACATTACCAAAGAGGCGCACTACAGTCTCCTGCTGGCTGCACCATTAAAATCCCATTTTATTCGATGCATGCATGCATTTCCCCCTTTGGAGCGCACAAAAAAACAACAAAGACGGAATATCAAGCGAGAGGAAATAAGCGTCCAAAAACATCCGATGTGCAGGAGACAAACAAAGCGTCAGTCCTGCATCGAAGAAGTCGTGTGTGTCCTGCTGCTGTTGCAGGCAGCATACTGTAGCACCACTCCTGCTGCTGCTGCTGCTGCTGCTACTGTAAGGCTGTACTCCTGCTCTCCAGTCTCCAGCTCCACACACACACACTACTATATATCAACTGCGTGATACGGTTACAGTGTTTACCCAGAGATGGCGACCGTCCTCCTGCTGCTGCCACAGGGCCATCCATGCAAAGCAAAGCTCACTACAACAACAACACGCCTTCTTCAGTATTTCTATTATCCTGCTGTGCTTAGTCCAGCCCACCACTCACTCACTGTTAGATGGGATTATTCAGTCTTTATAGGGTTTAGTGCAGATTTACAGGGAATTATTATATCTACAGATGCTTACAAACATATAAAATGTCTTAGAAATATATTTTATTACTATAGTTTGTTAATTTGCAAAGGAAATACATTTTCTGACAACCAGGATTTTAGAAATACATGAGGTCAAGAGTCCACCAACCCCACCCACCCTAAAAAATAAAAAAAATAAATAAATACAATTTAAAAACAACAACAATAATAATAATAATAATAAAATGATCTCCCTGTATGATTGTTTTAATTATGTTTCAAAGCCCACCGCTCACTGTTTGTTAGATGGGATTCATCTTTATCATCAAAGATTTACAGGAAATTATTTCACATTTACTTGAGAATATGTTTACAGATGCATCCAGACATTAAAAAAAATATTTAATTAATTTGCACAGGAAATATATTTTCTGACAAACAGGATTTTAGAAATACTGAGGTCAAGAGTGCACAAACCCCACCCACCCTTAAATATAAAAATAAAAATAAAAATAAATAAATAAATCAAAAAACAACAACAATAATAATAATAATAATAATAAAATGATCTCCCTGTATTATTGAATTATTTCTGTGTCAAAGCCCACCACTCACTGTTTGTTGGTATTCCTTATCATTAAAGCAGTGCAGATTTACAGGAAATTATTTCACATTTCCTTGAGAATATGTTTACAGATGCATCCAAACATTAAAAAATATATATATATTTAATTACCGTAGTTAGTTGATTTGCACAAGAAATACATTTTCTGACAACCAGGATTTTAGAAATACTCAGGTCAAGAGTCCATCAACCCCACCCACCCTAAAAAAATAAATAATATAATATAAATAATTTAATCTCTTTGTATGATTGACTTAATGCTGTTTCAAAGCCTTCCCCCAAATGCCAAGATGATTTTAATAAATATTTCTGGCCTTAAACAGTCCACCTGAAGGTTTTGACTAAAAGAAATATCTAAATCCAGATTTAAAATGATCATATATTCTAAAACAATACAGAGGACGTGACCTTGGGGTCCTCAATGGTGGCTACGGACCAACACATCTACAAGCAGGTGTATGTATAAACGCAAATTTGTTTTAACGCCACTAATTTATTTAACGCATTAACACAACTTGTGATTTTTAGGTTGTAGCGGCCTCAGTTTTAAAGCTAGAGTGAAGATACTGGCATCATATGAATCTAGAAAACCTAAGGACTCCATTGGTACCAACCATGGTTGGTACCAATGGACCATGGGTTCTATGGGTACCCACAAGTCTCCCCTTTACAGACATGCCCACTTTATGATAATCACATGCAGTTTAGGGCAAGTCATAGTCAAGTCAGCACACTGTATTAATCATTAATGCAAATCTGTGTAGCAGATGCGAGATATCCTCTGACTGTGAGTCAACCTCAAAAAAATGCTTGATACTACATTTCCCACAATTCAAAGAGCATCTTTTTTTATCTGAGCCTTTTCTTTCAAACTCCATAACGCAGGTTTTCGGTTAAAAAAATAAATACTCTCCGAGCCCAAGCTGAGGTAACCCTGATGACATCACAATGATATCATCAGGGTTATTATCTCAGACTAAAGCTCCTCCAGAGCCCCAGAAGACTTCATACAGTCTGTGTAAAATCTATTGTTTACATCATGTTCCCCATCTCTTGATCTGACATCCACCTGTTCTCCGCAGACCTCCACCGTCCACCTGCACTGATAAACAAACATTATTCATGCTATTTCAGCCTCAGTGGACCGTGGAATAACAACAAGGGAGATAAAGTGGTTTTCTGGTGCGTTGCCAGCAGTGACGTGTCTGAGTGTTCGTCCCTCTTCACCTTCGCTGTCACTCTAATGGAGTTGAGGCCCACGCGGCCCTAAATGACCCCACCTGAGAGACGAGTGTACGGTGTGACGGCATATGGACGGGAGCAAAACAGCAGTAAGTGCAGACTGTCATCTGTTGATGCTGCTCATAATTAGTACGTAATCTGCCAGCCGACATGATGCTCTCCATGTGGGTCAGTGCCTCTGCCCTGATGTTTACAATAATGCATGCGTACAACTGACACCACAACACAGGTCCCTGAGACACTTTGCACAATCACAATCACTTGTCAGCACTTGACAATCGGTCTCAGGTTACTGTGTCTGCTACTTGAAATGTGATGACGCAGAGCCCGTATGTAACCACAGCTTGGTTACTTAAAATAGACTGAACGAAAGAGAAACTAAATTCAGAGTTTAGCAGCAAACATTTCTGTGTCAGAGCCTGTTGATGAACTTGCACAAAGATCGATCAGTGCATGTGCATCATTGATAATAATAATCAGATTGCAATCAGACTGTATGGGCTTAAAAACTATAAGGGAGTCTGTTAAGTCATCCTTTATAAAATTGTAACCAATATCTTTATCATTGGTTAATAAATCATTTACTAGTGCTTTATAGATCAGTTATAAGCCATTAATTAACTTGTGGGTTGCCAGATTGTGAAAAATCCCTCTGCATGATGTTATAAATGTTGTTATTCTATTACATATCCATGAAGTCTGTATGTACACCTGTTATGAAGTTGTTAATAAATGGATTTCTGTCCACATTCTCCGCTATTTTTCTCAAAAGTTAAGTCATCTTCCTGATGAATTTAAAGCAACAATAAACAATGTTTTTATGGGACAAACCCACAGTGCTTTATCAACCAAATTTGCATTTCATTTTATTTTTTTAGCATCTTTCGGCTCATTGTTTTGGATTTCTAGTTCACAACTTTACTTTAACTCTCATAGCATCATTTTCGGCCATAGAAAAAAATGCTAAAACCACAATGAGAGTAACGAAGTTAGCGACTAGCTGGTGAACACAGTGGAGCATTTAGCAGCTAAAGAGACAGATATTTCCCTCAGGAGTTGGTGGAGACCAAAACAGAGTTAAAAGAGGGTATAGTACTTAAATTCATCATGTGGCCAGAAATATGACTCCAAATAAGCGCTAATGTTGCTTCATGTCCTTTATATGTGTATGTAGGCAACAGCTATATCAACGTAAAAGGTGATATGTCAGTTTTGTGTTCACAGCTTGTTTTCACTGCCCCCTAGTGGCAAAAAAAATAATCAACGACACTGTCAATTAGGTTTCCTGCAAGGGGATTAACGCCTGCCACAGAATGTTTATACAACCTGGCAACCCAAAAGTTGATGGTTGACCTATAAAGCACTGATAAATGCATTAATAAGGTCATTAGTTACAACTTAAAAAAGTTTTACCACAATGACTTGAATCTGTGAGCACTTTTCTGGTTCATCATATAAATATTAGATGCAGTTGTTCACTCTCTCAGTTGTTTGATCTCTTACATGCAAAATGTGATATCAAGGTTGGTTATATATTAAAAACATTCAGTTTAATGAAACCCTGGAGTAGCAGGAAACAACAGTCAAGAAACAACACAGCGCTTAAGAGCTTATTGGGGATGCAGATAATCGTTCTTGAAAAATCACAGCTGCAGGGCACAAACACGTCCTCACCCTCTTGTTGGTAAAGGGAGTGGTGAGAGTCAAAGAATAACCCACACATAATGAACCAATGCTACATTAAGACACGAGGCCAAACACTGGAGTAATCACTTCTTGATCATTGGCATCAAACATTGTTGGCCTCTGACATTTCTCTCTCCCTCGAGTCATGTATTTCTGTTGATGAATAATTAAAATGAATATGGTCTTGATATTAACTTTGATAAGACACAGATGATCTTTTTCACCGCCTTCCAGTACATCTGGTGTGCTGTCAGACTGCGGGGTCCTTGAATGTTTTATGAACGTGGGTGTAGTTCAGTGAGGAATTGGAATATCATAATCCTCTCTCTGCATGGGTCGCTTTCACTTTGTTTCCAAAAGATGTTGAGCCTTCGAGGTCCACCCCACATAAACAAGGACATGGTGTAACATGGATGGATTACTGAACGGGTAAACCAGGAACAGGCCCAGGGGCCCTGCGTGGCAGGGGCCCCCCTGGCCTTCACCTATAAAATGTCACTCAAAGAGACACGTACCAACCAGGAAGGGACTCAAATGATCACAAAGAAACAGAAAATGGCTACAAAGAGATACAAAAAAAACTACAAAGAGACACAAAACAACCACAAACAGGCACAAAGCAAGTACAAAGAGATTCAAAATGACTACAAAAAGACACGAAACAACTACACAAAGGGGCAAAACAACCACAGCAGACTCAAAATAACTACAAAGAGACACAAAGCAACAACAAACAGACTCAAAATGACTACAGAGAAACACAAAACAACTACAAAGATATGCAAAATGACTACCAAGAGACTCAAAACAACCACAAGGAGACAAAAAATGACCACAAAGAGACACAAAGCAACTATAAAGAGACTCAAAATGACGAGAGATGCAAAACCGCCGCATAGAGACAGATAACAACCACAAAGAGACAAAAAATGACCACAAAGTAACACTTAGAGAGATGCGTATCGACTACAGAGACACAAAATAACAACAACAAAAAGAGGCTAAAAAACTATTAAGTCTGTGTGTCTTGTAGGAGCGGTCTGTGTCCAGGGGCCCATTGTCTTATAATCCACCCATGATCTTCAGGGACACGGTATAGTACAGGAATGGAAGAGAGTCTTCTGTCCAGACGTCATACAATGTGATGCAATACATTTGTAATAAAAGCCTTTTTTTGTGTGTTTTGAGCAGAAAACTCCTCTTTCATTATTACAAGATGTTTGTTGTTTAACTGTGATATCATTTGATATCATAGACTATTTTCTATTACACCAGTTTAATACCTGGAATCTCACTTTCAAAAGGCTTGTATACAAATTAAAAGACAGAAACAATAAAAGATTATAATAGAAAAACATTAAAATAGGCATAAAGTTATGTATTTTTCCTCTTCTGTAATATCTAGACGGTACAAATACCTTCTAATAGACGCCGGATATTTTGCAGATTAAAACCACATGCCCAACTATTCTCTTACTGTCAAAATGTGTTCAAAATGTTTAATATGATGAGCAAAATGATCAATAAAACACTGTAATTGGACATGTAGGATTTGCATCTGTAAAACCATAAGTTTGCCTGTAGTGCCACCTTGTGGGATAGATGATAACTGTCTAGAAGCTGTATTCAAAGAACCGTATCTGTAATGTGGACGCATTTAGAAAGATTACATAACATATATCATGCGTATTATGTTCAGTAGTTAATCCCTACCTCATAATATGCATTCATAATCACGATCATGTCATCACCATGATGCTGCATGAGACGTCTCCTTACAGGCATTTTATGTAGATGTGACATTAAAAGAGGGAGAAGAGGACTCGCTGTTTCATTTTCATTCAATTGATGCTTCTGCTGCTGCTGCTGATGATGATTTCACCTCCATTTGATTGCTCTCATTCTTTAGATAGAAATAAACCATAATATGTGCAATGCCTCTTCAAACAGAGGCAGCACTGGGCATATAACATTTCTGAATCAAAGCACCTTAACTAAAGGATAAAAGATCAGAAAATGTGCATGTGTATCCAGATTTTAGGCATTTTGATGTCACAGTAGGAAAGACACAGGTGTAAATAATGAAATTCAACAACGAGTCAACAACCCAACACGACCACCTGACTGTTTTCAAGCAACACACGAACAGACTCCAACACACCTGTTTCGACAGAGCAAGAACGCACTGAAAAGACCTTGAGAAACCAGCCATCATCAATCAAATGTCAGGAAATCTTTCCATCAATGAGGGACATTCAAAATGATTGAAAAACAGTGAAAGGTCACATCTCGTCTTTGCTCTGTAAAATCAGGACAGGTTTTAATAAGGCTGAGATGATGAGATTTGAGCCCATTGGGGATACGGGAAGCGTTCTGGGATTTATCTCGTGGGACTCCTCGTCTTCACAAAGAGGCAACTCTGGTAGAGGAGTCGGGCAGAGCAGATATCACAGGATAGATTATTTGTGGGGATTCAACGATACCTGAGGGTTTACGTGAGGTTTGTATTAAAATCTGCTTTCCTGCTCTTTAATCCAAACATCACAAGACTCTGGAGGAACAAAGAGGATCTAAACAAATGTACCTCATTCTTTATTCCTCAGCCGTGTTAGAAGATGCTCAAGAGGAGTGTTTAAAAGAAGTTGAACTACATAAGGCTAATTCTCTGAGGTGGTGCTGCTTTGAAAAAGAAATTCAAACATCAGGTCACTGCCTGCAGAATGACTGTCCAAATAGAGCTGATTAGGAGGTTATCACACATGTGTTATTTGAAACATTGAAATGCAGAAGAAGAGAAAGTGTTTTGGTAAAACTTCACTGACTTGCAAGGTGCAAGGAAAAGAGAAAGCAATCAGAAATCCAGCAAAACCTGCAGCATTAATAACTATTATTAGCTGAAAGCTGAAATACGTTGGTCTGATAATAAAGCTGTTCTTAATACAAGACTTGGACCTGGAGTTTTATCCCTTTTTATACATATTGAAATGCAAGCGAGGTCAAATGTGTCGTGATTATTGCACTCTCCAATGGTCTCCATGAGTTTGGATGCAAACAGAAAAACATCAGGACATTTATGCCAGATTACACATGATAAACTGTGATAATTGATAACAATATTTCTTGAAATGTACAATATAAATGCAGTTAATACTCTGTCATTATACTCGTTTTCTGTCATTGTTAATATTTGTCTGTTTACATGTCTGCTCTTGAAAGTTTTTAGTCGTTGTTTGTTTATATGTCATTAAGGTGGCCAGCTTATTTGTCCCTGCTTTTATTTTATTTTTTAAGAAATATGGTTCGACTAAGATTATGATTATTAGTAGTATTATCACTTTTCTTTTCCTTCATTGGCTTTTAATTTGAAAAAGAATAAAAACAAAGTAAATTTAGTCCTCTAAAGGGGAGGTGGTGGCAGGCACAAAAAAGAAAAAATATAAATAAATAAATAAACACTGTCAATAATGCTGCAATTATACTGTACATTTCAAGAAATTCTAATTTATACTATTTCTGCATTTAACACTTAACAGATCCCACTTCTCATGATTTAAATGTTTTATTTACACTATGGTTAGATATTGTATGTGTTTGATGCAGATATTTGTTATATTTCTCATTTCTTATTTCTCTACATATAGTGTGTTATATTGTAGCATTAAGTACATCATTTACGTGTTATTTACACCTTTATTTCTATTTTTATTATATTTATATTATATGCTTTTATATAAGAGCAATTGCATCCTGGTTTCCTCCTCAAGGGTTAATAAAGTATTTCTGATTCGGATCAAGCTGCGTACATTTCCACAAACCTTATTGTCAAGGTAACAGCTGAGGCTCTAACTCCAGTTTGCCTTTAATAGGCTGTTAACACTCTTTCATGTTTCAAAGCCCCTAATCCATCTCATTTTGTTCCATCTTTAAACTGAGCAACTGTGTGTTACTTCTCATTATAGTAGTGATCACTGTGACGTGGAACACTTGACATTATTGTCTGTGTGAAGCCTTGATAGAAAACATTACAGCTGTATGCCCGTGTCCAGTAAGTGCTGGTTGTATTTATTGAAATCATTAAACATCTCAATCCAATCTGCCTGAAAACTGGAATGGTGGAAGCTTCCTTCCACTGGCGACAACAACCTGATTACATTCTCTCCCTTTTAAAACATAATTTGACGTGGTCATACATGGATGAAATGTTGCTCGTCGGAGAAACAACAGTCCTGTGCAAGCTTTTCCACAACTGTTAGATATGATGAATACATGACATTTTTAGTGACTGCAGTGGCGGAGAACGCGAGGAGGGCTCGGTGCGCCGCTATAGCTTATCACGATATTCTTCCTGGTGATGCATAATGCAACAAGTCCGTGGATTTTCATGGAGTGGCTGGCAGGCAGAGTGAGCTTTACTCTTCCACTGTGTCCTTCTTGCTGGTCTCCTGTCCTTCAAAGATGGGGTACTTGCTCTCCACTTCTGCCCAGGTCAATGCGCCGTTGGCCAGATCCCGAATAATTAGAGGCAACTCGCTGACCTGAGGAGAGAAAAACATGTTTACTTGACTGTGTTAAATGGTGTGTGTGATCACAGCTGAAATGATTCTGTGTTTAATGAACATTTTTAAAAGGTCAAACAAGGTCAACACCTGAAGCAGACCTTAAAGGGCAACAAAGAGGATTGTGTAAAGCTTGTTCATTTGACAGAGAAAAATTAGAAAGTCATAGCACAGTACAGCTTGTCTACATATGATGATGCGTAGTCAAAGAAATCACGCTAGCAGCCACAATGCTGCTGTTTGGCAGTGTTCAGATCCCAATACACAGGAAGAAATTTGAAACCTGAAAAGATGCTTCAGGTTGTGGTTATGTGTATAAAGCCTGAGTGAAATGTGAGCAGTTTTGTGGCCTGTGTAGACAGCTGTATTGATTTAAAGTCCCCATGAAATAAAAAAAACAAACACTTTCTCAGTTTTAATCCTGTGTCCCTGTGTTATTTGTTCATTTACCTCTTGTTATATGCCAAATATGTCAAAGAAAAAAAAAAAAAAAATCAGTATCATAATTTTTTTTTACATCAAATCCTTGTCTTTTCTAATCTGTAAAACAGTTTCAAATGTTTGATGACTCATTCTGCACTCGTTACGTTACGCACTCGGGTGTTAACAAAAAATAGTCCAAAACCGCATTTAACAGTTTGTGGATCGTAGTAACCAACGGAGCAATATGGAGAGATCGGAAGAGAATGTGTGTTTGGATATCAGTGGGCAAAAACGTTTTCATTTACGAATCAATGTGGCTGAGATCTAATTCATTCAAGGGAAACTTTGCAGATTTTCAACCGGCTGTGTGTCACTGCAGTACAGAGTGGTTAAAGTATCCAACAGTTCAGCAACAGAGCGCCGAAAGTGACTTCATGCATAGTTAAGTGCTACAAAGAAATGATCAATTTAGGCAAAAGTGTCTGATGTAGAAAGTATTAGTTGATTTGTCTGTACCTCGGCCCTGATCTGCCTCATCGAGTCTCGGTCTCTCAGCGTGGCCGTGTGAGGCGTCTTGTTCACTGTGTCGAAGTCGATGGTGATGCCAAACGCCACCCCGATCTCGTCCGTCCTGGCGTAACGCCTGCCGATGGATCCCGCGGAGTCATCCACCTTGTGAGACACACTGTTTTTGGTCATCGCCTCAGCTAAAAGAGAGAAAACAAAGTTAACCATGGACAGCAGCAGCAGCAGAACATGTTGTTTTCCCTCCTCACAGACAGAAATAGAGCGTATATACGTTATCATTATGTGGGCACTTACATAGTTCCCTCACGAAGGGCATGAATTCCGGGTTCTGACTCAGAGGCAGGACGGAGCATTTGTATGGAGCTACAGTAGCAGGGAAGCTAAAGTACTGAAGGAAAGGAAAACAAAAAATGCAATAATGAAGGAAACAAGCTCTTTAATGAAAAACAATCACAAAAATGGTCATTTTTGGCATCTAGGTTGAGCTTTCACTATTGAGGCAGCTGCTGCCATGTGACATGTATTAAATGTTAAAGTAGTCCCATATGTCAATTGCCAACTTGCTTGGGAAAACTTTTTTTTAAATCTAAAAAACGATTAGCGATTACATATTGCAAAGTAGGAATTGTTAAATGAACGGTAAGAACGCAGGACAACACTCTACGTGACAGTATATCCAACAATGCTAGATCATAGAAAACATCATCATGTTGTTGATCCAGACTGTCGACTCACCGTTCTTTGTTCATCACCTTCTCTGACCTGGAATGTGTGCTCAAAGATGGTGTACATGACCCTACCGATGCCGAAGGAGGGCTCGATTACATTGGGAACAATTTCCTCCACTGTGGACGACAAAGACGGACAGAAAATCCGTGTTATAGAAGTTGTCGCTCAAAGTGTCCCAACATCATCTTCATTCAACAATAAAATGATAAATCTCACCGTGTAGAGTCTTCTGGAATCGCTTCACGTTGACCATATCCTTTGTGAGTTTGAAGGTCTTGCCTTCTGACTCGATGGTGAACTCTCTGCGGAGTGAAAATATGACAAAATGACAAAAGCACCACCTTTCATCAGGCACGCGTACGTACTGTGTGACGGTGGTTAATATCACTCACCCAGTCTCATTGAGCAGCTTCTCCTGTTCTGTAATGAAGCACTCGTCACACACAGACAGGTACTCCATGGCTATCTTAGCGTCCTTCTTATACGCCTTCCCAATGGCTCCTTTGTTGGGCTCGAACTGGACGACGTTTACAACTTTGTGTGGAGAAGTTAAAGAGAACAACAACTGGGTGCTTAAAATGTTCTTAGTTGTTTGATGGAACAAAGATTTTCTTTTGCAGTGCTCCAGTTTAAGGATATGGGTTCTTTTAGAGGCTTCTCAGCGACCAGAGGGACCTTCGTAGCTCGCGCGTGGCATTGCAGATCGAAGCAGGACCGGTCAGCGCAACCCACGATCTCGATCCAGCCCTGCAAGGGAGAAGCATTTACTTAGAGCAAAAGTTACGTGGGCTCCCTGATGAGCCATAAGATGGATAACGCTGCAATGGAACGTACGTAAGAGGTTTTGGCTTCAGCGTCCCAGCAGTCACAGGCGTAGTGAGCCATCTCGTTGTCCATGTGCTGTCGGAAACGCAGCTTGTCTTTGGCGATACCAACTTTAGTAAGGTAGAGGTAGATCCTCCCGATGAAGTATCCCAGGACGGAGTTATTGATCACTCCCTGAAATGAGACAGAAGAATCAATGAGTGGGAAAGTTCAGTCTTAACCTTTGAAACAGTAGTTTGACAAAAACTAATCTTTACTCAAGGTCCACTTAAGAGCCAAGAGATAAGATTGTTTTTGGTCAAATCCTTTATTTGCTTAAAACCCCTTTTGTAGATCACATTTATTACAGGATTACAGTCAGTGTTATCATAATACCGCAGCTGGGCAATATGCATTAATATTATGATACAAGATCATATTTCATCTGGAATTTCAGATATTTGAAAATCATGATTCATCATCTAACTAAAATGGATGGAGTCCGTCTTTCGATTTTCTCGACAACGGTTCATTTGAGTGACTTCACACTTGGTGGGTGTATTGCTCAGGACCCAAGGGAGCACAGTGTCAAGTGTGAAGCTGTTTGGATGAGCGGTTCTCGAGCAATACCGGAGGCCGAGCAAATCAGCCCGTTCCGAACAGGCACGTTTTTAACATGCACTGTGATGAATTAAAATGTTCTGGTCGTAAAAGCAGAATAACAGTTAAGAAACAACTTTCTGAGCTCATGTTACTGGATGAAATAAGCTGATGAATACCTTTACAAGCTTGGTTACATATCCATATTACCCAAGATGATATTTTTCCAAAGTTCCCTGTGTAAATCTCATCTGAAAGCATCTCTAAAACTATATTTTTAAATAGTGATTCCAACCTGCTCCACAGCGTCCCCCAGCCTCTTGATCTGTGCAGACTGGCCGCTGGTCTGAGCCTTGGAGGAGTATAACGTGATGTCCAGGTCGGCTACACTGGAGAATTTAGGGTGGACCTTCTCATTTGGATCCACAAAGTGCTCGATCTCAGCCATGGTGAACTCTCTGTGTGGAAATGTGGAGAGATTATATTCCTGTGTAATGTCATGAGTCAAATCTCTACAGACGAGTACAGACAGCAGGCGGCACAGTGGATCTGTCTCACCTAACACGAATGAGTCCAGAGCGAGGAGAGATTTCGTTCCTGAAGGAGTTTCCTATTTGAGCAGCAGCAAAGGGCAGTTTTCCCTGGTTGAACTCCAAGAGACGCTTGAAGTTGAGGAAGATTCCCTGAGCGGTTTCAGGCCTCAGATAGCTGCAAATTTAGATTAAAATCAAATCAACAATGATAGAAAATGCGACATCAAGGAAATATTCTCTACAGTATTGTGTTTCTTTTTACCCTGTCATGTTTCCCCCTGGTCCGATGGACGTCTGGAACATCAGGTTGAAGAGGATGGGAGGTGTGAGGTCGTTTCCTGTGATGGGAGACTTGACGTTGTATTTCACAAAGAGGTCGGTGAGCTCCTGCTGAGTGTAGTTGTCCATCTGAAAATAATATTAAAAGTCAGTGAATCCTTTAAAAACCCTGTCAGAAACAGCTTTTCCACATAATCACTCAAAAAAGAAGAGCATTTTGTCTCCGTTAACCTGAGTGATGACTTCCTCCATCTCGGCCTTCTTCTCTTTTGCACACTTCTTATCAGACATCAGTTTCTGGAGGTGAGCTGGAGGACGCAGAAACACGAAAACAATGCTTTTACAAACAGGTGTGATAATGCTTATCAGACAACAGATCAAATTAAAGAATGATTTTCATTGTGTGAAAATCCCCTGCCCTTCAAAATAAAAGCCCTATAGAGTAACTGTTTCTTAACAGGAAGCTCAGGAGGCTCGTTTTAAAAAAATAAATAAAAATAAAAGCCTCCGACTCTCACTGTAAGTTAACAGGAAACTAGGGATGGAGCTAATGCTTAAAAAAAAAATAAAAAAAAAATAGTTCATTCTACAGAAATACTACTTTGTCTAACGACTTACAGTTTTAAAAGGTTTATTTCACCCAAATACTACTTTCTAGAAATCTATTGCACATTTGTGCATTAATATTCATTTCAGCTGTCAGCATTAACACGCATTTTCTGCAGGAAATGCAATCATCTAGTTGATTTTTATTCTACCTACAGTGTGGAAATGAGCTTGAAACTAAATCAGCATGCACATGGTTTTAGAGTAGGTTTGAGATGTCCAATATCACCTGACTTATCTCCGGTAATACATGACATGACTTGCCATATTTTCATTACATAACATATTCAAGACTCAATACATCATCTGAGCCAATTAGCTTCCAAGTCCTGACATGTTCTCCCTATATTTCATTTTTTCCCGCCGGCTTTTTTGGCACAGCTCCAGTCTCTGTGATTCCAGCAGCTTGACATCGCTATGAAGCCCTGTGTGATTTCTGCTGGTCCGGCCACTTCCCTTTCTCCCTCAGGCGCTACAGTGATACTCAAAGAGCTTCAGTAACCAGCAGCAGCCACTGACGACACAAGTTTGGACTGCATCCATGATCCCACCCTCTGCAGAGTCCCATGAATAATACACAAGAGAAACTTACAGAGACCTGTGCTGGGGTTGTTTTCAGGATGACTACTCTCTAGTTTACACTACAGTTGAAGGTAAGTCTCAAAATATACTCAGACACACAGGCAGATGAACAAAAAGACCTTACCTTTGAGGAGATGGTCAGCCCTGAAGCATTCGCCATTCTTGACATCTTTCACCATGTAGTCAGCAAATTTGTCCACATGTCCTGATGTCCTTAATAAGGGAACAAACAAAACACCCTTAGAGACCCACATAGACCCATTTTTTGTCTTTTAAAAAGGGGGACAGGAGGTCTTTAGGGGGAGATAGCAGATCAGCAGTAGATGTCACATAGAAGTGGTGTACATCATCTAAAAGCTGGGAACCTGAAGATTAATTTGAGATGCAGCTCAGCACTGTGTGTCAAGTTGTTCTAGCCATAAATCTGTAATAAACATGAATGAATGAATTATAATAAATTGTCAAAGTGTATAAGGGTTTAGAACATTATGAGTGAAGTATATGATGGTAATTCCCATGCTCTATTATGTCTCAATTTTTGTGTTGATACCATTTGTTATACAGATTTGGTGCTAAATTTAAAAAATGTTTACCTATCGTGAATTGTTAAAAACGATCAATAATCCCTCTAAAATCTCCCTCCATAATAAATATGGAGTGAGATTTCTGCAGGAATTGCATTTTTCGACGATTAGATGGCGAGCACTTCTGTTCTGGAAACTGCTTGGAAACCCCCTTACTGTCAATCTACCTAGGGAAAGCCATCCATCCTCTGAATGCTCTACGTCTCTAGTTTGTGACTGTAAAGTTTCATGAGGCTGTGATTATCCTAGAGGTCACCACAGGTCATTTTATACATTTTTAAAAATGGTCTCACTATATGAAATGGCTACTATGGGGACTAACATCATCACACATGAATACAGTTGGGCTCATTGGATCCACAAGAGTCTCAGCTTTACAGTGATACCCAATTTATGTAATCCCAAAACTTTTTAGGGACCCCAGTATGCAGAAACCATTTTTAGAATATGAGAAAATAACACATTTACACTGCATTCAAAACACTGTGGTTTTTGCCAAAAACTGCATGTGATTATCATAAAGTGGGCATGTCTGTAAAGGGGAGACTCGTGGGTACCCATAGAACCCATTTTCATTCACATATCTTGAGGTCAAAGGTCAAGGAACAACTTTGAACATGACCAGTTTTTCCTCTCGACAAAATTCAGCCTACCTTCCTAACCCCTTCTTGTCAAACTAGCATGATGTGGTTGGTACCAATGGATGCCTTACTGTAGTCGTCTAGTTTCATATGATACCAATATTGACACTGTAGCTTTAAAAGAGCCCGCTACAACCTCCTAAAGACAGTAATGTCAGCCAGAAAAGTTATTAATGTTTAATTCCATCCTATCGATGTTTCTGCAACCGGGCTATGGAAGGCTGCTAGAGCGGCAGCTTCCATGCATAAAATCGCAGAATCAATATGCGCCTGTTTATAAAAACCCACATTTCAGCACTTTGAAGCCGAATGTAGGAACCACAAGGCACTCTCTTCAGCAGTGACCAAAAACCGTTTAAAACCCAGACATGATAGGATGGGTTATGACTTTTTCACTTCTTATCAAACACATTTGAATCATCAGACAAAAGCATTAAAAAGGACACCTACTTGAGGACGGGCTCGGGGGTCAGCATGGTGCAGTCGATCTCCAGGATCTGCTCCTCCTGGATGAAGTGCTGCCTCCAGGCCTGCAGGATATTGTTCTTCAGGGCGCAGCCCACGGGGCCGAAGTCGTACAGGCCGCTCACACCTGAGGAGCATTACTGCATGGTAACAGAAGGCTTAAAGACTGTGTGTACGGGGATTTACTCCCCAAACCGAAACCTTCATTTTTCGTAACATTCCAAGTCTTACCTCCGTAGATGGCGAAGGCCTGGTCGTAGAAGAATCGCCTCTTGAGGGTGTCCTCCATCTTGCTTCTGTCAACAATGTCGTCTTTGGGTTGTAATGACAGTTCCTGCAATGAGAATTATATTTATACATTTGTCCACGTCTCCTAGAAAAAAATAAGGAAACAGACAAACACCTGACTTATAAAGACGTGTTAAAATAAGTGTTATCAATGTTTCTGCAACCGGGCTATGGAAGGCTGCTATAGCGGCAGCTTCCATGCATAAAATCGCAGAATCAATATGCGCCTGTTTATAAAAACCCACAGTTCAGCACTTTGGAGCCGACTGTAGGAACCACAAGGCAGCAGTTTCTAATATAATCCTCAATTAAATATACATAAACATAAATAAACAATGATCAAAACATCCATAGAAGACATGATATCATAGGTAATTACTTTTGGTTTAATTTTTACACATCTTATGATGACAAAAACACATTTGTATCAGCGAATAAAAGCAATACAGGGCACCTACTTTGAGGACAAGCTCATATAGGTCAGAATGCTGTTTGAATTTAAAGGTGCTATTCATCATTCAGCCACTAGATGTCACATTCTCCCTCTCCCTTCCATTGCATTTACTTCACAACAAGTCGTTGCCAGGCACTTACTGTCAACCTCAGCCATTTATCCATTTTTCCACACTAACTGACGACCCAGAGATACCACGTGATGCTGACGTCGTTCCACTATTGGCTCACAAGCCTCGTTAGAAGTGGAAACGATAGAGTTTGATGACCAGGATCAATTTTAGAATATCTGAACATTGAAATGCATTCTTGATCTTTGGGAACAATCTTATATGATACTACTAGCTTTTGGGGCTTTCAACCACATTATGTGACCTATGATAAGAACTTGGGTCACACGATACGAGGTGGTCTTACACAGGATGTGTACCCCTGTCTCTGAAGAGTGTGAGATGTGGACCTTTGGGTTTAGATTATTATGTTACATATCATTTTTTAATAAGTTCCATGTTTGATATCAGATGTGTAGCGCTGTCCCGAATACTATTTTTTGGGCTTCGAAGCTTCGGAGAGAATAATTCAAAGGTATTCGAAGCTTCATAGTGCAGCACGGCAGACTGACATGTTCTTCTGTCTGTCTCCATCACCCCTGTTTCATTCAGTGCCTTAGACAGCGCCGCTGCCACACTACTGTACACACACGCACCTTTACACAAAACAAACAGCGATATCTGTCTGAGAATAACTAATAATAATTAATGTTGAATAAGAATAATGATTATTCCTTATTCCTATTTTGGGATTTATACAATATTAATCCATACTCATAATAATAAAAAAAACAGAGCATTCGAATACTATTGCAACTTTGAAGCTTCGAAGCATTTGGGTCAGCCCTACAGATGTGTAACATCCTCTCATCAAATCTGCCATGATGTCAAACACCTGCATCTCAAACCAGCACCCCATTCCCCCAGTCTGCTGATGATTAGTGAACGAAAACTGTTGGCACACGCTCCAAATTTTAATGAAAGTGTATCAATATTTGCAGCACAGCCTGGTTATTAAACGGAGAGCTGGCAAGTGAGGTGGTGAATGAATATTCATCTACAATGTATTTTTTTCACAACAACTTCTCTGAGGCTTTGGCAGAGAAATTTACAAGGTTTTTGATAAGATAAGATAAGATAAGATAAGATGAACCTTTATTAATCCCCAGAGGGAAATTCAGGTGTCAAAGCAGCAACATCAGCAAACAGAGTGAAACACAAGAGAGGTAAAGGTATACAAAAATTATAAAAACAATAATAGAGATATAAAATATACAGAGTGAACGGGTGAACATAGTGTGTGCAGTCCGTCAATAAATAAATGTAATATGTACATATGTGCAGTCTCTAAAGTGGTATAAAGGATGTTTAGTGTAAAGTGCGCCAGTGGTAAGAGTCCAAGATGGTTGCAGATATAGTGCATGTTTAAAGTTCTTAAAGTCCTCCTAGTTCTCATATGGGGGTCAGCCTTGGTTGTGGAGCCTGATGGCTACCAGCATGAAGGACTGACCCAGACGCTTTGTGTTGTGCCGAGGGGGCCAAACAACAGGATTGCATTCAAATCCACAGATAAAGTGCAACTCACCTTGGCCTCAAGAGTCCTCTTCCTTGCTTTCAGTTCAGCCACAGCTTTAGTGACATCCACATCAGGAGCTCCATCCTGTTTCATTTGGCGCACAAGTTCCCCCTAAAAACAGAGAAAGTCTACACTTCAACCAGTGGCGGACAGCTAAACCGTGCACTACAAGATGATTCTGAAAACATTTGAGGTAAGAAATAGGCATTAACGTAACATAATATTGATTCATATTTGAGTTTAGAGCGATTGACAGCCGGCTCTTATAGACGGCAGCTGGACAGCAGACCTCAGATCAGCTCTTACTGCTTGTTTTCCTCCACTATGTGAAATCTTGCAGATGCCGTTAGGAGCACCGGAGGACACAGAGGAACATGATTTTTTTCTGTTTCATGTACTACTGTCACAATATAGCGACCTTTTTTAAATCATATATTTGCGCCAATCTCGCCTACTTCAGCTTTAAAGTACCAAACATAAAAGTACACATTATGCAGAATAATGCATTTTATTGGATTATACTTATTGCTGCATTAATGTGTTCATCACTTTAATGTTGCAGCTGGTAAAGGTGGAGCTCATTTTAATGACTTTATATACTGCTGGGTAGTTTAATCTATAATAATACATAATTTATTATATTTTATATTAATAATCTGAATCTGTACAGCAACTAAAGTTATTAATAAATCAATGTAGTGGAGTAAAAAGTACAATATTTCCCTCTGAGATGTAGTGGAGTAGAAGTATAAAGTATCAGAACATGGAAATATAAAGTACAAGTACCTCAAAATTGTACTTAAGTACAATACTTAAGTAAATGTACTTAGTTACTTTCCACCACTGAGTACATGTTATACTGTTGTGTTTTTCTAAGCATTCTTTACTGCTCCTATTGGAATAAAATAAGTGTTGATTATTTAACTGAAAAGTAGTATTGTGTTATATATAAGGTTATATTAACAGGTTAATAATGTTGAGATCCTGCTGTAAATTAACAGCAATTGTTTACAGTGTGAGTCACACACAAAAAAATATTACTACTAAAACTAAAAAACTACTACTATTAATAATAATAATAATACAAATTATACAAATTGTCAATATTTGTGTGTTTTAAATATGGAATGCACCCAGTAATATGTGTAATTTGATTGTAATGTGATTATATTTTGTATTAATAATCTGAATCTGTAAAGTAACTAAAGTTGTCAGATAAATGTAGTGGAGTAGAAAGTGTAATATTTCCATCTGAGATGTAGTTGAGTAGAAGTAGAAAGTAGCAGAACATGAAAATACTATAATTTAAGTACTTAGTTACTTTCCACCACTGAGTACATGTTATACTGTTGTGTTTATCAAAGCATTATTTACTCTTCCTGATGGAATAAAATAATTGTTGCTTATTTAACTGAAAAGTAGTAATGTGTTTTTGATACCTTCACTTTTTTGCATTAAGTCACACCAGCATGTTTGCAGATATTGATTGGATGTGGCACAGCCCTACTTAGAAAAACATCACTGACTTCAACTCATGTTTACAAAGCAATCAGCCATGTGTTGTTTTGGTAGCAGCATTAAGTTAGCCTTTTCTCTTAACCCCACCCTGCTCATGATGTCTGCAGCTGCAGCAGCACGATGAAACGTGGCAAAGGCTGCAGACATGACTTCCAGCCAGCTAGCTTTAGCAGCTAGCTAATGGCTCCTCTTTCATTGACAGCTCTGTAAGAAGCCGGTTAGCCTGCTGAGCTAACATGCTAACAGGATGATTGTGACTAAGTTAGAGGCATTAAAATGATTTATAATCATAAACAAACTGACTGAGTGAATAGTGGGAGATGTTATGAGATAACATGTGTTACCTGTTCTTTGACTGCGAGCCTCAAAGGGGCGAGAATCTCCTCAATGTTTCCGTCCATGGTTCGTCCTTCTTCCAGCTGCAGCCTCAGACTCTGATGCTTCTTCTTCTGACTCCGGCAGACTGATGCTGAAAACGCCCGGTTTCTGGGCTGGTATTGCGGGACGAACCGGACCGTAGACACCGGGCAGAAGGCGGAGATCTCTGTGCTGGTCCTCCTCAGCAGTGCTGATGCTGCGCTACGGAGCATGAAGCATGGACCTCCGTAATGAGAGAAGAGAATGATGAAATCACTCTGCTGGGAACAGAGTAAACGCAGCTTCCGCTCCGGTGCGGCACTTTCACCACCGCGACAGGAGCAGGCGCTTTACGACCTAAAGGCAGATTCGACAAAGATAAATAAAATAAATAAAATAAATAAAGTAAAGTAAAATTAAATAAAATAAATAAAATATATAAAATAAATAAATAAAATAAATTAATAAAATAAAGTAAAGTAAAGTAAAGTAAAGTAAAGCAAAGTAAAGTAAAATTCAATTCAATTCAATTAAGTTAAATTAAATTAAATAAATAAATAAAGTAAAATAAAGTAAAGTAAAGCAAAGTAAAGTAAAGTAAAATTAAATTAAATTAAATTAAGTTAAATTAAATTAAATTAAATAAATAAATAAATAAAGTAAAATAAAGTAAAGAAAGTAAAGTAATGCAAAGTAAAGTAAAGTAAAGTAAAATTAAATTAAATTAAATTAAATTAAATTAAATGAAGTTAAATTAAATTAAATTAAATTAAATTAAATTAAATAAATAAATAAATAAATAAATAAATAAATAAATAAATAAATAAATAAATAAATAAATAAAGTAAAGTAAAGTAAAGTAAAGTAAAGTAAAGTAAAATAAAATAAAATAAAATAAAATAAAATAAAATAAAATAAAATAAAATAAAACAATCTCTGGAAACAAGTAAACGCAGCCTCCTCTCCGGTCCAGCACTTACACCACGACAGTTCTACGACCTATTGGCAGATTCGTCAAAACCACAGTAAAATAAATAAAATAAACTTATTATGACTTATTTTATTTATTTTATTTATTTTATTTATTTTATTTATTTTATAAATTAAATTAAAGAAATGAAATGAAATGAAATGAAAAAATAAAATAAAATAAAATAAATGTATTTCTATAGTACAGCATACTGAGTCTTATTTATATGGAAGCCTATTTCTAACTGTAGATGAAATGTTAGACAAAATACAAAAATGATGATTTATTTATTATTATTATTATCATTATTATTATTATTATTATTATTATTATTATTATTATTATTATTATTATTAGTAGTAGTAGTAGTAGTAGTAGTATTTAAATTTTGTAATTATGTATGTTTTATTTTATTATATTCAATTTTATCATTATATAGTCTAAATGTATTTTAAAACATGATATATATTTTTGTGTATATACAGTATAGTAGCTATATAGCTGCAATTAAGTTTCATATTTAATGTGATACAGATTTCTGTGCCTTTACATTTGCAACAAACACATTTTATTTTAGTCATTTATAGGAATTGAATTACATTTTAAAAATGTTTATTGTTGTAAATTTTACTTTTATTGTGTTTTCGAGAAACCTTGAGTGTTGATTTATATCACAGCTTGCAACAGAAAGTGACATTTATCCCACTTATTTTCTGAGAACAATCCAATTTTGGTGGATTAGATTTAAAGGTAGTCTTAAAATTATAATACAACAGCAGTCCTTTAATGTTGATTATTAGCTTTGACCACTAGCTGGCGCCAGATGGTTCATCATTACCAGGAGGTCTTACAAGGAAGTCAATATTAAGTTAGTTAATATTAGTTAATAATAACAAGTTAATATTGCAAAATTAGTAGGCAGGGTACCACCCAGCAAGGTCACCGAATAAAATCATTGCAGCAATTTTTTACCCAATGGTTCTTTATTATTACTATTATTATGTTTTGCCTATCACTACAGCTGAATTGCCAATTGATAAAATATGAAAATTCTGACTTATTTTCCAGTGCAACGGCTGGGCTAACAACTGGGCAAAGTGGGCAACTGGCTCAGGGCTGCAAGGGCAAATGTGCCAATTTGTTCAGTAAGTATATAGTAATATATAGGATGTTATAAATTTTTTTAATGTTTTTATTTTATATATATTTTTGTCATCGGACTCAAACATGGCACATTGTGGTTAATGGTCGGCGTCTCAATGCATATGCTTTGGGAGCACCCACCTTTAATGTGGCTTTTGCATTATTACTTCATATTTTATAGGGGCTCTATGTCACAATCTAGTTTAAATATCTTTATTCTTTCAGTTTATATTGTGCTCACATGTTGCATATTCCTATATGCATTTGTGTTTAATCAAATGACCAAATTACTGGGTCTCTTTGCATAAAATAAGTCTGCCATAGTAGTCTGCTGTGTGCACAATAGGAGCTGGAGGAACCAGTTGTTAAAATGGTTAGTTATTTGTGCTCTGGAGCCACCCATTGGTTTAACTCGGCCATGCCAGATGCATGTAATAATTGCTGTTAATAAAGGTCCACTCTCCATTGAAAGGTCGTGCAGGTGCTCACTTTACAATATAAGTTTTGTCCAGCTTCCTGGATGATGCAACAGAAAGCTTTTGTTTCAGAGGACCATCTCAGCAGCAGTCAGATTGAAACAGAAACTGGCTCCTCCCATCCCGTCCTCGTTTTCCTCTCAGCTTTAAGAAAGAAAGCCTGAAGAGAAATCAGTTCAGAGCGGATCACAGCTGGCTGCAGGAGGAGCAGAGACTTGAATATACGTGTCATCATGGAAGAAGTACTGGCGCCTTTAAGAGAGGCTGTGAGGGAACAGGTGAGACATTTTAATGTAATGTAGTGTGTTGGAAGAGTTTTTAGAGCATGTTATTATATGCTTAAGAAATATGTCTGTTTGGATCATAAAATAATAATTTCACATAAATAACACAGATGAATTAAATTTTTGCATATAAGCAACATTAGCAGACTATATTTAGTTTCACAGTCTGTGTCTGTCAGAGTGAAAACAGATGTAAGATAATGTTTATGCAAAAATGTGCACGTAGTTTGGCTTCATTGTTGCAACAGGTTTCACATTAAATGATCTTCAAAGACTAGAAATTATACAGAGCCTTGTGGTGAGAAAACGAAAGTGAATTTAAAATTACTGATGCTCCAAACAGGTATTTAGGCACTTTATAAACAGTTATATAATAGTAATAATAATAGTAGTTTATAATAAAGAAACAAATTTGTTTTCTATAATAAAAAATAAAACAAATAAATAATAATAAAAAAATTTAAAAAAAAAAGAATAAAACAAAACAAAACAAAATATATATATAATTAGATAGATCGATAGATATAGATATTTAGAAATATACAGGTTGTGTGTATAAATTAAATATTGGGACTATTTGTTCAGGAGTTCCTCAGTCTAAACTCTGTCTATTCATAGATGAACACACTGATTATGTTTTATTTATAATAACATAAGTTTATTTATACATCATGGAGAGACACACTGAGAAAAATAGTAAAAGTGCTGATGGTGGGCTTTCACACATACCATTTCATTCATGTCTGTGCCACACAGACATTTTTAAAACTTTGAATCTTGAATATTTTCAGTGAGTTACAGGCATACATTTAGACTTTCAATGAAAAAAGGCATAAAATTCAATAATTAATAAAAACAAACCCAAAGAAACAAACTTGTTTCCCGTAATAAAAATACAATAAAAATATAATAAAACAAATATATTTTTTAGAAATATACAGGTCATGTTTATAAATGAAATATTCTATTTTTTAAACAATAATTACAGAAAGAACACAAGCAAATATAAAACAATTGCAAGGTAAATGTAAGTTTTTCTCTGAGGTTTTGTGTGACAATCAATACAGAGCCTCATGGCGAGAAAACTAAAGTGAAACAAATTACTGTTGCTCCAACCAGGCATTTTGTCACTTTATAACAGATGTATAATAGATCATGAATATATATATATATATATATATACATATATATAAAAAAAACAAAGAAAAAAACTTGTTTCCTATAATAAAAATATTAAAATAAAATCCTTTTTTTCTCTTTTTAGAAAAAAACATTTTTCTTTTTAGAAATATACTGGTCATGTGTGTAAATGCAATATTCTAGTTTTTTTAAACAATAATTACAGACAACATATGCAAATATAAGACAATTACAATGCAAATGAGTACATTTTTCTCTGAGGTTTTATGTGAACATTTTGTAAAATCTATTGTATTTTTTCTGCAGGGTGATTTGGTGCATCAATTGAAGGGAAAGGGCGCAACGGAGCAGGAAGTGAGCCGAGCTGTTGCAGAGCTGAAAGCCAGGAAGAAGATTCTTGAAGCCAAGGTCAGAGTCTCACAAACTGCTGCTTAATCTATTCCTGACTCCCTTTTGGTTCCACTTTCAATTTGATCTATGGAATTTGCATGTAATTTGGAAGAATCAATTTGATATCATTTCAAATCCTCACTTGAAGGAGCTAGCTCTGCAGCCCAAAGATGAGACGGTGGACAGAGTGAAAATGGAGGACACCTTGAAGAGGAGGTTCTTCTACGACCAGGCTTTTGCCATATATGGAGGTAAAATAGAAATGAAAACCAAAAGCATGCAACAAAAGACAGAGCATGCATAGTTCAAAGAAGATATTGCTAACCACTGACACCATGTCTGCATGTCGGTTTCTCAGGTGTGAGTGGCTTGTATGACTTCGGCCCCGTGGGCTGTGCCCTGAAGAACAACATCCTGCAGGTGTGGAGGCAGCACTTCATCCAGGAGGAGCAGATCCTGGAGATCGACTGCACCATGCTGACCCCCGAGCCCGTCCTCAAGTAGGAGCTAACAAAAACTCTCCAAAAAATGCACAAACAGTAGTATTTCAACTTGTCTTGAAAGTTTGTATTTTTCTTACTCAGGACGTCGGGGCATGTGGATAAATTCGCTGACTACATGGTGAAAGACGCCAAGACCGGAGAGTGCTACCGCGCTGATCACCTCCTCAAAGGTGCCTTTGTCCGTCCACTATTACATCATTCAGAGGATTCAAACTAATCCCACCTAGTCCAGTCCTCCCCTCAGCTTTCAATTGATTCCTTGCAGTGCTAACAAGGTGTCAGGTTTCAGCCCTAAAGAGCAGGATGACCTGTAGGTCAGACTCGTTCTCAGAGCAGATGATGACTGAGTTGAAACTTGCACGTCATAAATTAGAATTACAGACGGTCAAAATATATCATAATAATCAACCTGCCTCTAGATTTTGGTGATGTTTTCCATCTTATTGAATTCTCTGCAGAGCATGTTTTAACAGGATATTTAAGATCCTCTATAAGGACACGTTTTTACCTGTCGTACTGGGTTATATAACCTCAAGGCAGCTGTAGGTAAAGAGGTGAAGTGTCGGGTGACTGGTTTTTCAGGATTTCCTCGAAACTCTTTCTATTCATCGGTGAACACACTGAGCATGTTTTATTTATAATAACATAATTTAAACATCATGTAAAGACTGAGAGAGAAAAATAGTTGAAAATGCTGATGCGGGGCTTTTACTCAATATCTCGTTCATGTCTGCGCCACAAAGACATTTTTAAAACTTTAAATATGAATATTTTCAGTGACTTATAGGCAAACATATAGACTTTTAATGAAAAAGGCATAAAAGCAAGTTAGGATAAAATCATTTTTCAAGCAAATAGGCTGCATTATGGTTTTACTTCTTACTTTTTTTTTAAAACTGTAATTGCGTGTATTAAAAGCAAAAACATTTTTTATAACCTTGAACTGTTCTAGAGTAATATTTTAGTGATTATTATTAATTATTTGTTTATTTCTTATATTTTGGTTGTGTTAGTGGTGACTTTAGACATTGTTAAATTGACAAAATGATATAACCCATAGCTGTTTAAAAGGTGATAAACAAAGACAAAAATCAATGCAAAGAAAATTAATCAAAATTAACCTGGACTCCAGGAGGTCAACAGTAGATAGAATAAGAAGCATGTTGCTTGCAAACCAAATAAAATATTAAAGATTCTACTGCTTATAATGCCAAAGGCTTGGTAAATATTTTCAGTATTTCAGTTTTTTCAAGGACATTGCTTCTTTTGGGCCTTTTGCAAAAAAAAACTATACAGGAAACTAATATAACAATTAAGACTTGAGTGAATCAAATATGTATTCACTTGGGATCTATTTCTTTCAAGGTCAACATCTGATTGAACCACTAACAGCTGCTAAATGAGGTGTTTTGTTTCCTCACAGCTCACTTAAAAAAACTGATGTCTGATGAGAAATGCTCAGCAGAGAAGGTGACCGAGATGGAGGATGTCATCACTCAGGTGGGTGTTTGACAAACATCTTATACACACATTCACACACACAAGCAAAGTGTGAAGTTGCTGGATAAACTGCCATCTGCTGGTTGGTAAAATAACCCTCTAGTGGTTTGCTCTCTGTTTCAGATGGACAACTACACCCAGAAGGAGCTGAGCGACCTGTTTGTGAGATACAACGTCAAGTCTCCGTCCACAGGAAATGACCTCACACCTCCCGTCTCCTTCAACCTGATGTTCAAGACGTCCATCGGACCAGGGGGGAACATGCCCGGGTACTGATCACTAAAACACTTCAACCATCTCAAGTAAAATAAAAACATTTTCTGTATTAAACTAATTGTGTGTCTTTGCAGCTATCTGAGGCCTGAAACCGCTCAGGGGATGTTCCTCAACTTCAAACGCCTGCTGGAGTTCAACCAGGGAAAACTTCCCTTCGGTGCCGCTCAGATCGGAAACTCCTTCAGGAACGAGATCTCTCCTCGCTCTGGACTCATTCGCGTCAGGTAGTCAGAAGCTCCTTCATCACTCATTTACAAATTATATCAACTACACAGTGAGATGTAAACTTGTCCTGCTTGCAGAGAGTTCACCATGGCTGAGATCGAGCACTTTGTGGACCCGAACGACAAGATCCACCCGAAATTCTCCAACGTGGCCGACCTGGAGATCCTGTTGTTCTCCTCCAAGGCTCAGACCAGCGGCCAGTCTGCACAGATCATGAGGCTGGGAGACGCTGTGGAGCAGGTTGGAGTCATATTGACTTATTATTATATATATACATGTACATATTCAATATTGTTACAATATGTGCAATAGAAATGTCTTTCTTATGCACAATTATATATAAATCACATCTTTTTTTTTTTGGATAATCAATTAATCGGTTTTAGTATTAGTATTATTATTATTTTTTTTAAGTCAAAATTCTCTGATTCCAGCTCCTTGGTGTGAATATTTTCTGTTTTCTTTACTCCTCTATGACAGTAAACAGATTTTTTTCACGATTTTCAGACATTTTATGGGCTTAAAATAATCGACAGATTAATCGACAATGAAAATTAGCGTTATTTTCAGCTCTATAATTTAGTTTTATAGCCTAAACTATAATAATTAAGTTTGAATTTAATTGAAATTCACTACATAAATGCTAAGATACTGCTTGTAAAAACTTTAAACATAAATAGTGAATAGATTAACAGGATCATTTGTTGTAATTACATCGTATTTGGTGATCTGTCATCATTAACTCTTCTTTGTTTCTGATACAGGGAGTGATCAATAACTCTGTGTTGGGTTACTTCATTGGAAGAATCTACCTCTATCTAATCAAAGCTGGACTGTCCAAAGATAAAGTGCGCTTCCGTCAGCACATGGAGAACGAGATGGCTCACTACGCGTGTGACTGCTGGGACGCCGAGTCCAAAACCTCCTATGTAAATATGGTCTCTTTTATCCACACACACACAGACTGTAGATTTTGTGGATGGAAGTCAAGATGAGTTTGTTTCTCTCTCTCAGGGCTGGATTGAGATCGTGGGCTGTGCTGATCGCTCCTGCTACGACCTCTCGTGTCACTCCAGAGCCACCAAGGTCCCTCTAGTGGCTGAGAAGCCCCTGAAAGAACCCATATCCTTCTATTCTCCCAGTCCAACAACCTGATAACCACACTAAAATCTAATTATAACCATTTGAGTATATTGTATGCTTTAAAATGTATATTTAACAATGTAAACATGCATTCTACAATCACTCAGTTTTGGCATGGATGGATTACTGATCAGGTCTACCGAGCACGGGCCCAGGGGCCCAAAGTTCACCCCTGGTCTTTACCTACAAAATGTCACTCAAAGAGACACGTACCAACCAGGAAGAGACTCACAATGGCCACAAAGAGACACAAAATGGCTACAAAGAGACACAGAGACACAATATGACTACATAGAGATACACAATGGCATCAAAGAGACATAATGACTATAAAGAGACACAATATGACCGCAAAGTGACAAAGAAACACAGAGACATGCGTAACGACTATAAAGAGACACAATATGACTACAAACAGACACATAATGGCTACAAAGAGACATAATATGACCACAAAGAGATGGGTAACGACTACAAAGAGACACAAAACAACAACAAAAAGAGGCTAAACAACCTATAAAGTCTGTGTGTCTTGCTCCTATGTAGAGAGGTGGTGGGGCCTTTTGCATATCTGTGCCCAAGGGCCCATTGTCTAATAATCGGCCCATGAATTTTGGGGCATGTTATTAATGGACACCAGCAGCATGCAATATTGTCTACTCCAGTGTCTTTCCTGATACTACCAGCAGGGGTCGCCACAGTCAGCAGTGTTTTAAAATCTGGACCTTTCACTCAAAAATGTGTTCTGCTTATTGTCATGACATTCGGATGTTTGAGCTTCACTGCAGAATGCTATTTCACTCTAGGAGGCTGTTTTTCATTCATCTGCTGAAGAGAGAAAGTTTAGTTATACTTCTGAAATGAAATGAAGTAATACATCCTATGAAAAACATAGTTTTCAAATTGTGTCTCTTTTCCTGTTGCTACAAAACAGGAACATTTCTTGTATAGGCTTGGAGTGGACTGTCAACCTCAGTGTATACTTTATTGGTACTTGAGCATGGAGATTCATTCTTGAACTCAAGGTTCACTTACTATCATTTGCAGCTGTTTTCTACCTTCCTTATTAAGCAAAATTAACCTTGATTTGTTTCTTTTGCTTGCAAGCTTGAATCCTCTGTTTTACTCCTTAACTTCTTCCCACAAAGTGGTTAACGTTGTCCAGTTTGAGCCCAACAAGGGAGCCATCGGAACGGCCTACAAGAAAGACGCCAAGCTGGTTCTGGAGTACCTGGCTGTCTGTGACGAATGCTACATCACTGATCAGGAGAAGCTTCTCAAAGAAAAAGGGTAATTTGATCACTGCTGAAGTCCATTGAGTTTATCTGTGAATGTGCGTATTTATATTTCAAGTTAATCTGGTGATGTTTTATGTCTGTAGGGAGTTCAGCATCGAGACACAGGGCAGGACATTTAAACTGACCAAAGACATGGTCAGTGTGAAGAGGTTCCAGAAAACTGTGCACGGTAAGAGGCGACGCCAAAACCTGCAGTCAGAGATGTAGAGCACAACAGTGAGTTTGTTCATGTGGGAAAACAAGCGTCTCTATTTTCCCACAGTGGAGGAGATTGTTCCCAATGTAATCGAGCCGTCCTTTGGCATCGGCAGAATCATGTACTCCATCTTCGAGCACTCGTTCCGCATCCGGCAGGGGGATGAACAGAGGACGGTGAGAATGCTTCACAACAAGGAATGAGATCCGAGTGAGAGTCATTATGCTTCATTTAACTTAAATGACTTGTTTTCTTCTCCAGTATTTCAGCTTCCCTGCCACTGTAGCTCCGTACAAATGCTCCATCCTTCCTTTGAGCACAAACCAGGAGTTTACTCCGTTTGTCCAGCAGTTATGTGAGTACTAACTTTCAGATTTCAATACAGCATTATGAAGTTTTTAAAAAATGATTTTGTGAAATTCTCTTATTTTGCTTTCATGTTGAGAGTTAGATGAGAAGATCGACACCACACTCACATTTGTCTGTTAAAAGTGAAGCTGGAGCCAATTAGCTTAGCTTAGCATAAAGACTGGAAACAGAGGGAAACAGCTGGCCTTGCACTATCTATAACAAAATCTGCCTACCAGCACCTCTAAAAATCACCAACATGTTGTGTATGGGTGGGGTTATGTGCTTGGCCGGGGGCAGTGACTTCTTTGAGACTCCAGTTTTTATGCTAAGCTAAGCTAATTGGCTGTAGGCTGTAGCTTCACTTTTAATGCATATTTAATAAGGGTGATGTCGATCTTCTCATCTAACTCAAATAAGCGTAAAACTACTACTATAAACGTCAGACTATTTCTTTAGGAGCCAGTTAGCTTAGCTTAGCATAAAGACTGGAAACAGAGGGAAACAGCTAGCCTTGCTCAGTCCATAACAGAATCTGCCTACGAGCACCTCTGAAGCTCACTAACATGCTGTGTATGGGTGGGGTTATGTGCTGGACTATTTCTTAGCCGGGGGCAGTGACTTCTTTGAGACTCCAGTTTTTATGCTAAGCTAAGCTAACTGGCTGTAGCTTCATTTAACGAATATGCCCTTTGGAGCTTAAATATTCAAACTGATACTAATTTTGGTCTTCTTCTTTCTCCTTTCAAGCTGAGGCGATGACTAAATACGGCGTGTCCTACAAAGTGGACGACTCCTCTGGATCCATCGGGAGGCGTTACGCCCGGTCTGACGAGATCGGGGTGGCGTTTGGCATCACCGTCGACTTCGACACGGCGAACAAGACGCCTCACACGGCCACGCTGAGAGACCGCGACTCAATGAGGCAGATCAGGGCCGAGGTAGAGCAATCCAATAACTGCAGCTTTAATGAACTAAATAATATAGAGCATGTGTAGTATCATATTTGTAGATTTGTTTTGTTCTAACATACAAAATCACATCACAGGTCGCCGAGTTGCCAGGGATGGTTCGAGATCTGGCTAATGGCACCTTGACGTGGGCTGAGGTGGAGACAAAGTACCCCATCTTTGAAGGACAAGAGACCAGCAAGAAGGAGTAGCCAAACTGGGACTCCTCTACGTGGGACCACATTATGAATGAAGTTTTTACCAAAGTAATTTTTTAAACAGAAAGCTTATTAGCCTTATGAATTTTATATTTCTACATACATGAAAAATTTATTTTTGCTTATCAGGAATTCAAGTTCTCCGTCAACCCGTTCACACAAAAAGGCGTATGAATGATGCGATAATGCGCAAGGCATTTAGCATGCAATAAGGATGCATTTCTTGCTTTTGGTGTGTTTGACTACAATGTAGATGCATCTGCGTAAATATGCTACGCTCGGAGCTAGTGACGTAGAATAAAATGCAAGACAGAGCGGAGGTGGAGGGGTCCAACAAACACAAATTTTAACCAGGAGACCGGCATTTGTCACAGGTTTCCAGTGGCGTTTGTCACATGCTTTCCATACTTATGTCACGTTATTTTCCTATGTATTTTACTTAGTTTATGTTCTTATTTTAAGCCCAACCATGACATTTTCTCTTAACCTAAGTAAGTAGTTTTGTCGCCCTAACCCAACTGCAGACGTTATCGTAGTTTTGTTGAGTGGCGTAGGCTAGAAATGACACGCGAAAAGCCTAGAATGCGTCCTCATGACATGCAGAATGTCCTTGTAATATTATTTATACGCCTTCCCGTGAGACCAGGTTGACAAAAAAGATTCAAACATTTCACATAGACTGGAGGAAAGCTCAACCAGTCACAAACATGCTGGAGAGTTAACAAAGTCCTCCAGCAGTATTATTGTCACCTGGACAGCAACTCCCAATGGATGTGTAGCACCGATACTGTGAAAGCAGAAAACAGATACAGCCAGCTTTGGACTTGAGTTTCATACATTTCTTTAATACTGTATATGCCTTGGTTAACATTTTATAATAAACCATATTATACTGCCTGGTTCTTTTTCTTTTTTGGTGGGGGTTCATGTTTCCAGCTGTAGTGACACCACTGCATCTCACTGCATTGTATTTTGTGTTGCTGTCACTAGACGGCACTGCGTAATGTTTCACAAAAGGCATGGACGTTTGGCTACGGCTCAAACATTGCAGCAGGCTTTGACCCTCCCAAAACAGATCCGGCAACCGGGAATATGTTACAGCAGCTAGAGAAACGAGACAGGAGGGCTTTTAATTTGTAATCCTACAAAAACAAAAGCACACATAAGCAAATGTAACAAATACATATTCATGGTAATTCATGCTCTTTTGCATATAATGATGCTAAATGTGACTTATCACAATGAAGACACTATTCTGCACATGATAGAGCTACTATAGCTGCAGTAAGTGGGTTTAGGTTGAGGTTAAAACAAGATAAAAGTAATACCCTCCTAATGTGGTGGCTTACAGTGTGTTAGCAGCCCTCATGGTCCGCCCCCTCTGTGTCAGTGGTCAAAGTATAAATACATCATTTCACCTTTAACCAGTGGCAGCTCCCTCTCAGGGAGTCAGAGGGACCTGCAGCCCACCCTGAGTACATGCAACAGTTTACATTTTATTACATCCATTTATTTTTTTTGTAATATGAGATTTTAATCTGCATTTTTTCCCCCTGTTGAACAAATTGGAAAAAAAGATTTAAGTGTTTTTATAACAACTCCTTCGGGCCACTGCTGCGTTCAAGGTCAGTATCACAACAGGTGCTGCGGAGGACAAACTGAAGTGCGTGACCGTGTGGCATTTCAACAGCAGGCATTGTGAAGAGAAAACAGGCAGAGATTTTAATAGAGTTTTTAAAAAGATGTGCAGGTGCTATTATGTGTAGACTTACAATACAATTTTGAATATATTTTCCGCATTATAAACAATTGTTGTGATGCAAATGAACAAATTAATAACTTCATTGCAGAGAAGTTTTTGGGTTAAAAATAGCAGGCAGCTGTAGACTACTGTTGGTGTCTCTGAGTTTATCAACTTGCCCATTTGCCCTCTACTGTTCTTTTTACCTGATAATCACAAGCAAGTTAAATTCCCAATAGATGGTGACTTTTAGGACTTAAAACAATCATTTCACAGAGACAATATTGCATCATTCTACAGTACTCTGATATCTCTCGAATGTAAAAGAGAACTGCTTCTTATTTTACAGAAGAGACATCAGAATAAAGCATGCAGCTGTATTGTTATATGGATAATTATATTTATATTTGGCATGTGCATTTGAGGAAGTAGCAGAAGTGTACAAATCCTTTACTGATAATATCTTTATTAAAACAAAGCTCTGTATAAATGGTTCCCTTACCAGTGTTAAGTTATTGATATGTTGTACAATGATGTTGTAGATGGCTCAGTACAAGGCAGACGACCTGGAAAGTACATTCACTCAAGTACTGTACTGTCCAAGTACACTTCAGAGGTACTTGTTCTTCACTTGAGAACTTAGATTTTCTTCTACTTTATACTTCTACTTTCACAGGGAAAACATTATACTTTTACTCAACTACATTTCTTTTACAGCTTTAGTTACTTTAGTTTATAAAATGTGATGCATTGTTATATAATAAAGTACCCAACACGATAAAGTATTGCTTACATGCTAAAGCATCAATAAAATTACCCAATGTTATATAATAAAAAAAACACTGACAGGGGCTATTCTACGTAATGAGTACTTTGACTTTTGATACTTACTTTGTTGCTAATACTTCTGTACTTTTACTTCAGTACAATTTTAAGCGAGGACTTTTACTTTTAAAAGGGGTATTTTTACAATTTGGTATTGATACTTTTACTTAAGTAAATAAAGAATCATGAATACTTCTTCCACCGTTGGCACAATGCCTAATTACAATGAGTGCAAATTACAGTAAAGTACAGTAAAAATGCAAAATCTCCCTCTGAGGTATCGTGGAGTAAAAGTATAAAGTGTCACAGAAAGGAAAGTTCCTCTTGTGCAGTACTTACAATACCACAAGATGTCAAAGCATTTTGTCACTCTCCACCTCTAATAATATTATATCAGGGCGAATACAGTACATCACATGTGACAGTGACCTAAATCAAGAATGACTGACAAGCTGAGAAGCCTATTATTAGTTACAGTTGGAAGAGATGTCTCTCATACAATCACTGAAGTGGCACTTTGGTTTTTAGTTTTATACAATAACGTGTCCGCTCCTGTTGTACAAGTGATGAGGGCGAGGCGGTGAGCCCAGACGCGCTGTACTGTGATGCCATTCGTTGTCATTTCATAAACAAAACCTGTTTTGGTTTTACAGATTAAGTGTTGACTGGTCTTGGTGTTTGTGTGTTCAGGAGCCTCCTGAGCTCTTCCTGTCTGCGTTGCCATGGGGATCAAATCTGCACTTCCCAAATATGAGATCTATTTCTACAACACGGTGCTTTGTTTGGCCATGTTCTGGGCCTCCAGCTGGATCTTTGACGTGTCCAGTTGTGAGTATGAGAGCGCGTGCACACACACGCACGCGCGCACACACACACACACACACACACACACACACACACACACACACACACACACACACACACACACACACACACACACACACACACACACACACACACACACACACACACACACACACACACACACACACACACACACACACACACACACACACACACACACACACACACACACACACACAGGTGGAAAGAGTACAAGAATATCATGTTTATCAAGTACAGTTAATAATCTGCTAATGACTCTGATACCGATTGACATGCACACAGTCATCTGTGTTGAATAGGACTGTGTCATGATCCAGGGGTTACAATTCAATATATTGCGATATATTGCGATTCTGTAAACAAGGCGATATATTGCAATTTTTTAAATCTAATTTTAGGAAAACTGTCAGAACACCACCATATGCATAAAAACTGAGTAAAAAAAGTTTACTTTTTTCAATGAAATCAGAACGGTGGGATCTGCATTTGAATTTATCATAATCCCTGTAACATCCAACATCATAGCACTACTTTTGTGCAATCTGAGCCACTGTCTGCCACGAATCTTTGCATGGAAACAAAGTTCAATACAGTGTTTTTGAGAATGACTACAGTACCACAAAACGTAATATGCGATACTCCCTACTGTGACAAATGTCTTCTGTGTAAAATGACAATGGAACAAACAGCATAGTTTCACAATGCAATGCGTCACATTTTAGATGTGACAAATTATGAAACGGATATATATGTATAAAAAAACTACTTAAAAAAAGTAAAAAAAAAACAAAACAATGAATACAAGGTGTTTTTGCTTGTAATAAGTGAAAAAAATCGGCCAGTGGAACAAGATTTCCAAGATTTCTTGAAATCAGATTTAATATTTAGGCCTTTCAAGATAAAAAGAGATCTTGGAATTAGCTGGGAAAACTCATTCTGAGCTATATTACACTAGTATTAGGAAGTGTTGTGTGTCATAATATGCTCCAAAGTAGTATTTTTTCATTTAACAACATATTCAAGATGCAAAATAAGTCCCTATATCTCACTGAAATGTTACTTGTTAGGTGATTGGGGCTTATATTAAGAGTTATGAGATACTTTGACTAGTAATTTATATTATTATTGTTATATACTTGGTAAGTTTTTGCAGCAGAGCAAACTTAGAGTAAATGATTATGTTAACTGTAACTTTTCCAAAAGTAGACAAGTGCAACAAAAGTCTATGTGAGTGAAATCCAATGAGAAAGGCTGCTAAAAAACAAATACAATAACGTATGCTCAACTCATGCAGATGTGCAAACACAAAACCACATATGAGCTTCTCAAATCTCATATTTTTAAAAAAAAATCAGTGCAGTTGTTAACCTGAAAAATGAGTCTGGACATTGAACCTGATGCTGAGGCATGAGTTTAGCTGTGTGCAGTCACATACAGACAACACAATGTACAGTCTACATACAGTAGAAGGGTAGAGTCAATGTGTGAGGGTGAAGAGTTAAAGCTATGCAGACCACGCAGAGGAGATCAGGTGTCAGTATTCATACCACAGAGAGCACGAGAAGAAAATAGGTCCTGTGTTGCCTCTGCATTTATTGTCGCTTGCTTGTAACAAAAGTTTAACATCTACATTCAAGGACAAGACAATTTTAATAAAGAAAATTTAAATTTATACTCATATACTCAGCTACGTTTCTTCAAATTTCATCATTTCTTTGTATTTTTCTTTACATTTATTTCCTATTTTCAGCCGGTGTAAACAGAAAGACGTTCAAAACCAGCGTGAAGCCAGGATGGTACTACTTTGGGAGGAAAATGGTGAGATAACATTCATAGTTTATCAAGACATTGATGTAAAATGTTTCTAATTTTTCTTTTTTTTTATCATTGATCTACAGGAAACGGCTGATTTCGAGTGGATGATGTGGTTTTCCACCTTCAGAGAGCACATCCTGTTCGCTCTGTGTGGTCATGTGCTGTTCGCTAAGATCTGTTCCATGTTGGCTCCACAGGTGCTTCTACTGACTGATTAACTGATTGATTAACTGATTGATTAACTGATTGGAGGATAAAGGATGTAAAGGACTCAGGTTTAATGATCCGAGGCAAAGACATAGAGCCACTGTGAAATGAGGTGGAAGAGACACTGAGGTTTATCTCTCGCTGTGTTGTGTTATTATGAATACTTGGTGACATTTGAACATCCTCTTTGTCACAATTTATTTTTACAACATTGCACAGTCGCTTTTTATATCATTAGCTGAACAGTAGATGATGAACGGGACCAGGTGGAGAGAGAGATGGCTGTAGATAAAGAATGAAAGAGACAACTAATGAGATGTAGATCTATATTTAGTTTGGTTTGGTTAACAACACTGCAGAGCCTCGTGGTGAAAGTCTATCCTTAAGTGTAGATTTTATTATATTAGTTGCTTTGAGTAAACGTTTTCTTAATGGTGGAAATTCTCAGTATTGGCAGAGTAAAGAAGTGTTTCTTATTAATCAATTGACTGTAAAGAGATGTTATTATCCGCAGCTTATTTTTATTTTTTAGTTTATTTATCATAGGAGACTTTTCTCAACCCATAAAGGAACACTTAATTTTTCAGTTTATCGGAAAAACTCCCATTCAAAATCCCCAAATTTGGAGATACGTGGTTTTCACTGAACAGGAACGGTATGAAAAAGTCAAAAGTCACAATATTTCCCTCTGAGATGTAGAGACATACAAGTGTAGAGTAGCATGAAATGTAAATACTCAAGTATACAAGTACCTTCAATTTGAATTTCAGTACAGTACTTGAGTATATGTACTTAGTGGTGGTGACCCTACATGTCTGTCCCACAGTACAGGTCCCTGGTGTACATGGTGTACGGGCTGCTGGCCGTGTGGACCAGTATGGGCTGGACCTACATCACCCTCATCCTGTCCCACTGTATCCTCCTCTACAGCATCTCTTTAGTGAAGATACGCTGGCTGTGCTTCGTCACCGGCCTTTGTACCCTCGCCACATTCAAGTGTCAACCCTTCGTGTCCTGGCAGGTAAACCGCTGCCACTTAACAGAAGTTTAACATCACAACATGTATGCATATTAATGGTTTCCTGATTAATTTTCCCCTCCATACAGTCAGGCTTCGTGGAGGGTGACTTTGAGCTGCGTCATGTTCTCTTCTATGGAGGTTGTGGGTTCACGATCATGCGCTGTATGAGCTTTGCTCTGGAGAACTGCGACAGGAAAGATGGAAACTACAACATCCTGGAGCTGCTCAAGTACAACTTCTACCTCCCCTTCTTCTATTTTGGGCCCATCATGACCTTTGACAAGTTTTATATTCAAGTAAGTTAAATTAAGAATAAAAAAAAACAAAAGCTGTCCAGCTTACTTTGAATTGAAGTCCATGGTGTAGGTTGGCATTCTGAAAAGCATCCGAGGCAATCAAATCCTTTATCAAAGCATGGGTAACCAACAAGTTTCAACACAAACTGTCTCCATCAGGGTATAAAGTGCAATGAGGCCAGGTGTTCAAGTTAAACCTCATCAAGAGGTCATGATGTGTTAACACCGCCCACTTAAAGAGACCACATACAAGACACGGCAATGAAAACGAGAGCAAACACACAAACTCACACATAGTAATAGTAGGCAGAAGTAGGCAGAAGCATATTTGCACTCATGTATTGAAAAAAAACTTTGTACTTTAGTCAATGACAGGGATAATAACAAAATATGTGCTAACATATACTATAATAACCTCACACATATAAAAGCAGAAAAGAAAGAGATTTAATCTAAAATAAGTAAATTAAGGGCAGTCTGACAGTGATATACAATACTGTGAATAAACAGCAACCTACAGCCCTACAACTATAATCTTAAATACTATGATGATCTGATGAAACCTGCCTGCACTCACATGAAATCACACAGTTCAACACTGTTTAGTGTAAACATCACAATATCTTCACCGTGACACTAAATGCAGAAAAGTCATATAAATGCTCTATCACATAATGAAAAAGTCATAGAGAGGGGGAGAAGTCAATTTCCTTGTTTTTTTCCTCTTCATTATAAGTTAAATTATGTTTTTATTACTATTCCCAGTCATCCAGCAGCTCAGGCATCATGGGCCTTGTTAATTTAGTGCCCTTTTGTGTTTATAGAGAAGTGGTTCCCAACCTTTTAGATGTTTTTGCCCCTTAAAGAAAGCAATATCACATATGTCTAAGGTTTATTATGACCAGGCCAACCAACATTTTCCCTATTTTAAGAGGGCTAAATAGGGAAAATCAGACAATAATTCACAGAAAAAAAAAGAAATATTATTATTATAAATATTTGAGAAAAACATAAATATCATTGTGTGATTTGTCACAGAGGATGCCTTATGTAGCCGTATAGCATTGTGGAGGTCTGTGGTTTTATGATATGTGTCTGCTGCCCTCTGCAGGCCAACAAGTCTGACCTGACCAGGAAAGAGTGGGAGATGTGGAACATCAGTCAGCAGGGCCTGATTCACCTGGGAGTCATCATCGTAGTGGACGTCCTCTTCCACTTCATGTACATCCTCACCATCCCCACCGACCTGAAGCTGCTGAAGCACGCCTCCGACTGGGCTCTAGGTCTGTGCCTCCTCCCCGAAATACTTAATGTTTTCAGTCAATGCTGTGGCATGTTAACCGGACTTCTCTGTTCTTGGTGTGTGACAATAAAACATTGAATGCTAATGCAGTTGCATTGTTTTCCAGTGGGCCTTGCTTACTTCAACCTGGTGTATGACTGGGTGAAAGCAGCTGTCATGTTTGGAGTCATCAACACAGTGTCCAGACTGGATCATCTGGACCCTCCCAAGCCACCAAAATGCATCACGATGCTCTACATGTTCGCTGAAACGTGAGTTGAGTTTACACAGCTTTGGCTGATTATACTCAGGATACAAATGTGTAAAACTAAACCTGTTTTTTTTCTCCTTTCATAGACATTTTGACAGAGGGATCAACGACTGGCTGTGCAAGTGAGATCAATAAATTGAATTAGTCTTACTAATATTGACAAATGAATCTTGCTGTCCATTATCCCAGCTGATTAGTTATCAGGCCATTAAATAGCTGTTATCAGTCGCTATAAATACCATATATGTGGGTCAATAGGGGCCTACTACACACAATATTAGTTTTTATCCTCTATTCACATGGTAGATCACAGAGAGAAGGTATAAAAGAACACAACAGCGACCTCCAGCGACCGTATTAATTATGACAGGAGCAGAAGCGGAAGTCAGGTGCTGTAGTATAGACAGCATGAAACTCCGTATGAGGTGGAGGTTAGGGGCGATGGATGGGATACATTTTTCACCCATAGGCTGGGATTTATATCCCATGTGAAACCAACAACGTTTATTCTGTGTTCACAAGCATTAAGTTTCACTTTCACTTTTGAAATGTAGTTATTTTAAGCCAAAATATGATGTTTTTCCCTAAACTTAACTAAATGTTTTTGTTGCCCAAACCAAAAGAAGGTGTAGTTTTATTGCCTAAATCTAAAGAAACTGTTTCGTTTGTCTTCAAAACGTAAAGTTTCATGCAGTTTAAAACGTGTTAGAACATGTTTAGCTTTCAATTTTACAATGTAGTAGGCATCGTAGGGCCCTAATGACTCACATCTATGGTGCTTATGGTGATGTAATGGCCTGATAACAGTCAAATCGGGTGCTTATCCACAGGTATGTGTACAATTACCTGGGTGGGAAACATGAGAATGTGGTGGATGAGCTGGTGGCGACTCTGTGCACCTACGGCGTCACCATCCTCTGGCTGGGACCCTGCGAGGTGGCGCTGCTCTGGGCTTTCTTCAACTGTTTCGGCCTCAACTTTGAGCTGTGGACCACCAAAGTCTTCTCCATGGAGCCTTTTGCTTCGCTTGAGGTTTGTTAGCTGAGGTTTACATTTCACTTAGATACATGCTTTTTGTGTATTATTAATAATGTCTTATTTACAGATGGAGATGACGGGAGCAACGTCCCGCCGGATCAGAGCCGTCTTCAATACTTTGAACTTCTGGACCATCGTGTTGTACAACATCCTGGCCTTGAACAGTTTGGACTTTGCCAAGTTGGTCGCCAAGCGGCTACTTCTCAAAGGTGAAAAGTTTTTGATCAACTCTATTAAAGAGGACCGGTTATGCTTTTGTGCTTTTTCATTTTCGTTTAGTGCGTTATATAGTTTTTTTTTGTGCATGTAAAAGGGCTGCAAAGTAACAAAGTCCACGCCAAAGGGAGTGACTTTTCCCCACGGAAACACTGCTCCTGAACTGCCTGAAACGCCTTGATTGAAATCCCTCCTTTTCTTCTGTAACGTGGTGATGTCACCAAGTAACACATTTGCATAATACCTGCCTAGTGGCTAGTTTGACACATCCTCAAACAAAGCTAGTTAAGAGCGGAGCTGGAGCAGAGTCCGAAGAGTTTGGTTCGGTTGACCAATCAGAGCAGACTAACCCAAACTACAAGTATACACCTGAAAATGAGACTAATGGCTCCTATTTAACAAGTTTTTCTACTTTCCCAGGCTTCCCTATAACCACCATCATCGTCATGTTTGTGACCTACTGCCTGATTCAAGTGATTAAGGAGAGAGAGAGGAGGCAGGCCCTCATCGATGATCCCGATCCTCTTCCTCCTGCTCCCCCTCCAAACGCCGCCGTCGCCGCCTCCACCACCAGCCCGCCCGGCGCTGCAGCTGCACCCACCGCTGCTCAACCGGTCGCAGATCCTAGCAAGGAAAAAGCAGAGTAGATACTTTATGTTCACTAGGATGTATACAGCCAAGAGTATTATCGCCAGTCCAGATGTTAAACCATGAATTGTGAATGGATGCTCGGTTCCTGCTGGTGTAGAAAACAGCATTAACTGTAAATAAATTTACCACCATTAAACAAAAAATAGAGCTTGATGAAAGACATTTAACTGAAAATGAGTAGCAATAAGTGTAACAACACCGTAGTGATGTCACAAACTAAATTTCATTTTTCTGAAACTTTTGTCATCAATGCAAAAAAATAAATGGCAAAAGATTTGTTCAAATGTTTTGTGTCTTTATAGAGAGTTTCCTTTCTGACGGAGTTGTTTGAATACGAATGAGAGAAGAAGGGCTTCTTTTTTCCAGTGGGTGAGTCAGTGTTGAATCTTGTCATTAGGGTTGGGAAGTATTTCTGTAGCATTACATCAGCAGTTGGCAGCTTTATCCCTGTTTGATGCCTCCACACTGGAAACACTTTTAACTCTGGTCACACCTGTGGTGAATCACTGGACCTGAACATGTGATAGCCTGACTACTGTACGTCTAAAATGTCTTATATATAAACATGTATTGTAAAAACACATCTACAAAACATTGTAACAGTCTGGCTCTGTAGTTCTTAGCAAAACATCCTAGAACAGAAGTAAATTGTGTCTTTGTTGGGGACTATTTTAAGCCGCGGATGAATTCACAATTGGTGTGCTGGTGAGTATTTATGGCTGCAGAATGGAGTATGTGGGATTTATAACATAAACAAAATAAACTACAGTGCCCATGTTCATGGTAAAGAAGAAATATGTCCCCTCATTTATATGTTTAACAGTTTTTGGACAACAATGGAGGTCTGTGGCACAAAGGAATAAGATATATCAGGCTTTGGATACATAGAAAATAATTGTTAGTAGCAACAATTCATTGTTGATTTTGATCTTTTAATGGGATTTGTTGACAATATTAAAATATGGAATTTCACCACCACAATAAAGTTACAATATAAGTCAAACTTTATTTGTATAGCACCTTTCACACAAATTAGTGCAGTTCAAAGTGCTTCACAGAGGACTGACAAGCCGAAAAAAGACCGAACTAATTCAAAACAACAAAACAATTCAGCAATTAAACAATTTGATAATTTCAGACCAATGTAGGCAAGACATTAAAATGATAAAAATGTAATAAAATATAATTAAAAGCTTTAATAACAGTAATAGAATTAAAACCGTGTGAAGTAAAAAATAGATGTAGAAGTAAAATAGAATAAAATTAAACAACTTAAATACAATAGAATACGTGATTAATAAAATAACAATAAAATAGAATACAATTATACAAATTAAAATACAAAAAAATAAGTGATTAATAAAATAACAGTAAAATAGAATACAATTATACAACTTAAATAAAAAACCTTTAAAAACAGTAGTTTCAATAGTTGTCAATGTGAATATCATGGAAATGTAGTAATATAACAAATTGACAGAGTGACACTGTTGCTATAGCGACTCAGTCACAGAGACCTCAGGGGGCACCCTCATCCACTCCAGATCCACCATGACTCAGGGTGGACGTATTTCCCATGAAGCAATGTGTCAGCTGTCTGGGAGTGGGTGGATGTTCCTGGGGAGTGGGTAGGGGTGGGGTTTGGAGGTGGGAGAGGGGATTGAAGCGTGGATATTGCATTTCATGTTCCAGAAAGAAGCCCATAGCTCCACACCGAGCCGCCGGACTATAAATAACCTTCCAGTTGGAGCTCAGTTGAAGGGTCAGGACAGCTGAGGGTGTGGGCCGTCCCTGGGTTTAGCTGCTAATAGCAGACTGACTGTGCCTCTGAGTCCTCTTTCCAGGCTACAAACTAAAACTCTGCTATAAAGAAGGTCCACTTTTGTTTGATTTGAAGCCCCTGAAAGGCTCTTCAAACTCCCAACTGCCAGGAACGATGGCCCTGCCGATAAACCCCATGGACGAACCCAGGATGTACCAGCAGACGCTGCTCCAGGATGGCCTGTTCGAGCTGCTGGAGAACGACAAGCTGATAGACTGCACGCTGAAGATCAAAGACAAGGAGTTCCCCTGCCACCGACTGGTCCTGTGCGCCTGCAGCTCCTACTTCCGCTCCATCTTCCTGTCTGACCTGGAGGAGAGCAAAAAGAGAGAGATCGTCCTGGAGGACGTGGAGCCGGGCGTCATGGGGCTGATCCTCAAGTACCTGTACACCTCCAAAATCAACGTGACGGAGCAGAACGTCCAGGACATCTTCGCGGTGGCTAACATCTACCAGATCCCTTCAATCTTCACCGTATGTGTGTCTTTCCTACAAAAGCGCCTGAGCCTCAGCAACTGCCTTGCTGTCTTCAGGCTCGGCCTCATGCTGGACTGCCCCAGGCTGGCCATCTCTGCCCGAAACTTCGCATGCGAGCGCTTCGAGCTCATCTCGAGAGACGAGGAGTTCTTCCAGCTGCTCCCCAATGAGTTGGCGGCCATATTAGCGAACGACAACCTGAACGTAGAGACAGAGGAGGCGGTGTTCGAGGCTCTGATGAACTGGATGTCCCGGGACACTGAGAGCAGAGAGAAAGATCTGTCGGGTTTGCTGGATTGCGTTCGTTTGCGTCTGGTCAACGAGGAATACCTGAAGGAGAAAGTGGAGAAACACAAACTGATCTGCTTTAATCCCGAGCTGCAGGAGAAACTCCAGCTGATCAGGGACGCTCACGCCGGGAAAATGCCGGAGGTTAAAAAAATCAAGAAGGAGGAGGGAGGAGCAGAGAAAAATGGGGAGAGTGAGGAGAAAGATGAAGAGGAAGAAGAAGAAGGTCTTCTCCCAGGCATCCTGAATGATACCCTGCGATTTGGCATGTTTGTCAGGAACTTGATACTGATGGTGAACGAGGCGGGCGCTGTGGCCTACGACCCGACAGGGAACGACTGCTTCGTAGCATCGCTTTCCACGCAGATTCCCAAGAACCACAACAGCCTGGTCACCAAGGAGAACCAGATCTTTGTGGCAGGAGGATTATTCTATGACGAACAGAACAAAGAAGATCCGCTGTGCTCCTATTTCCTACAGGTAGGGAATAAAGTTTTGAGAGAAGGGAAATTATATTTTACCTCTATTGCTAAAAAGTTAAATTTGATGCAACACCTGATATGACCCCTCTACTACAGAACGATGCTCAATATTTGTATTAAACCCTTTAAAGCCACTGCCCCACCGGTGGGTGTGTTTAAACAAAACCGTATTTTACATTCTCATGTTGGGCTCAAAGTTTCCAAAGATACCAAATATGTCAGGGGGAATTCTGGGAATAAAATGATGCATAAGACATCTAGAATATATCTGGTTTGTTAAAATGGTGCAGCCAAACACATCATGGAGTTTGGAGTTTGAATATCTCACTCAATGTAAATGTCATATAGCTTCAATGATGGTGGATAAAGATGCTTTATACATGAGGCTACATAAGGGGAAATAAAAAGGGGGACATTAGATGTTATGGGGTTTAACCTGAGTACATCTCCCTGCAGTGTTTGTGCAAAGACCGTACAGTATATTGCCAAAAAGTGAAAGTCAATTGCTCGTTCCATTGCAACATCAGCGCCAAGCAGCAAAGCTACGCTTCCGTCATTTCGGACTGAAAGCAACTACTGGACAACAGTAAAACATCGTACAAAAGTAAAACTAAATTATTTCTATTCTATTGTCATTTTCGACCGAAATGGCCTGTGTTGAACAATAAAATATTATGAATATAATAAGCGTTTTCAGTCCAAATAGGCGGCAGAAGTTTTGTCTCTTTGCTTCTATACTCTTGTGTATACTAAACAAAACCTCATTCACAAATGTTTGATCTCCTGTGACCTCAGTACGACCCGGCCACTGCCGATTGGCTGGGGATGCCTCCCCTCCCGTCTCCCCGCTTCCTGTTTGGGCTGGGCGAGGCCGAGAACTCCATCTTTGTTTTGGGAGGGAGGGAGCTGAAGGAGAAGGAGCACACGCTGGACGCAGTTCTGGTCTATGACAGACAGTGAGTGCAAGTTAATGTGACTCATTTAACTATTAGACTGCTGTTCTCAGGACTGAATCCTAAATCATTTACACCTTTACAGATCTTTTAAATGGGGCGAATCAGAGCCACTTCCTTACCCGGTCTACGGACATGCAACGATATCCCACAATGATGTTGTTTATGTGATTGGAGGAAAGGGAGATGACAAGTGAGTATTAAGTGGGATCTTAATATCCATCTGTTACAAGAGTGACGGCTTTATTCTTTAATCCAGCAACACATGGAATATTGTTCTTAATAAAAGTCATATAAAGAGAGATGTTCTTGTCTCTCTTGTGAAAAGGAGCTGTCTGAAGAAGATGTGTGCATACGACGCCAGGAGGTTTGAATGGAAGGAGCTCGCACCCATGAAGGTCGCACGCTCTTTATGCGGAGCCACCTTTCATAAGGACAAAATATATGTGGCGACAGGAGTCACCGACACCGGGCTGACAGACTCTGTGGAGGTGTACGACATCGCTACAAACAAGTGAGCTTGGCGTGTGATAACTGCTCAGGGTGTGAAGTCAAATTACAATTCCTTTTGAACGTGCACTTCATACACTGTAGAGATACAGTTTGATTTACTGGGTTACTGCATTTTTATATTTATTTCAGTGAATTAAACTGCAGTTCATTTGTTGTTCATCACATTTTCACATTACTAACTTAATTTTAAAAAACTTAAATTAAAATTTAGCTTAAAAAATATAAATTTCCTAATCGACCTGAGCCTTCTTGAAGTGTATTGCACCTTATTGAACTGTGTGTGTGTGTGTTTACACTTTTCAGGTGGTCAGACTTCGAAGTGTTTCCTCAGGAGCGTAGCTCTCTGAACCTGGTGTCTTTGGCCGGCGTGCTGTACGCTGTATCAGGATTTGCCATGATGCCTTTGGAGGACAGCGAAGAGATCATTCCCAAAGAGATGAACGACATCTGGAGGTGGGTCAGAACACACACACACATTCATTCATTCAACCAACCATAGCGCTCCTGGTACTTTCATTTTAGCTATGATTAGATAAAGTCACCCTTTGTCACAATGGACCACATGTCAACAGAAAGTAAAACAGGAAGTGTATATTGTTATTTATGATTTATACAAACAACCCTATTTTGTCAGTGTGTGTCGGTGTTTTACCTTTCATGACCAGAGTCTGTTCACCTCCTCAGGTTTAACGAGACGGACAGGAAGTGGACTGGGATCCTCAGAGAGATCCAGTACGCTTCAGGAGCCACTGTTATGGGGGTCCGCCTGAACACCCTGCGCCTCACCAAGATGTAGAAATCTGTGCACAGTGACAGCTTACATAGAGACGTTAAGAATCAGCTTACAGTTGTATTCAATATGCTATAGCAGCTCTTCTGGCTTAATGTCATGGACAATTTTCTTTTTTTTGATTGAAGACATTTTTATATATGTGTGTTTCTGTCATTTTAATCTGATAGAGATTGTAAAACTGTAAACAATCTGTAGCCTGTTGACATTTTTTGCACTGAAATGGAATAAAATGTATTTAACACCACCTTGACAATCATGGAGAAATGTGTTGTGCATTTCCCAACAGATGGCAGCATAGTTCAGTACAGTTCAGATTTCTCTGTGCAGAAACAAAAACACAGCACACATCTCCGTTTGCAATAATATATCTATACTGTTTAATATTGAAATGATTTCATTACGCTCTGCTGTGTTACAGACAGTAAACACTAGTCAATAATACAATAAAAGACAGAAAATACAGTCTAATGTTATTAGCACCTCTAGACACTATTGTCCTTGTACGGTTTTTAGTATTTTAATATAGCTGAACTTGACAACTACTGCCTACACATGGTCTTTGTACATTAACTAAGACATAGTGTTTACATTATAAAGTAGAGAATCAGCAAATAACAGTACACATTATGATTTAACACAGCTGCAGTATGAGTATGGGAAATGTAGAGGGTATGTGGATAATACAATTGACTATGGCATTGGTGCCTATGGTTATTATCACATATATCTTTGCCCAAAAAGGGGGAAAGTCACAATCGAACAAACTTATTAGAACAGCCGACCAAACTTTCACATGCAAAATAACCAACATTTGCTTTCCAATTTTATGCTCTAGTTTATGTGGAGCCCAAAAACTGACAAAATGTAGTTTAACAATTTCAGATGAGTAAAAAATACAACTGAACACGCTAATAAATAATACTGTCAGTTAAAAAAGAACTTTACTTTAACCTCAAATCAGTTGGTAAAAAAGCAAAACACTTATTTGTGTGTGTGTGTAACATTCGTGGAGCAATTAAGAGGACTAGCCGAAGCTAACCTTTGTTATAAAACTACACCAGCCAATAGACGTATGTTAAGTAAGAGATAATGTACAGCGAGCTGGTCATTATTGTGAAATAAACCCCGACAGGGCGATGCAAGACCCTGATGCGAAGTGTAGGGGTTTTGCATCGCCCTGAAGGCTAGCTGTACGCTAGTTGTACATTATCCTGTTTATTACATGGCTACTAACTTAAGAAATCAACAATTTGACACAAAAATGGTCCTCTAGAGTTCAGCCTCAGGACTGTGTCCATAGCAACGGTCTGTTATATATAGCAGCGTTCTGCTATAAAGAAATAACAGACCGTAGAACGCCGTGATTGACCAATAAGAATCAAGTATTCAACAAAGCCGTGTAATAATGATCCATATGCTCTACTATATACTGCTGTCTTATCACTTCATAAACTCTTGTAACAGTAGCTAAAGTACTTTAGCTGGCGAGCTAACAAAAACAAATTTTGTTAGCTAACGATAATTGGGGTTAGCTAGCTAATATGACTAATTACCTTTTGTTCTCAGACTTTATTATTGTGCGTTTTCTTTTACATTTTGTAAATGTGTGTGATTTAATGTCTCTTTTCAAACAAACTAAGCTAAAATACAAAAAGTCACTTTTTTTTTTTTTTTTTTAGAACTGATTGGAGATTAAAGGAAAAGTAGGTTTGCAACGAACGATAATCAATTTTGTCTATGAAATGTCAGAAAACAGTCAAATTCCCAGCGCCCAAAATGTCTTGTTTCGTCCGACGAACAGTCCAAAACCCAAAGATATTCAGTTTACCATCATAGCAGACTGAAGAAAATAGAAAATATTCACATTTGAAAAGCTGATCATTTTGGCATTTATTCTTAAAGAAAGAAAAAATACTAAAAACAATCAGTTATCAAAGTAGTTGTTGATAAATTTTCTGTCATTCCATTTTAATCATTTAACAAACAATATTATTTTTTCATGTATTCAGTTATATTTTGTCAGTTTTGGGGCTCCATAAATTTGCACCCAAAATATGGAAAGATAAAAAAAAAAAAAAAAAAAAAAGCTGCTCCTCCATTTTTAAAAAAGAGCCTTTTTTCATCAACACATTTCTTTAAATTCTTACAAACACACAATGCTTTCTCTCCAATATCGTCATGAAACTTTAGTAAACTGCTCCTATAATAAAATAGCAATATTCCCAAAACTTTTCTTGAAGCTGAAGGCCACAGAATCAAATCCTTTTGGACACACACTTCGGCTCTAGCAGCAAAAACCCCCCCCCCCGAAACTACAAATCCCAGCATAGACCCAACTTGGCAATCCCATGAGCACTCCGCTGTGTACCAACTGCCATGCTCAATGCTTCATTATGTGACAAACACTTGCCTTGGGGTGCAATGCAGAATGCACAGTCACTGTGGTGTCTGGGCACCCACTTAATCACTGACACACCCTCATTTAAGGACAAGGGCAGGTCCACCTTTGCCTGATCTAATACAAGCCTTTGGCTGCTAGCCTCAGTAAAGGAGAATTTGGCTAATTAAAAGACATACTTGCCTAGAATATAGGACTACTAAAGACTGTGCAAAATTTCCCTTCTCAGTTTCCAGAATCTCAGCTCTTCTGCCATTTAACTTTATAATATTAATTAAGAATAACATACGCATAAAAAGATGAATTGTTATATCCTTTTTTTTAAAGATTTGGGAGACGTCAGGGCTCATAAATGTCGGTCTTTGATACATTTTTAATGCAAAGTGTTGCTTTCATTATGTCTCAGATGGGGTTTGTCTTGTTTGCAGCTGGATTTAGGGAATACTTGTTCACTAAATGATCCAAGACAAATGATTAACATTTAAATTCTGCTTTCTAGGGTGGATTTAGACTTTCACACTTCCTCTGAACGCCGTGGCATGAACTATATATGTAATATAGTGTGTATAGTATGGTAAAACAAGTACTTTTGGGGGGTTTTACCTTACTTTTTTACCATTTGCCAATTAATTGGATACATTTTGACCTTTAAAAACATATCAGATCATCTGCTCAGCATCATTCACTTCCAAAATGATTGATTTATTATAACAGCAATTGATTATTAATACACTGGTTTGGAAGCCCGTAACTTAAGTAGACTAGTATAAGCAGGATCATACAGTAGGACTTCTTTTTGCAGGGTCTGAACAAACAATTTTTACGTCCCTATGGTCTAAATAAAATGTTGTTTCAGAGGACTTAACACCTGCCAAGGACATATTTCTGTCAGAGACTGCATTTTTGTAATTTCCTATGATCTTATGCCATGGAAATATAAAAAAAACACACCTGCTATCAGCAGATCTCGATTCATATAACTGCTACTGTATCAGCCTTCAAACCATACTAGCTGAACTGGAGTATAAAGTGCTCACAATAATTGATATATTTCTCATTACTCAATTTGGCAACTTCCTTTACATTTTTTCATAGCATGAAATATAACAGTCACATATTAAAGCCCCTTCAATAGGGGCAAACTGGTAAGAGCTAAAACTAGTTTCTCTTAATAATTACGATAGCGATCGGAGAACAAGCCAATCAGAAACCCTCAGAGAGGAGTCACAAATACTTTGTTAAAAGAGCGGCACAGTGTCAAACAGGCAGACTGAAACACAGAAACACCAGTTAAGGTGCAGGGTGACACGTAACTGACTCCTCGGACACCGGTCTGCCACAAACTCTGATCCAAATCTGAACAAATAATATAAAGAAATTGACTGTAATTTGTAGATTTATGAGCATCGACATCACTTTTTCAGTTCGCATCTCTGCGTACATGTTCCCCGTTATGGGCGAGCGTGGCAATCAAATTCAAAGTGCATAAATCAGTAGTATTAACTACTATCTCTCCTCCTTTACCATCAGCTACTATCATCATCCATTACACAAAAACATTCAAATCCCTCCGAGTATAAGGCGAATACACAAACTAGAACCACAGTATCTCAGTATTATCTCTTGGGCTAGTGCTTCTCAAAACAGTGACATTTGTAGCCGTTTCTTATGATCCCAGTGAGCTTCTCCAGTGATAACTAGAGACACACTATGAATGATAATGTACTCTTAAGGGAGGCTTTCTTTAGTGTAGCTAACAGAGTGCAGTTTACTAAGATACCACAAGAGAGCAACAGTCCTCATGTTTGTGTGACATTGCCTTCAGTCCTCTCTCTGTCAACAACCAGAATCTACCAATGACTACATCAATCCTTAGATGGGTATAAAACGTTGGCAGTTACCACATCAAACTGCTCAAAAATGTCTAAATTGTAGCTCATTTCTGACCCTGGACCTCTCTTTCCAGTAAGGCTAGATTGGATTTATCACAGCCAGAATATATCCAACAATTTAACAGCTTTCGACTTTTCATTTAAAGGGCAGTCTCAAACTGGACCCTGTACAAAAGCAGCAAATCAAAAGTACAAAACATGTGTTAGACACATGAAGAAACAAAAAGTACCATCTGATGTGGCCCTAACCATTTAACCATGGCAGTTTAAGAGTTTAATACATGTAACTGGGGTGAGCTTAGAGACATAAGACTACGCTAAGGTGCTTCAATTTGTCTTTTTTTTTAAATAAAACAGCTTATTACATTTACAAAAGCTTATCCACAAATTCCAACTTTCGGTCGTACCGGCCAAGACGCACGTGGGGGCACATTCAAATGACTCTCCAAATGTAAACATGAGGAATTAATCACAAGGAAGAAACACATCTTAACAATATTTACAGGTTAACGCTACATTACAAGTAGGCTATCTATGGATAAAGTGAGCGGGCGTGCATCGATAGTGCACAGAGACTCTTTTTGGACAATTAATTGATTAAAATGTCAGATTTAAAGGAATATTTTGACATTTCGGGAAGTATGCTTCTTTGCTTTCTTCAGAGTTAGCTGAGAAGATAGATACCACACTCATATGATAAATATGAAGCTGGCAGCCGGTTAGCTTAGCTTAGCATAAAGACTGGAAACAGGGGGAAACTGCTAGCCTAGATTTGTCCAAAGGTAACTAAAATCACAAATGCACATGTTAAATCTTGTTTGTTTAAACCAGGGGTCAGCAACCTGCGGCTCCGGAGCAACATGCGGCTCTTTAGCTCCTCTCCAGTGGCTCCCTGTGGATTTTTAAAAATGGAAATGAATAACTAATAATTTTGTTTAAGTTTTCATTTTTATTTATCATTGTTGTAGGTCTATGGTAGGATGGAGTATTAGGGCCACATTGAGGAAAAAAATAAATCAGAGATTTTGAGAATAAAGTCATAATATTACGAGAATAAAGTCATTATATTATAAAGTAGTAATTTTACGTGTTATTTTCTTTTTTTCTCGTAAAGTTATGACTTTATTCTTGTAATATTCTGACTTTTTTTTCTTGTAAAGTTACGACTTTTATTCTCGTGATATTATAACTTTATTCTGGAAATCTCCGATTTTTTTCCCCTCAATGTGACCCTAATACTCCGTAGTACATTTGCACTTTGGCCCTCACTGCATTAGACTTATATACCTTCATCACAATGATCAAATGTTTTGCAGCTCCAGACAGATTTTCTTTTTTTTTCTTTGCCTAAAATGTCTCTTTTGATAGTAAAGGTTGCTGACCCCTCGTTTAAACTATACAACAAACTAAGTGTCAAAATGACAATTTGTGACTTCACATGGAGCAGAGCCTGGCTAAATAAAAAACACAAACACATTTTAACCTCCAGCAAATTGTTATTTTTCCACTTCAGTTTTTGTATGGATAAAACAAACAAGACTTAACGTGTTAATTCAACGCACGGACATGAAGGTGGTATCGATCATCTCATTTAACTCTCGGCAAGAAAGCAAATAAGTGTCCCGAAATGTAAAACTATTGCTTTAAGAGAAGAACTTTTTACTGACAAGGATTCGATTCTTTCAGTTCTACCCCTTTAGCTTTGTGACAAACAATTGTCAAAAGTGCACGTAGAGCCACAAATGTTTGAGGGGGTATAACATACTGCATGTCTCTCACTTTGATCAGCTTCTGCAGATCATCATTGTAAGAAACTGATTAGTTTATAATAGTGAAGGAGCCCTTTTAGTGATGAGCTCTGTTGTGCCAAAAGTACTCAGTGCTCTTTGAGAGATTTAGGCATTTGTAATATAATATTTTTCTCACAATATACATCATGATGAAATGTGCACACTTAATGAGCTATGTAATCAGGTGTGTGAATATTATTACCCTTACACTCTTGATATTCTGCAAACTAATTACACAGTTCGGGGTTTAGTTGCTGGGAAATGTAAGTTAACATTAACATTAGATTTTTAAACCTACAAATATACTGTAGGTCTGAGTACATTAGGGTTTTTTACTAACAAGTCACAGAAAAGTGCGATATCGTCTCAAAGCCAGATCTACAGGAGAGGAGCGCGCTTGCTTAATGTAAGCAAAAAGATGAGAGTCAACAAATTACTCCATCTCCTGACTCGGGGGAAGCTCAAGCGTTGATTAGCTGAACGTAGATCCTCATCTCACGCACACACACACACACACACACCATCACAAACACCACACACTGCATTGCACGGCCGACTCTCCACGCCATCACAACTTCGCTCGCGTCCTTACAAATTGACGTAACGTGCCACGAATTACACACTATCACAGTTATAAAAATGGAGACAATTAGGAGTACATTTTAAATATCACTAGAGTTAAATGTAAGGTGCAGGATCGATTATAAATGCTGTATAACATTATCTAACTATAGCAGGTGAGCTAACAGGATTTGGTTATTGGCAATGCCATATACATGTATATGCTCAGAGACAAATCAGCATTTGGTTATTGCTGGGTCAGACCAGAACCACTCGCTACATCTTGGCAGAAAAAATTCTCATTATAGTGTGATTCTTGCTCGACTGATGATCCCCGTATGAGTGAGGATTTAGGAAACTCTTCCTCCCACTTTGTAAAAGATGCTACAATCAATGCATTGTGCAAGGCTCTGGAGAGATGTGTGTGGTGGTGGGAAAAATGAAACCAGAACGGAGTCGTGAAATTCATGAGGAGAAGCGCGGTGACGACACGTCCTACTGGACTCTGAGGTTATCTATTGTATTTAACAGAGTAAAAAATAACTATTTCTTATTGTGGTAGGTGTATGTGTGTAGCCTTCAGTCAGTTTTTCCCCCTCAGCGGAAATGTCACTGAGGTGCATCGCTCTCCCGCCGCAGGAGTCCTCGTAAAAGCTCTAAGAAAAACAAAAAGTAACAAAAGTGCTTTCGATGCTACAGAGATTTGTTAGTTGTTGGAGTTCATCCTACCGGCAGAGAACAGGGGGGGTGGTGGGGGTAAATGAGGGGTGGGAGGAAGGCCCCCCATGGACTGCAGCAGGGGAAGAGACAGCTGGGCGCCATGGAGGTGGTGCGGGCTAGAGGCAGCGGCGGGCGTGGTCGCAGACGTGGCGGGGAGCGCCGTGCCCAGCTGCACCTGACCGGAAGAGTCCGCAGCGGGCGAGGCCAGGGGCTGGTGGAGGCCGAGGGGGTCGTTGCCGTCGGTAACCATGGGGTTGCTGACGCGGAAGCATTTCTCCCTGTGGGCCTTGAGCATATTGGAGAAGCGAAAGCGCTGGCCGCACACCTCGCAGGGGTAGGGCTTCTCCCCGGTGTGGGTGCGGCGGTGGCGTTTCATGTTGGGCCGGCTCGTGAAGCTCTTCCCGCAGATCTCACAGATGTACGGCTTCTCTCCTGCAAAGAGAGCGACACAAAGAGCTGAAAAACATTCATCATAACATTTAAAGCGGCTATAATCAATATATCAAATTTGTATACTTGTCACCCGATCATGTTGACCCACAACTATTTTGATTCCATCTCACTAGCATCATATTCAGCCACAGCAGGCAGCCGTAGACAAAGTTAACAGACAAAGTTAGCAACTAGCTTGTGAACACAGTGGAGCATTTAGCAGCTAAAGAGCCAAATAGTTCCCTCAGGAGTTGATGGAGACCAAAACAGAGTTAAAAGGAGAGTGAGTATTGGACTTCCATTCATCAAGTGGCCAGAAACACGACTCTAAATAAGTGCTAATGTTACTGCATGTCTGCTGGACGTGTAAATATTAGTGGAAAACCTCCGGGTCTGAAAAGTGAAGCCAATGCGGAAGTGCCTTAAACTTGCATTCTTTCTAATAGCCAGCAGGGGGCGACTCCTCTGGTTGCAAAAAGAAGTCTGATTGTATAGAAGTCTACGAAAAAATGAGCCTACTTCTCACTTGATTTATTACCTCAGTAAACATTGTAAACATGAGTTTATGGTCTCAATCGCAAGTTTCAAGTCTTCTTCAATACAGCATGATGTTCATTTAGTAAATTATGGTCCCATTTAGAGTCAAATAGAACATAAAGCAGGGTATGCTTTAGGACGTGGCTACCTTGTGATTGATAGGTCGCTACCACGGTGTTGTCCGGTCTGGGAGTTGTCTGTGTTTTCATCTTAGAACTTTCACCCTTTCACATTGTGTTTTCAGTTCATGAAAGTTAATTATAACATTTTTGATCGGTTGTACTTGGTTCCACCCTTTTGTGTCACTTCTGGTTACAAAAAACCAAGATGACCACGGCCAAAAACCAACATGGCGACTGCCAAAATGCCAAACTTGAGGTTTCAAAACTGTGGTCCACAAACCAATGGGTGATGTCCCAGTGACTACATCCAGTTACAGTCTATGGTGAATATTTAACTGTTTGCTAAACAGTTCGCCATATCAACTTAAAAGGTACCCCGTGGAATTTTAAACCACTAGTTACGCTATGGCGCAGAGTGGGTCTCCATTCTGTTCATACTGTGACCTTAAAAAATTCTCAGAAGTAGTGTAGAAGTGACTCACCAGTGTGTGTCTTCATGTGTTCATCAAAGTACTGCTTCATGTTGAAGTCCTTTCCGCACCACTGGCACATGAACTGCTTGTGTCCGATGTGGATGCTCATGTGGGAACGCAGCTGGTATTTATACTGGAAACGCTCACTGCAGTTCTGAAATGGCACACGATGAACATTTTTACACAAAGTCTTAACAATCAGAGAAACAGTCTCATAAATAGTGGTCACAATAAAGAGTACTCGATGGGTTTTATCTAATCTGATGTGGAAAATGTAGCGCTAAATTAAACTGATCCATAATGATGTCAATCTCTCACATATTTGATTCAAATTTCAGCTGTGAGATTTGTTTCTGTAAAACACATTGTGACAGATTTCAGTAATAAAATCAAAAGTATTTATTGTGAAATATTAAATGTATCATGAGTATTACACATGTTGAATTATGCAACTTAAAATATGAGAATAGGTCAAATTTTACAAGCCTTGTTGAGAAAAATGTTCTTTGATTATAGTGTTTCAAAACTTAAAATTGTTTAAAAACAAAAGAATATGTCAAAATCTTTGCTTTAATGGAATACTTTGACATACTACAGAGACTATACTACAGTCAGCTAGCAGCAGGTAACTTAACTTAGCACCTTTTTTAACCAAAACTTCAAACTATTTCTTTTAGCAGTTCGGTCATTCTATCAAATATTCCCACACCCCATGAATGCAGCAAAAGCTACAGCCACATTCACAACGGGAGAGGCTGGACTATTCATTTAAAAGTGTGTTGTCGAGTGAGAATGATGCCAGAAAGCAACACACTAAACAGTTTAACTAAGTAATGGGGTTCTGGGTGTATAAAGATAGCTGAATGATTTCTTAATGATAATGATTTTTCTTTGATCAGCACATCTGGATCTCTGCCTCATCCCGATTCCTTGAGCTTGAACATGAGTATTTTACAAGCAACGGCCATAAAGAGGCTCATTTAATTTAAATTACATTCAAGACACTAGTCATTTCAGAAATTACAGGTTTTTAACTGGTGGAGTGAAACTCTTCATGTGAGTTAAGTGGAGAACAGCAGCAGCAGCAGCAGCAGCAGCGGCGTATTAAAGGAGCTCAAACCTCACACTTGAAGGGTTTCTCTCCTGAGTGCTGCAGAGAGTGGACCTTCAGGGACATGCTGCGCTTGAACGACTTCCCGCACGTCTCGCAGGTGAACGGCATGTCCTTCGTGTGGGCTAAACACAAACACACACACAGAGCACAAGATAAGTTAATGGTATTCAATATTGAGCCAATCTATAGCAGCAGGAGGACAAATAAGCAAACTGCTACTCTAAAATAGCACTTAAAGAACAACACGGATGCTTTTTCATTGGCTAATTACGCCGCTAAGGACAATGGATGTGTCTCATCTGGTGAATAATCTATAAGTTTCCACATCAAACTCTCAAGTCACTCCTTCAGTAGGAAGGAGAAATAGGAATCAATGACATATGGTACTTTACACGAACCACTGAAACACAGATGGACACAGGGAATGAGGTAAAGCCTGCAGGGAAATAAGATGCTTATCTCCCGAAAAAGTGGAAAAGGAAAGCAACACCCAAAACAAATCCCTGCACAACAATCTGTGGAAAAGGAAACCTAAAGTAACAAAGCGACCAACCAGGATCGCTGATGTCGCGGCCACTCACCGACCATGTGCTTCCTGACGTGAGCCATGGTGTAAAACTTCTTCTCACAGATCTCGCAGGAGAACTTCTTCTCAGCGTAGCCGTGGACGATCTTGTTGTGCTCGTGTAGCGACCACAGCTTCTTGAAGGCCTTGCCACATGTTACACACTTGGGGGGAAAAAAAACAAAAAAAAAACGGAAGAGAAAAAGGCAAAATATAGTTATTACTGGAGCTATTTGGGTATCATCTGGAACAGTCTTTACAAACACAATCCAAGGGTGTGAGCTTTCACAGATACTTGAGCGTGCACTGTACCAAAAAAGCAATTAGAGGCAGTAGATTAAAGCAGCAAATGATCTTCAAAACCACAGCAGGAGTCCAGCTGCTCACTGCAGAGTGGAGGTACTGAGACATATCACAATGTATTATTACTGACTGAGCTACTGACTCTGACTGCTGATAATATATTTACATGATTACATGTACTAATTATTAACTATATAATACTTCTAAAGCTGAGGCTACTACTATATCAAAGGGCATAGGTTTGTGTCTGCAATAACCTTCCTGAAAATCCTATTTAGTTTCACTGTGACATCATCTACTGTCAAGAGTACAGTCATATGGACTTTTTTTTTATTTTGCATTTGCATCTTTAACCAAATATCAGTTATTGTATCAAAAGCATTGTCATTTATTTGCCTTAACTTGGACTGATGATTAATTTAAGCATATTTTGTAGGAAAATACTACCATCTACATCTAAATCAAAACATAAATTCAAAGTTTTTTCCCTTAACACATACAGAGGAATGCTTTTTTTCAGCCCAAAGGAGTGTCTGTAGAGCTTTGTGTCAAGCTCAGTGGTGGAGGAAGTATTCAGATCCTTAAGTAAAAGTACTAATACCACACTATAAAAATACTCTGTTATAAGTAATAGGCATGCATTCAAAATGTTACTTAAATAAAAGTGTGTAAATATAACCAGGAACATGTACTTAAAGTAAAAATACTCATTGTAGAAAAATTTAAAAAAAAGAATTGAACTAAACTTTAAAATAAATTTAAATAATTAAAAGGAAAAGCAGCAAATCCTCACATTTGTGCACAAAAAAATACTTTAAAGTCAATCAACTAATTGATTAATTGACTTAATCTTTTCAGCTGTACTTGTATATACTGTTGGGTAGTTTAATTTATAACAAAGCATCATATTTTAGAAGATCTTTGTATGTTTTGTATGTAAAAATCATAATTTGTAAAGTAACTAGGAAGTAGTAATAGTAACTAGGAGCTGTCAATTGGAGTGGAGTAAAAGTACAGTTTTTGCCTCTGAAATGTAGTGGAGTATTAGTAAAAAAGTTGCATGAAAAGAAAACCTCAAATTAGAGTAAATGTATTTAGTTACAATGCACCACTGGTGAAGCTGTATACAGCCCCAACTACAGTGGCTCCACCAATCAGGGGGCTGGGGCCGCCTGTATAAATAGGCCCAAATCATTTGCTGTTGCTCATGAAGCATGTAACAGTAAAACGTGACCAGGATGTCAGCACTTTTATGAACTCTGATCTTCTTTCATCCTGCTAATGACAGCTGGCCGGAGGGTTATAGAGATTTTAGTGAGTCACTGAAACTGTTAAGTCCTGGTCACAGCAGAAAGTGGCACAGCAAAAATTCATCCACGAGTCTTCGCCTCCCACCTGACACTTTGTTCCGGGGTCGTATCATTTCACGCAATAAAGATTTCTACTGAGGAGAGAAACTTGAAGCCTTGAGTTCGGCATTTTGGCCGTCGCCATCTTGGTTTCTAGGTATTGCCATCTTGTTTTTTTTGCAACCAGAAGTGACACGAGAGGATGGAGTTAAGTACAACCGAACGCTAAATAAGACATATGTAGATGACCAACATGTTTCATGTTAACTGAGGTAATAAATCAAGTGAGAAGAAGGGTCATTTTTCTCATAGACTTCTATACAACCGGATTTCTTTTTGCAACCAGAGGAGTCGCCCCCTGATGGCTATTGGAAAGAATGCAGGTTTAAGGCACTTAGACAAACTATTACAAGCTAATCCACTGATTCATTGAAAATAATTGAATTTGCTGCACTTCTAAACGCTAGTGGGAGAACAAAACTAGGATTTTAAGAAGTGAGGAGGAAGTCTTTCATCATATTTGAATCGTACCTGGATGCTCTTCTCACAGTCGGTCTGTTGGTGCAGCAGCAGCTCGCTCTCCAGCAGGAAGCGTTTCCCACAGTTGTTGCAGATCTGCATGCGGTTGTGAGTGACGTTCATGTGTTTTTCCAGGTACCAGCGGTTGTTGAAGACGCGTGGGCATTTCTTACACGGGAAGTGTTGCTTCTCCTCCAGCCTCACTTTCTGGCCCATGCCCTCTGAGTCCAGCGTCCTCTTCCCGCCCTGCCGCTGGTTGGCCAGCGTGGCCTCTGCGAGCGTCTGCCGCATGGAGGCCGTTGTACCCGCCATGGCAAAGGCTCTGGTGCCCCGGCGAGGTCGATCCATCATGACCGGCTGCTCCAAGCCTGGAATGTTTAGGGTGTTCTCCTCCTCTTCCTCATCCTCCTCCTCCTCTTCCTCCTCGCTGCTCAGCCCTAGCATGTCCACCCTCTTCAGGTCGTCGTCATCCTCTTCTCCAACCGTGTCATCGTTCTCCGCCTCGTTCTCCTCGTCGTCTTCTGAATCTCTCTCATTGTCGTGGCAGCAACCAAACATGGTGACCACGTCAGTGACGCTTGCTGATTTGCTCTCCGAACCCTTTGACACGTTAAGAGTCTGGTTGTTGAGGTTGACTTCAACGATGATCTGGTCTCTGTTGAAGGAGGCGTGGCCGTCGGCGTTTTTTGACTCCTCGCCATTGCTCTCGACTTTGCACAAAGTGGCCCCCCCGCCCCCTGACCCGTCCTCTTTCTGGTAATACTGCTTCTGCTGGGACGCCGTCTTGCCTGCCTCCTCCACTCTGACGGAGAACGGGCTGCTGCCTTCCCTCTTGTACACCCTCCCCAGCTCCGACTCCTGTTTGATCTCCGGGTACAGCTGGCTGGAGGGCATCGCCACAGCAGCTGGGTCGCCGCCGCCGAGCCCTTCCTGACTGGCCATATCTGCACAGGTGCTTCTCAGCGAGTGGCTGCTGATGAGGTCGCGACAGGAGGCGGCGATGTCGCTCATCTGAAGCAGGGTGGCGGCGTTGAGCACGTCGCGGACAGTGCGGCTGCTCACCAGCAGCTTGGAGGTGTAAATGAAGTTGAGGATTTGCTGCAGGCCCTGAGAGGTCAGGGCGTCCAGCGACAGGTCCACCCGCCGCAGCTGTTTGCTCTGTGCAAAGAGGGAGTGGAAGAAAGGGCTGTAGGCCGCCAGCACGCCCTTGTGGGCCGGGAAGGTGCTGTGCTGACGCACCAGAACGATGTCGACGTCACACAGGTCAGGCTGGAAGAGGCGCTGCTCGTTCAGCCTGTCCATCAAACAGGTGAAGTGCAGAGCCACATCCTCCACCAGGGAGAACTCAGCAGAGGGGAAGTCTGTGGTCTTCTCCACTATGAGCTGGAGATGGAGGGAGACAAACAGAGAAAAGATAGAAAAATACTTTATTATCATGTAGTAATATGATCAGCTGCCACTTCTTATATCACAAAACTTTCTTGTTATTTCACAAAACCTGTGTATCTCATTAAAGGGAGACACCCCAGGTGAATACGGTAACATTTTTAACTAATAGATACCACCATGGAACTTCCCGAGTTGATTACTGACATTAAGGCAATTATAAACAGTAAAATAAACACCTAAATGTATATTTAGGATGTTTTCTTTCCACTAGTCTCAAAGAAGACACGTTATGGAAGCAAAATAGCCCAAATTCTCAAAATTGCCCAGTGCATGAAAAACAATATTTTTGCCTGGGGTGTCTCGCCCTTAAAACAAACTTTTCTTGTTATAACATGATAAGTGGGTATGTTGTTCTAACAAGAAACTTCCAGGTGTTAAAACAAGGAAAAGATCCATCATTTCCTGAAGACACACTGTAACTTACAGAGCAATCACATAACATGATTGATGAACATAAACATGATGATCTAGACATGTTGCAGGGTGTTTTTATATATAATTTCTGTAGGCTGCTTTAATTTTGTTTGTTGACCTACCTTTCAAACTATCTTAGGTACTGGTAGATTCTATGTATTTAAACAAACATAAATAAATAATAGTTACAAGTTCTACTTGCGAGCCTTTTTCTGAAGCTCTCAACTACGTCTGCATGCAGATGGAGCTCCGGAAATAAGCCAGTAATTTAATAATAGCTGGTTTAAATCACATAACTTTGGCATTTTTCTGTGATACTCAAATTTGACCTCAAAGTAGAGGCATAAATATTGCTGAAATACACCCAAAATTAATACATCTTAAAGCAGTTATTATAGTTTTTCTTTTAATGATTTTCAGTCTCTTAAGTGCACTGCAGACTGCATGCACGATACGATACGAGGAAAATCAAAAGGTGTAACACTCAGCGCTCTGTGTGCAAGGTCCTCAACTTCCCAAGGTGGTGGTTTATTTTAGCACAGGAAGGGCAGGGTTTCGATCCAGACGGGATGTGAGTGGGGACAGAGCGGCAAACAGAGCAAACACACACACACAGAAACACACTCATACGCATATGTGATGTGCAACCATGCACAAAAAAAACACAAATGCACACACACAGAGAGACACACACAACAAACACAAACACAGTGTCTGGTCTCTGCAAGGACTGACTGGTCTGAGCATTGGTATTCAGCGCCATCTCCCCCCCATTAGCCGGCTCTCTCAGCACACCCACTCACTACACTGTCCCTGAGGAGCGGAGAATTATGCACAAGACAAAACACGTCCGGAGAAATAATTAGGGAAACCATGCCGAATAAATACTAACTAACCCTGCAAACAATTAATGGAATTTATCATTCTAGGCGTCTCTTGAAGGCAGACTAGGACGAGCATTAATATAAACCTTGTTTGGGCCGGAGATGATATAGCTGTAAGGCACAATTACATCTTTACATCTCTTATTTTTCAGTATTTACATGTGCAGGACAAAACATAATAAAGAAATGTAATTTAATAAGTCATTTTGGGACAATAACAATTATGGTATTTATGTAAAACTCGGTAGTAAATATAGTATGAATCACACTACAAAGACTGTTAATTGTTCTTCTGCTGCCCAACATCTCTTTAAGATCAATGAAAAGTTTTCATTGTTAAAGCTGTAAAAATGGATTTGCATTTGGGCCTAACCTTCAAAATCTGGCCCGTTTGAAGAATTCAATTATGGAAGTGTTAGATTTATTCATAGTTTTGAGCTGCTAAATTGGACTCAGAGAGGAGCGGAGATCGGGTTATCTCTCTCGCCGTGCACGGCTACAGTCGCCCAAGGGCAAAAAACGCTGCAGCCTTAATCAGATCAAGTGCAAGTTGCAGACTGGAAGTTATGCTGCTTTAGCGATAACGATCGGCATCTTCTTCTGAGATCCAAATAGGACGACGCTGTCGAAAGATTAAACCCTATAGGATGAATATCAACAGATTCAAAACGTCGATAATTTAGGGTCAAACTAAAGGAAGCAACAATATTTTTTTACAGTTTAATGAAGGGTGTATTTCCATGACGTTATGCTGTAGAGTTAGTTCATGTTCCTTCAAACAAAACAACTGTGCGATCACCTGAATCCCTTGACGCTTATTCTACCTTCAGTATCGCATGTCTGGGCCATCATTAATGGGTCTGAAAACTTGATCCTGGGGATTTAAAATGCAAAAATAATGATGCTCGCCATATGCACCTATAAAACAGTACTCCAAATGAGTTCCCAAATGATTTCACCGCTGTCTGAACAAGTCTTTATGCCTCAGTGTGCCATGGGGCATTTTGAGCACAAATAACAAATAACATTTTGCATGCACATAAGTTATATTTTTTGGGGAGAAATTATTGTCAAGCAGAGAATAATTTAAGTTGAGTAAACAAAAATCCCTTCAGTGCTCAATCAATTTATTAACTCTACCCTGAAATACTTGTGAACAATGCTGCTACCTTTTAGCCTGGGACATGAAGCCTTAGCCTCAGTCTTTGTGATATAATGTATGTAGCCATAAAGCACATATTTAAGGCCCTTTTACATAGTTCTAGTCATCAAAAAGTCAGCCGGAGACAGAATTTTCAGCCAACTCAGGGAGTTAATGTTTATTAGCTAGCTACAGCGCAATTGATGAAAACAGTCTTGCTACCTAGAAATGAGAAGCCTGCATTTTGAGTTAGCTAAACCTGCCACAGATATCACTGTAAGCTGCATACGTGCCATGCATAGGGTGACCATATTTTCAAACCCCCAAACCGGGATGTAAGTGTACCATTAGAGGCTGTGAGTGACAATCATTACTTATCACATTTACTACCTTCACCCCCTTTAATCACAGGGCCATCCCCGTCATGACGCACTGATAGTTTGGGAGTCCTGTAGAGAGTTTCCCTCGGAGGAAACGTATTGTTGTCTGGGCCTACGTAAATTATTTTTCAACTTGTTTCGTCTCAGGCTATTAATAAAATTGTCGAGCTCAGATGACATTTTGTCCAGGATGGAGACACCGGGTGAAAGACGGAATGGACCGTCCTGAGGGAGTTATAAGAGGAGTGAAATGCCTGTTGATGTGCAGAAGTAACTGTCTAGAATAATTAATTAAAACAACACATTTGTTGTGCACATAAGCACGGAGGGTTCTGTGGTTCAAAACTACACTAAATGTAACCAGCGGATATCTGTTGCGTCCGTGCGTAATTGTGGCTTAACGTGCGCAACATAACTCGCTATAGAGACTGCAGCGGTGCGCTGTGCTGCCTCTCTGTATACTTATCTCATGCACACAAATTAATTAGCGTGAGTGGAACATGATAAACGTCTATGTAAGTATAATATTATTATTTTAATTGTAGTGAAAAGCGGAACAATTTGTTAGTGACTGTTGAAAACCGGGACATTTGAGTGTTTTACAGCTATGTGTCAGGACTCGGGACACGTCAGCTTGAAACCGGGACTGTCCTGGACAAACCGTGACTGTCCCAGACAAACCGGGACGTCTGGTCACCGTAGCCATGCAAGAATGGAAAGCGAGTAACTAAAGGACAGGACAAACTATCAGTTATGAAGTTAGCCAACTAGCTCAGTTAGCACCAGCTTATCTGGCAGAAGATAGCTAACTTTAGTTACCTACCAAAATAGCTAGGCTGCAAGCTTCTAAAGTAGGCCTACAGACTAATTTACAAACTTTCATACAGATAAACTACTGTATCCCTATTTAACATTCTGAAAGTGCTTAATTACTTCCCTAGTAGGCTAATCATTGATCGTAACTAGACTAGCAATCAGACTGGAGATGACAAAGCCGATCAGAAACGACCTATTTTATTCTCTGATTTGCTGAAATTGTAACATTACAAAATACAATTCATGAGCTTGCAAAAAATCTTTTTATGTGCTTAAAATGTTCAATCACGTGCTCAGAGTTAAGGCATGAATATCATTCCATAATGCAGAGATTGACTGTACCGTAGTGTATCTTTCTATAGCGAAAGCATACACTGCTGACTGATAGGTGGGTTTCAATCAATGGATGATTATTTTCATCCAGACAGACGCTTTAATAACAGATGTAGTTCCAACGCAGCTGCTCCGTCTGTCACAATATGCAATAAAGACGAAGCCATCTTGTCACATTTCATCACAAACAGTACTGTAGCCAAACAAATTGAGTGACTACTTTGCAATTAAATACCGCATCTAACTCTCTCGATCTTTGTCTGTCATTATCTCCCCCACCCTTTCCTTGGAAATGTCAGGGATAGAGCTTGTTTGCTGTCATTAGAGGGAGCGCCACCTTTAACCAGCCTCTCAGTCGGATGTCTCCCAATACATTATTCATATCTGGCCTGACCCGTGACAAACACGCAGCGGGGGGATTACTGACGCACCCAACAAGAGGTGTCATTTAAACGGGCTTCAATCAAAGCCCCCTCCACACTCACTTAATCTGCCAAACACAACATGTGTTGCAATGTAGAGGCCGCAGAGGGCCTGTTGCACACAGCAACTCTCAAGGTCTTTTAATCCAATAACAATGTTATTTATTTTACTGTAGAACATTTACTGTGCCCTTTACCTGTTGTAGAAAATGACAGTTCTGCTTGTAGATAACTGCAACATGAAAAACAGTACGCCATGAAATCATTTTCACACTGAACTGCACAACAACAATAATGAACTGAATTGTTTAAAGGTCCCATGTTATGCTCATTTTCAGGTATTTTATGTTTCTACTACGTGTTTACATGCTGTAATGTTAAAAAAAAAACTTTATTTTCCTCATACGGTCTACCTGATTATATCTGCATTGACTATCTGTCTGAAACGCTACGTTTTAGCGTATTTCAACAGCTTGGTCCATGTTTACTTCCTGTCAGCTGATGTCATTCACATACATAGCAATCGGATAGCGTTTCGATAATTTCACAGTATTTATAAAGGCCTTAAACCTGCTTTATAATAAAACAAATATAACTTTTTAAAACATGGGACCTTTAATCATTTGCTGAGAAAACAATCTTGTCTGTTTAGTAGCTGTTCTGGAGCTTTTCGATCATGTGGCATGGCATTCAACAGCAGATTTAATCACAACAACCTGATCAAATTTGCATTGCTTATTTTCTATTCAAAATTATACTAATTGGCCTGATGAATGCGCCACAATTACCAACTCTAAAAAGGTCACATCTGACACAAAACCAAATCTAGCTACCCGTTGTTTAACTGATCTAATGGGGTTATGTGTCAGATATCATATTTGCCCAACCTCTGAGGGCTGATGCATTTTGGGAAGATAATCAGGCATTTAAAAAAAAAAAAAACACTTCCCTGATCAGCCTGATGGCGATGCTTTAATTAAAATGAAAAGTTTCAAACTTTGAATCTACTTTACCACTAATCCATTTTTGATGAAGCTGTGATGGATGATGCGTAGGATTACTGCTCGGCCCAAGAGGAGGCTGCTTCATTCAGGAGAAGAAGAAAAAAAGGTCTAGCTAATTATTGCTGTTGATGAATAGCTGTTGCTTAAAGAGGACCTATTATGCTTATTTTCAGGTGCATATTGTATTTTGGTTTCTACTAGAACATGTTTACATGCTTTAATGTTCAAAAAAACGCTTTATTATTCTCATACCGGCTGTGCTGTAGCACCTCTTTTCACCCTCTGTTTGAGCTCCTAGCCGTTATGCAAATGTGTTACTTGGTGACATCACCACGTTACGGAAGAAAAGGCGGGGACTTCAAGCAAGGCTTTTCAGGCAGTTCAGGAGCAGATTTTCTGTGGGGGAGCGTAACTCCCTTTGGCGTGGACTTTGGGCTTTGTAACTCTGCAGATCTTTTATGTACACAAAAAACTATACAACATGCTAAAAGAAAGGGAAAAAGCACAAAAAACATAATAGGTCCTCTTTAATCTTCAGTGATGGTGGGACTCTTTGGTGCACGTCAAGCTCACAGTCAATGTGTCAATCAAAGCTTGTGATATAAAAGTTAACCGGTGAATTCTCACCCAGCTCGGCCATGCCAGGGTCGGTGGTATGCACTTGGCAGAGGCCCGACTCCTGGACATGAGCCAGACAGAGCCGAGTCTAACAATGAAAACCCTTTTTTCTAATTTGACTTTCACTGGTGAGAATGCCCTTTTCTCTCCCACACCTTTGCACTGGTCGGCCCATATGTGGATTTACGACTCTGTAAAGGCTGCATCTCCGTCACCGGGGATGTGCCGTGACCTCCGCAGCGCTGCCATTTTAAAAAAAGTTCCCACTGTAATGTAGTTGACGCTGACTGTGAGGCCACCTGTAACGCCAGCGCATGTAAATCTTAGACAGTAGTAAAACTGAACAACGCCTCATCCTTTTCCCATGTTTTCTCTAAAGCTAACATTTCCCTAAAAATATTATTCTGCTACCATTTTGCAGCCGCCATGACACCAAGACAGCAGATTTATGAGCAGGGAACTAAACAGCATCTACCTTGACTGTCTTGTTTGCTTACTGCGGAGAACAGACTGATCCATTAGCGGGGGCCAATGTCAGAGCACAGCACAGAGTCATGGACACATCAATAGTGCGAGGGAGGGCAGGTTGTATTCAGGCAGGAGGGAGTCCCTGGGGGAAAACGCTGCGGGGGTTAAAGCTTTCTCTCCGCCTGCCAGCAGACTGCTCAGACTGAACCCACTGGCCTCTCACAACACCTTCTTTCATCTTTTTAAACCAACATATGTGGGCGATATAGACAAAAATGTATATCACTATGTATTTGTGTATTGATGTAAATTATATACAGTATATAACCTCCAAATGATTTGAACAGTCTGAATATTGGATTACTCACCAAGTTTGAGTGCAGTGGCTCATATTAATATAATTTAACTTGCACTTTTTTATGTCTTTGATTCTCATTTTGCTTTTACTTTTGTGATTTTACTTTTATATATAAACATTTTTAATGAGCATTGTTGAAAGGTACCTGAGACCCAAGATTTTTCACTGTCAACGACTGCTTGCTGTAATTGTTGTGCATATGACGAATAAAGAAACTTGAAACTTGATAAATATCTAAATATAACAATATCTGAGACATACGGTACAATATATAAATAATATATGGAACAAAATTAAAGTAGAACTAAAAATATACTAATTTAATTATTATATATTATTATATTATTGTATGTTAATTTTCTGTGAAATCATATTGCAATTATATGATTTTTTGTGTTATTGTGGTCCAAATTATTATATATTTATAAATTACTGAAGTTATTCTTTTACACATGTGTAGAGTTTGGTCTCATATAATGCATTAAAACAAAATACAGTTAATTATTTTGGACATCAGTTTGATCATTTCATGTGTGATTTTGCATAAATTTACCGCATTATAATTTAATATTGGAAAATATTGTCTTAATGATGTCCACCATATTGCCCAGCACTAATCTCTATTATTACTTTAAAAAAACAAATATATCACAAAGTCCAATTACTAATTTTTTTCCAGAGCTTACAGCCACGTCTCATGGCCCTCATTAGTGGATGGAGTTTGCTCAGTTGTCATGGAGATGGAGGTTCATCCTCATATACCACCACCAGTTATCACATGACCAAAACAACATATTCACGTGAAAACAAGTAAACCACCTTCAAGGCTACACTCATCTGTTAGTATTGCTGAATTTCAGACACGAACAACAACTACTACTACAACTACTGCTACTACTACTACTACTAGCAGCCAAATGTCAAACTGTCCATATGCACAGTGAAGTTTCTCTACTTGGAAATTACCATCAGGAAGAAAAGGAGATCACCCAAAAGACAGCAATCCCATGAGCTCATGCCTCGGTCCCTCTTGTCACCCAGCGGGGAGGTGGGGGGGTCGGGGGTGCTCTGCCTCTTCCACCCACGGAGCACTTCATCCTACAGTAAAGAGCACACTCAGCAGCCCTCTTCACAGCGAGGCGCCCTGCTGAGGGGCCCGGCGCAGGGCTTCGACGTGACTGACACCCGGAGGAAGGAGAGTGGGCACCGTGTCAGGCCTCATCTCACTCACTGGCGTGGAGATGGTAGGAGAGCAGCACGCACACACACACACACACACACAGATCCCTGAGTCATCATCAGTGCAGACGAGAGCAAAGCATGACAGGCCCGAATACAAACTCTCTACAAAGAGATCACCCGGTTGCAACAGCAAGTTTGGCCTCGCAGTAAACGTCAGAGTGATTTGACGTGGCGGGATATGGATCAAGTCACGAGCAAACACAACCACACAGAACGGGACAAGGGCATGTCATTTCTGGCGGAGTCCAATCAGACGGCCATTAAAAAGTCATCAGGGTAATGAGTGACGCTTTGTCCTCTGTGTGCTCACCAGACCTTCCCTGCTGCTGACGCCAAACGACAGACAGGTTGAGTCCCAGAGAAGCCGAGCCAGAGAAGAGAATTCTGATTCTCTGTGTGTGAGAATCGTGGCTTAATCCCTGAGGTGTTATCTGGTCTACGATACAGGCTGGGAAAGACTGGCATGGACGGAAAGCTGTCTGCCAAGTTGTCTCCCTGCTTTCAGTGTTTATGTCTAGTCATGGATGGATTACTGAACAGGACTATTGGGTGCAGGCCCAGGGGCCCAACATCTCACGGGTCCCCTGAGCCAGGGCCTTCGTTTGCTGTAGAGTGACTGACAATGTTTTGGAGAGGCAAACTAAATGACAAAGAAATGCAAGACATCAAAGACACGCAAAACGACTACAAATTGATGCAAGACAACCACAAAGAGATGCAAAACGACCACAAAGAGAGGCAAAACAACTCCAGAAAGATGCAAAACAACCACAAAGACATGCAAAACTACCACAAAGACATGCAAAACGACCATAAAGAGAGACAAAACAACTACAAAGACATGCAAAACGACTACAAAGAGAAACAAAACAACTACAAAGACATGCAAAACGACTACTAAGACATGCAAAACGACTACAAAGAGACGCAAAACAACCACAAAGACATGCAAAACGACTACAAAGAGACGCAAAACAACCACAAAGACATGCAAAACGACCACAAAGACATGCAAAACGACCACAAAGACATGCAAAACGACTACAAAGAGAGACAAAACAACCACAAAGACATGCAAAACGACCACAAAGAGACGCAAAACAACCACAAAGACATGCAAAACGACTACAAAGAGAGACAAAACAACCACAAAGACATGCAAAACGACCACAAAGAGACGCAAAACAACCACAAAGACATGCAAAATGACTACAAAGAGATGCAAAATGACTGCAAAAATGTGAAAAACAGCCACAGAGATGCACAACAATAAAAGAGGCAAAACAAACAAAGAGATGCAAAACAACCACAGAGATAAAAATGGCCACAAAGAAAAGCAAAACGACCACAAAGAGACGCAAAACGACCACAAAGAGACGCAAAACGACCACAAAGATGGTTTGCATTTCGTAATGGATATTTTGTGTCTATTTGTAGTCGTTTTGTATCTCTTTGTGGTCATTTTGCATCTTTGCTTCTATTTGTAGTCATTTTGCGTCTCTTTGTGGTCTTCTTGTGTATCTTTGTAGTCATTGTGCGTTTCTTTGTGGTCTTGTGTATCTCTGTGGTCATTTTGCGTCTCTTTGTGGTCATTTTGCGTTTCTTTGTGGTCTTCTGGTGTATCTTTGTAGTCATTGTGCGTTTCTTTGTGAACATTTTGCGTCCTTTTGTGGTCGTTTTGTACTACAAAGACACGCAAACTGACGACAATGAGACACAAAACAAGGAATCTTTGAGTCTGGGTGCTCCAATATAAGATGGGTGGCGGGGTGGCGGGCCTTTTATATGTCTGTGCTGCTCATAATCCGTCCATGTGTCTAGTGGAAGATTTCTCCTCTGTCTGCAGTCTGCACTCCCTCCTCTCCTCTCCTCTCTAAATCCAATCAGCACAGAGACCCGGCACTGACCTTGAGGCAGAGGAAGCATATACAGTAGCAGATGCACGAGCACATCCACCCACACGTCTGCAACCCTGACCGCCCATGCATGCGTACCTGCATTACAATCGTGCATTTGTGCCCACGTCAGTAAACAGAAAATAAAAGAAATGTGGCGTATATGTGATGACACTGCTGATGCATGCAGAGAGAGGATGAGGATCTGAATGTGCCTGGACTCAAACGTGTTGCTCTCGCACAGACGAGCCAGACTGGTAATAGCACAAGTGACAAGGTCTCACTTTTAACAAGCCCTGCGGTGATCGTTACAGCACTATGATAAAAATGAGTGAATAAAAATCAATGTTCAATGACTAAAGGGAGGGGAGCGACAGCACGCTCACTGCTGAGGTCACACACGGCACGGTCACATGCACAGCCACATTAAAGTGGAGTTAAATACTCACTGGGACGGCAACTGTTTATCGGATAATAACGGTATTAAAGGCGGATAGCTACACCTTGTGATATTAGGCTAGGGGATTATATAATCCAGTAAATTAGTGGTGCATGTGATGCAGATTGGTGGAAAATTAACCCTCATAAATCATAAAAAAGTTGTATTATGAGAAAATAAACACATGACTACTTTGTGGTACACTAAACATACCTATTACCTAAATACCTGGCTCTTTAACTCCTAAATACTTCTTTGCTGAAAACAACACTATGAGAGCAGTGAAAGTGAACCAAAATAGTAAAGTTGTGGGATGTAAAATCAAAACAGAAAGCTAAAAGATGCTATAGAGCTGTGTAGAGCTGAGGGGAGCTGCAGGGTGGTGTCTAGAAGGTAACCCACAAATTGCGAAAACTTGAAAAAACTCTTGTGAAACTCGCTGCCCAACGGCCGACCCTAAACTTAACCAGTCGAGGCCGACGCCTAACCTTAACTATTCACTGTCGATGCCTAACCTTAACTATTCACTGTCGATGCCTAACCTTAACTATTCACTGTCGATACCTAACCTTAACTATTCGAGATTGATGCCTAATCTTAACCAGTCGAGGTCAATGCTTAACCTTAACTATTCGAGGTCGATACCTAACCTTAACCAGTCGAGGTTAATGCCTAACCTTAACTATTTGAGGTCAATGCCTAACCTTAACAATTCGAGGTTGATGCCTAACCTTAACTATTTGAGGTCGATGCCAAACCTTAACTATTAGAGGTTGATGCCTAACCTTAACTATTTAAAGTCGATGCCTAACCTTAACCAGTCGAGGTTGATGCCTAACCTTAACTATTCAATGCTTTTCCCTAATGAGAGTTCCACAACTTTTGGGTTATCTTCTAGACACGACCGAGCTGCAGAGTCTGGTGATAATTCTCTGGGTTCATCACTCGGAGCTTTTCACACGACACTGTCACTGCATCCACTGTTGTTATAGAAATATTGACTGTCGCTAGTTATGGCGAGATTATCCCCAATCATTACATAAGCACAATGCTAAATCACAGGAGTTAATCGAGAAAACTAACTTGCTGATTAATCAATAATCAAACTAAGTTATTGATGAATATATGAAAAGGGGAAAAAGTCTAAAGAACTCTACATGACAAACTGAGCCGCTTTAACACACAACTGAATGACATTTCAGGTAAAATGTACAGCAGGACAATTTCTAGATACAGCAAAAGGCAAATGACTTTAAAATGAGCTGCTGGTTATTCAGCTCTCTCTTTCCACTACTTTAGCTAATTATTTTATTCCCCTCAGCCCATTAAAACATTTAACTTTCTTAACCACAGCATTCACTGCTGGCTGCAATTAATAAAGACAATATTATCAGCATTAGTGCCGCTCTAATCCCAGACATCCAATCTCCCTTCCACACTGTACCGTGGGCTTCTCCTCCGTCCTAATCGCACAGTTTGGATTTGCCCCGGCCTCGCCCTGGTGGAGCTCTCCACCGGCTTCCACCTTTAGATTTAAACACATTCCCATCTATATGTTAATGCAACCACAGGTGACAAGTCAATCTACAACTGATACGCGTTTACCCGAGCATGAAATTGGGATGCACAAACAAAAATAAGGACAGCATGAGCAGCATCTTGGCGACGTACAGTGCATTAAAAATTTGACAGCGTGAGCAGGATTGCCTCGGCTGCATGATTTGCAAAGTCCTTTTTTTTTCCCCGGCTCGTCCTTTGAACGCGCTGGACAACAGTGCGTTTCATCAGTTTGGTGAAAGCTGGGGAACTGTGTGTGTGTGTGAGTTGGCCAATCAGAAGTGATGTTGAAAGAAGACATCAACCGGCGGTCGTCTAGAGTTGAGATGACTCTGACGGGCAGTTGGATAATCAAAGGAGCTGCCTGGAGGCGGGTGTAGGGGGGGGGGGCAGCGACGAGGTTAGAGCGTCCGCACTGAAGCTCTGCCAGGAAGTTTGTGTCTGGGCCAATGAGCTGCGAGAGGAAGCGCTGACTCAGGAAGCCTGGCCAAGAGAGAGGCCCGTGGTGCTGGCATCTCCTCCTCACACACACGTTACAACGCTTCACACACCACCGCTCTGCTGGAGTCATAACACACTGTTCCAAAGCCAGCGCTCGGTCCGCGCACGCATGTGCACGACGGCGAGCGGGCGCGCACACACACACTCGCCTGCTGTGCAATGCATTCATCAGTAAACACAGAGATGTGACGCCAAATACCTGTGCCACGATAAAGTGCGGAGGGGTTGTACAAACAAGATTATTTGGAAAATATCAAGAAGAAAAAAAAAAAGTCACTGATTTGTCCAAGTATTCGACACAAAGAGTGAAAGATGCACCTTTGAAGGGATCTGTTAGAGACATTGTGATGTGTAGCAGCGAGCAGGTGCAGACATACCCGAGGGCAATTACACGGGATGAAACTGTGCTATCTTCATTATCCCTTTCATAGCATGACAGAGAGAAGAGGCTAACACAAGACTCTAAAGAGCTCCTTATCACAGGAATCTCTCTAGTGTGGCAATACTCTTTCCCTGTGTGTGTGTGTGCGTGTGTGTGCGTGTGTGTGTGTGGAGGCAGTTGATATGTTTGATGAGAAGGTCAGAGAGGACGGAGAAGAAGAAAAAAACGAGGTAAAGGAGGAGCGTCGTCTTTCTATAGCCGCAACCAATCAATGGACAACAGAGAAATGGCGAATATGAGCTTAAAGGAATAGTTGGACATTTTGGGTAAATGTGTTTATTTGCTTTCTGGTGGAGAGTGATGGTACGTGTCCACAGCCTCCGTCCTTTCCACGCTTCCCATTCATTGTCTATGTAAGCAGCCGTGAAATGCATTCTGGTAGTGTGGTGGCGCGATTCGAGAAACGGAGCGTCACGATGCCCGCTCCTTATTTGCATAAAGTTGAGGGCTAGTCTACTTTATGTGAATCACGGGCGTCCTACGCTACTTGCCGACTCTTGAAATTCCGGAGAATCTTTGTTGATCTAAAATAAAGACAGATTCAGCAACTGCATGGCTTATTTCTCGCCTCAAATGTTTTCAGAAACACATTTCGGTGAACTATTTTCGTGAAATAAGAGAAGAAAGTTTCCAAACGAGCCTCCATACTGGTTCCGGTTTGAAAGCTGGGAGCAGCAGCCCACTGGAGGGAAAGCGTTCGTCCAATCAGGTAGAGACAGCCTTGTGTCTAGTGACAGCCCACCAAGCGTCCAATGTTGGGAAGCGTGGCGTCCCCTCGCGATAAAAAACACCCCTGTGGACACGTACCATTAGACAAGAAGATTGAGACCACTCTCATAATAACACATTGAATATGGAGCTATAGCCAGCAAACTATTAGCTCATCTTAGCTTAGCACACAGACTGGAAATGGGGGTACAGCTAGCAATCTAACGGCTAGCTTGTCCAACAGTAACAAAATCCACCAATCAGCACCTCAATACGCCGTTTTACAGTGGGTTATGTGTCGGACTATAGACCGTTTCACAGTCATAAATGTTCAAAATTAGTTCCAGTTTATTTCCTGTTGCAGTGTATGTGAATGACATCAGCTGACAGGAAGTAAACATGGACCCAAGCTGTTGCCTAGTAATGCAATTCCATTGAAACGGACTACGGGAGCCTTCAAATGAAACTCGTGAGCTCGTGTTTACAACATGGGAAGTCGTGTAGACGATATGTTTGGCGTTCAAGTGGTTAAGTCGTGAGAACACCGCTGCTAAGCAACGGCAATATTAACGTTGTAAAAATTTTCCTCAGACATATTATAAAATTACAAAGAAAAACAATATATGACTAAAATTACAATATATTCACTCATTATGCACCGAAAAAATGAACTTCCAAGGCCTCCGCCATTTCTGACAACGTCAACAAACACATCAAAACTCTTTCAGAAACTTTCCTCTTTATGAGGTCGTGAATACGACAAGAGGGGGGGGCGTTCATATGAACTCTTTTCGTGAACACGGTAAACACAGTAAACACGGTAAACACGGTAAACACGGTAAACACGACCCCATTTGAAGGCACCAATGGACCCAAGTTGTTGCCTAGCAAAGCAATTCCATTGAAACAGTCCATTTCTTGGCTGGGAGAAGTAACTTCCTGGAAAAGTTGTCTGACACATAACACCTGTAAAACAGCAAATAGTTTGATTTCTGTATGGATTAAATAAACCAGATAGAAAAGTGCTTTATCAGTGAGCTTTAGAGATGTATTTGTTACCTTCTCAAAGAGCCTGGCTAGCTGTTTCCCCCCCATTTCCATTCTTTATGCTAAGCTAGCTACCTGCATATTTAATAAGATAAGATAAGATAAGATGAACCTTTATTAATCCCCGGAGGGAAATTCAGGTGTCAAAGCAGCAACATCAGCAAACAGTGAAACACAGGAGAGGTAAAGGTATACAAAAATTATAAAAACAATAATAGAGATATAAAAGATACAGAGTGAATGGGTGAACATAGTGTATGCAGTCCGTCAATAAATAAATGTAGTATGTGAAATAAATAAATGTAATATGTACATGTGTGCAGTCTATAAAGTGGTATATAGGCTGTATAGTGTAAGTAAGTAATATACAGTTATGAGAGTGGTATCAATCTTCTTATCTAACTTCCAGCAAATCAAATAAGTGTATTTCCCAAAATGTCAAACTATTCCTTTAAAAGGTAATTTCAATTGAATAAATAAGTGATTAGTTTTAGGTTTTTTTTAATGCCGTGATGGATAAAGAGTATTTTTCAAACTGATCTGTGCATATTTTTTCCTAACATTCGTACAACCAACGCAGATAAGCAGCTAAAAAATGGATAATTCCAAACAAATATTTGTGCAGACTATCAGATCAAGGATCCCTTCATTCCTGCTCGGCAATTCTCTGGAAACAGCATGAAAACTCATTCCCATCTGCTTTAAAGCTCCTCCTAAGTCTCTCTCTCTCCCTGGCCTGAATTCAGCTAAAAGCTATAAGAACACTTTAGAGGGAAAACTCTCTTAATATCTTTAAATGCCTCACAAAGAAAGGCTAATAGAAATCCTCATATCAAGTTGTATGAAAAGAAAAAGCTGTTTGGCCTCTTTGATAATGAAATTCAAAGTTATTTTCTAAAGAATAAGTGCCATAGGGGGTTAAATTAGAGGAACTGTTATTCCCAGATGAAAAGAAACCGATGCCGGCGCTGCTGAGAAACAATACAAATGTGGATTTATAAAAAGAGTCAACCCTACTTACTTCAAACAAACATTTTTAACCAACAAGAACAAAAGAAAACCTTACATAAACCCAGTGAGTTTGACCTTGCTCTCTGCAGCCTCGTCCACCGTTCTTAATCTCGGGGGCATAAATTAGCAGCACCTACAGTACGGTCGGAGTTTCCAAGGAGAGCGGCCTGCTACCGGGGGGGCCGAGGATGTCTGCTGGAGTTTGTTGCCGGGGCTCGGGAATGGCTGCACTTGTCACAAGGACTAAAGACTGTTTCCTCGCTCGGCACCCAGAGACAGTGACGCCTCAAAGTCAAGGGTGGGCAGGAATGCCCTGAATAGGCCGTTACGTAAAACTCACAGCACCCTGCGAGGATAGAGAAGGAGCGACTCAGGACCTGACAACGCTCGCTGAAATGTTGAACAGAGTCAGATGGCCCAAAGTGTGCAGGATAAACATCTAAAGTGTGAATGGGAGTGAAACAGATTTACATTTTCACAAATCTGCCAAACAAAAACAATCACTTGAATAAGGGAATGGACAGGTTATGAGACATTGGGCTTCTGGCACAGACATGTAAAGGCAACCCGACCCTCCTACATACAAAAGGAGTAAGACCCACAGATTGACAACCGCATCGGTCACGTCGTTTCTAGTCGTTTTGTGTCTCTTTATAATCAATTGTGTCTAATCATACTTGTTTCATATTTCTCTGTAGTTGTTTTGCGTCTCTTTTCAGTCATTTTGCATCACTTTGTACTTTTGAGTCTATTTTTTTTTACTTGTTTGATGTCTCTTTGTGAACTTTGTGTATATTTTTGTAGTTGTTTTATTGACTTTTCAATAAGAAATGTGAACAGTCACTTAGGGCTGGTCCATATGGAGAAAATAAATATCACAATATTTTTTAACAAATACCTCGATTGCGATGATATTGTAGGGCTGACCAATGGTGTTTTCACAAAATATTTACAAAATGAGATTTTGATAAATAATCATCAGTAATGTTGATATAATGACTCAGTGGGTAAAGGCAAATAAGTCGAAACAACTAGAACAGTCTGGTTAGATCATAAAATTACTAGAGCTGTCAAAGTTAACGCGATACTAGCGTGTTAACGCAAATTTGTTTTAATGGCACTAATTTCTTTAACGCATTAACACAATCCATCTTTCGGAGGTTGTAGCAGGCTCAGTTTTGAAGCTAGAGTGAATATAGTGGTATCATATTAAACTACAACACCTAAAGAATCCATGTCCATGACCATGTCATACTAGCTTGCAACATAGGTTAAATAACGCTCCAAACCTGCGCTACATTTTTGGCGAGGAAAAACTGTCATGGCCATTTCAAAAGGGGTCCCTTGACCTCTGACCTCAAGATATGTGAATGAAAATGGGTTCTATGGGTACCAACGAGTCTCCCCTTTACAGATATGCCCACTTTATGATAATCACATGCAGTTTTGGGGCAAGTCATAGTCAAGTCAGCACACTGACACACTGACAGCTGTTGTTGTCTGTTGGGCTGCAGTTTGCCATGTTATGATTTAAGCACATTTTTTTATGCTAAAAGCAGTACCTGTGAGGGTTTCTGGACAATATTTGTCATTGTTTTGTGTTGTTTATTGATTTCTAATAATAAATATATACATAAATTTGGAAATGAAGCAGCATGTTTGCCAACTCCCATGTTGATAATAGTATTAAATACTTGACAAATCTCCCTTTAAGGTACATTTTGAACAAATTAAAAAAGTGTGATTCATTTTTAAATTAATGACAACCCTAAAAATGACATCACTTTACTGTAATGCAGACTTTAAAACCAGGAAAAGACAACACCTATGCCATATTATGATATCCAAAATCTAAGACGATTATCTAGACTCATATCACGACATATCGATATAATATTGATATATTGCAGAGCCCTACAGTCACTTCATACAGAGGCTCTGGTCCGAGAGTCCACTGACCCCTTGGGCCCCTGGACCTGTGCCCGGTAGGCTTGTTCAGTAATCCATCCATGAATAAGAGAGTTTATGATTATGAGGCTATTGATTAAAAACAAAATTAGCAGGGACTAATCGGCTTTTGATGTCAACAAAGTAATTGCAGAAATTATCTGGGGCTTGTTTACAAAAAAACAGTCAAAAGATACAGTATCTCTGATCACATTGCATTCGCCAAGCACACTTTGTACTTTGTCTATCACAGCTTAAAAAATGCAAATAGAAAAGGGAAGAAAAAACATACCAAAACCTCTCTCTCTCTCTCTCTCCTCTCTTTTGCTCCCACCAGAAGCCACCCAGCGAGCACCAGGGCTCACCCCGCTGACCTGACCCAGATATTAACCCAAGCCTCCAGATGTGAACGCGCGCTGGGATTACTCCACCACTGCATCGAGCTCCACATGCTTTCCTAATGAGGCATCCTAATATGACCCTGGAGACAGAGCGGACTGTCTGCCCCACTATCTGCCTCTATTCCCATAACTCTATCAGTCTGTCTGTGCAGAATTATCTTCACATAATGTAACATAAAAAAACCCATCATGAAGTCTGGTTGAAAACGAGGGATATTAGTCTGTAAAAGTGAATCAAAAGAAAGTGACGTCATGCAGCAGACAAAACACACTATAAAATGATCCAATAAAATAGTACTGCTGACTATTAAACACTGGAATTTTGTATTTTAAACCTGCAGTGGGCAGTTTTTGGCATCACTGGGCAAAAATTCCATAATAACAAACTTTCTCATTTTACAGCTAAACAAGATGTTTCTGAAAACATTTGAGTCGAGAAATATGCATTACGGTAACAGAATATTGATTCATATTTGATCAGCGCTGCCTAGTTTGACCGTTAGATCGGAGTTTGCGAGTTCCGTTTTGGCATCATGCGCCACGGAGCAACATTCATAGGGATGAACGCCTCCAACGCTGTATCCAGTTCTCTTAATACATCCACGATTAGGAGCACCGGAGGACACTTTGGCCAATCACAGGTCATTTCAAAAAGAGAGAGAGCGTTCCTATTGGCTGTGCTCCGGCTGGTGGGCGGTATTTCCTCAACTTGATCTCAACTTGGCTGCCGGGTCACAAACTTTCTCATTCTACATCTAAACAGTACACAAGATGTTTCTGAAAACATTTGAGGCGAGAAATAAGCATTACAGTAACAGAATATTGATTCATATTTGTACAGCGCTGTCTAGTTTCACAGTTTGATCGGAGTTCACGAGTGATTGACAGCTGCTCAGAGACGGCAAGGCTCCAGCTCGGCTCTGATTGGTTGTTTTCCTCCGGTCTGTGAAATCTTGCAGATGCCATTAGGAGCACCGGAGGACACCAGAGGCACATGATTTTTTTTTTCAGATTACCTATCATGCACTACTGTCAGAATACAGTAACTATTTTATTAAAAATAACTTTTTTTAAATCATATTTGCACCAATGCTACCTACTGCAGCTTTAATTGTACTCCATCCAAAAGCTTCACACACATCTGCCTGCAACAAAGTGAAGTTCTGAAGACACCTCTACTCCTCTATTACACTACTACACACTGAGGACAATCTCTAAATGCATGCATGGATGTCAAAGCCTATATAGCAAACTTCATCCTGCAGCTCATCCCATCATCTCTCCTTTTGCACCAGTCACGACCTGAGCCCTTCTTTTTTTTTTTTTTTTGTGTGTGTGTGCAGGAGCTGCCTCTGATATGAAAGAATTTAACTCCTTCTCTGCATCAATGTCGCCTATTGTAGCCATCGCATTCTTTCAAGCAGCTTCAATTTCCAACTTGTGCCGTGTCGGCAAGTTGCAAACTTTCAGGGCAAATAAAAGCACAATAAACACACGATGTGACAGCTGGTAGGAACGCACACAACGATGCATGAAGTGTGGTAAGTTTGATCGGCCTGCTAAGTAGCTCAAATGTTGCAAGAGATCAAACAGGGACACAACAAAAAAAAAAAAAATAAACAAAAATGCAGCGCTGTGCTTGTAGCCTACCATTTTGATCCAGCGTTTCGAGGCTCAAAGGAGTCCCAGAATAACTCCAGTTTCCACCTCGCCATGAAAAGGACCGTTGAATTGTCACATTTCTTCAGTGTTTGTTGCTCTTATCCTCAGTCTTTTTTATCCCCCCCTCTCAGTGCTGCTTGCTTGCTTTGCTGTAGCATTCACACAGACACAAAAAAATGCAGAGGGTTGCTTTTGCAGAAGGAAATTGGTGATTGGAGCTCTGGGATCATATGGGCTTTTTGTCAGACGCGTTTTAAAGGGACATGGTACTGTTTAACAGGAGGGGAGTTAGAGGAACACAGGCGCATTGCTTTGCACTGGAGGATACTTGGGTTTTTTTTTTTTTTTTTTTGTGCGTGAGCAGCAGCAGCAGGAGGACTGGAGAGGAAGGACACGCAGCCATATGGCGCAAAAACAAAAAAAAGCCTCGGTGCGCTTCCTCTCGCTGTGCGACGGTGTGACGTCACACGGGCAGCAGACAGATGCAGAGGTCAGGAAGTTCGTGCATTTCCCAGGTTGCAGAAACTTCATTTTACTCAATATATGATTTTTTTTTTGTCACAACTTCTTCTTTTTTTTCACAATTCTATTAAAGCAGCAGTAGGTAGAATTAGAGCAAATGTGATTTTTTTTTTTTTTAAAAGTTATATTTATAAAACAGTCATTATATCGTGACAGTATAGTGCATGAACACAATCACCAACAAACTGCAAGTGTTCATCAACAACTGCCTCCGATACATACTGAGGATATGGTGGCCCAGAAAAATTACAAATACAGACCTGTGGAAACAAACAAACCAGGAGCGAATCAACAAAGAAATCAAAAGGAGAAAGTGGAGATGGATCGGGCGTACACTCAGAAAACAAGAAACAAACATAACAAGACAATCTCTGGACTACAACCCACAAGGAAAGAGGAAGCCAGGGAGACCAAAAAACAACTGGAGACGGTCTATGCTTGACGAGTTAAACAAGATCGGGACCTCCTGGCAAGAAGCAAAGACCACTGCACAGAAGAGAGTGAGGTGGAGATCCATGGTGGACGCCCCATGCTCCCAAGGGGGCCAAGAGGACTAAGAAGAAGAATAGTGCATGAGACAGGTAATCTGGAAATAAAAATCATGTGACTTAGTGTCCTCCGGTGCTCCTAATAGGCTCATTCGAGATGAGCCAGGCTTGCGCAGAATAGATCACCGGCGATCGCCACGCAATGCCGGTTAGATTTGTGTCCGACTTCATGCCGACTTGCTCTGACGTCATGCACACGTGGGCAACGACAACCTCACGAGATCGAGGCGGCCGCAGTTTTTAGAGCCAGGCGCCGCAGTTGCTCTCCACCGACTGCAAAAACCCAGGGCATTATGGGAAACGCCTGGCTCGCACCTGATCAAAGAGCTGATTGGCTCTTAGTTTTGACAGCAAATATGTATATATATATATACACACACATAAGTTTGGCAAACAGGAGAAGTTCAGTTGGTTGCAATCTGCAACCTCACCGCTAGATGCAGCCAAATCCTACACACTGCACCTTTAACGCCCATATAATTTCAGTTCATTCAGTTTTAGTGCAGTACTACAAACCAAATTACCACAACCTAAATGTCACCAGAGCTGCAACTAAGAATTTTATTTAGTGATTTATCTGTAGATTATTTTCTTTTCTTTTTTAGATTATCAAGCAGCAGAAAATAGTGAAAAATATCAATCACATGTTGAAGTCTTCAAATGTCTTGTTTTGTCTGCAAAAGTGCTTGAAAAATGACTTCAACAATCAATCATCAAAATAGTTCTTATTAAATTTGTGATTCCTCCTGAGAGTCTGGAGGCCTGCAGGGCAGTTTCCCATTTTGCCCAGTTAGTAATTCAGCCTTGTCTGGAGCCGGAGCCCCCCTGAAGGATCCCTGGACCCCACTACCATTGCTCACTCCTGAGCAGCCTGTATGGAGCAGAAGTCAATACGCTCATAACAAGGTGGGAAAAAAATTGATCGCAACCTGGAGCAGTTCCCATTCATCACTTCACGTCCAGGACTCAGCTGAGCCCACAGCATCAGTGTGGATGCAGAGAAGCTGACCAGTCAGACTGACAAAAACCGTAACACACATTTTGCATTAAGAGGTTTTTAATTTAAGCTATATGTGGCTGCATAAATAAAGTAATAATGTAGTTTGAATTACTCGATACCAGCATAGGAGGAGGATAAATTTAAGAGGAGAAATTCGGTGAAAGGTGAACCATCTATTTCCCCAAAAAGTGACAGCAGGCTAATGATTTTTCCTCCTGAAACCCGAGGCCTTGAACGCAAATGAAGCTTCCACGTTCTGAAAGGAGCCTGAAAATCAGATTTAGAGCCACGTAAAACACCTGCTTGTTAATAAAAAGGGTACCACAAGACATATTTTGTAGAGGAAACATTAATTGTCAGTGATTTAAAGGTGAGGCACGAGCAACAACCTTTTTGGCTTGTTTATGACCTCAATGTGGACATGAATTGTAGTTTTGTTTGTTTGCACATTAAAAAACATTATAAATTACAAAGATTCATATACATCAGACACACTTACACCCACATATTCTCAGTCACATAAAAATAAACAAAAGCCTGTGCAGCAGAGGAAGCTAAAGGCCTTCAAGGCAAGATAAACTGGATTACATTTAATAAAACTAGGAAAAAAACACTTTATTTTTATAACAAAGTGATGTTTTCTTCTCAGATTTTTTCATTTGAGGGCTGAATTTGAGGCCAGAAGAGGTGGACATATCTTATATTACAAATAGTATAGTATATTTCACAAAAAAAGAAAATTGAGAACTTAGAAAAGTGACAAAAAAATATACATTTTACCAGAAACGGAAATATATTTTCTTTCTTATACCTTTTATTATCTTTTAAACTATCAGATTTGTCCTTTCAAGGTTAGGAACTATACTGCTTTAGGCTTATTTTACACGTTAAATACACACTTTAGCATCTCACAAAAGTCCCCCAATAACTTGTGAAATATTTTTTAACAACACAATGAGAAAAAAGTAATTGAAAAATGCTTTATATTACCTCACTGTCAGCATCGAATCAATTCATTTCATCCACGTGTGCAGCACATGATGTATTCTGCTATAAAACTGCATGCTTGTATGATTAGTATGAGAGCCATCCATACAAAACAGGCCAGAACTGTAGACGTATTGACTGACTGCATTTGCAGAAAAAGAAATGGACAGTTACTGTAGCAGTTCAACAGGATCTGTAACCGATGGAGGAATCTTGGTTTCTAACATGCAGCTCACAAAAGCTCCCGAGAGAGACAGGAGCTCTCACACCAGCACAGTTTTAAGTGTACGCAAATATTAGCTACATTTTCAATTAGTTCTGAGTGTGATTAATAATTTAATGGAGTCTTTGCTCCCTTTTTTCTTATTCCAATGAAGTGAGTGAAATTATAGTTGTGCATTAATCAGATTCCTCTAATTGCATTACATCTAATAGAAAGAAATGACAGCGGATTTCTATAAAAAGAAAATCAGTCTTTGTTCATTTATATCGTTTGACATAAATATAAATATTGATCTCACAGGTCACACAAGCTGCAGTTCTGAACTGAACTGGTAGATGGCGCCATGGTAAAGGTACAAATTCTCCAAGTCCATAAACTGACTGCACAATTATCAACTGTATAGTGAGGAGGGAAAAAAAACAGAGGCTTAAGATGCTGTGGCATTTATTAACATTCATAACTGTTTGAATAAAATCCAAATCAGACATACTATACTTTGAGTACAGCTTTTAACATTCATGATACAGCAATAAACGAATGAAACAAAGATGAATTACAACTTGAAGCTGCCAGAAAAAGCTATTTTTTCCATTGAGTGATGACTTTTTTACGAAAAAAAAAAGACTGAATTTAAGGCAGAGCCTCAATTTTACCCACTAACTCCTCAAACACGTCAGAACTGGGAGGATTAGACACTTACAGTATAATGATTGTACATTTCAGTGTAGAAAAAAACAAAAGTAGAAAAGGAATAAACAAATATAAAATATATACAGCTTATTTCTCATATTATTTATAACGTAGGACTTTTTTATACCTCTAGGCTGTTGTTCTCAGCTGTGGAAATCTGCCTTATGTATAAGCTTGTAAAGTGGTTTATTTATTCAAATTCTATAACATTCATTTCCTCAAAGACTGTCGTACAGTATTAAACCAGTAACAAGATGGAATACAACTTTTCCTCTTGGAGCTTTAGTTGCTGATCTGTGATGATCGCAGTTATTCCTATGATTTGTGCACACACAGTGTCCAGACTTCGTGGTTTTGTTCCCTCTCAGCAGCCTTGAACCCGACAACCTGCCTGCTGAGGCTCAACTGTACCGACTGCTGCGACTGTGACTTCTGCGCCTGGAAGTACTGCGGCTGGAGGAGCGGTACGACCTGCAAAACACAAAATATTTTTACTTTTCAGGCATCAATTAGATGCATACACTTGGCTGTATGCTATAGCAGCTATTCTCAACAGTTGGTGGGCCTCAGAGCGCCATCTAGTGGGCCGCGGAGGTACTGCCAAATGGTTAGATTAACCTCTTAAAAATCCGACAGCCGCTATTCTGTCTTTCAGAGGTAGTAGCGGGTTCAGTCTTAAAGCTAGAGTGAAGATACTGGTATCTTATGAAACTAAAAAAACCTAATGAATCCATTGGTCCTAATCTTGTCATACTAGCTTGTTGAGAAAGAGACTGAATAACGCTCTAAATTTACGCTAAATTTTGGCGAGGTAAAACTGACATGCGATTTTCAAAGGAGTCCCTAGACCTCTGACCTCAAGATATCTAAAAGAAAATGGGTTCTATGGGTACCCACGAGTCTCCCCTTTACAGACATAACTAACGTTCTCAGATGCAGTGACTGAATGGAGCAGTTTTTGAAACAAAAAAATGGACAACCCTGCACCAGTAACAGCTTCAAAGCGTGTGGTGAGGAAATATGACCCTGAATACTTTGGATTTATAATTGTGATGGGTAAGCTGAATATTCATGTGGGTCATTACAGGTGACAGCGGAATAACACATACTCATAGCCCAGTTTCTCATTTAACAATCAGAAGTGGGCCTCAAGTTACAAAAGGTTGAGAAACCCTGTTGTCTCAGTATGTCTTGGTGTTAAAAGCACAATGTAACAGTCAGCCACAGGAAGGAAAAGATAAAAGGTTAAAAAGGCTGATCTGAGACCTGCCACCTTGCTGATGTCTGTCGGGGTTCACAAAGGGGACAGAGCGTCTTACCGGGATCGGCGGTCCGAACTCCTGTAGCTGTCACTTCGTCTGCGCCCTCGTCTCCTGCTCGCACTGCGACTCCGACTAGAATAGCTGTCGTAGGAGTCCGACCTGCATCAACGTACAGAGGTATTATTTTAGGGATATCTCCAGAATAGTGTTTGATCCACAAAGATTTGTTTAGTTCCAGTTATTACAATTATTCTACACAGTTATTGAGATGTTGTCTGGGTGCACAGTGAAAAAGATTGATTGCTTTTTCCTGCTATAATTAATGACTAAAGATAGGATTGATCTCTTCTAGGGCAGGAGCTAATGATTATTTTAATTATTCATTAATCTGCTGATTATTTTCTTCATCTTTTGGTCTATAAAATTCCAGAAAATGGAGAACAATGCCCAACACAATTTTTATAAAGCCTAAGGTAACGTCTTTTAATAACCATTTTAATTTTACTATCACACAAAGACAAAGCAAAAAGCAGCAAGTCTTCACTTTGCTTTAAAAATGATTTATCAAAATAGTCGATAGAATAATTGAATATTCACCTTCTTGTTTTATCTCTAACGTTGTCACACAAAAGCCTTTTTCTGCTTGATGTGCATTACTTAGTATCAAGTGTTTCCATGCTATCATATAAACCAGTAATAAAAACTTCATGAAAACTGACAGGTATATAAATATCCTTTCAAACTCCAAATTAATACTGAAGTACTGAAATTGTGATTGAGAAAATAATAGATCATAGTGTTTTAACCTGAATATATTCTATACATGATTACTGGTATGTTTATATCAGTGATAAAGAGGACTCAATGACCCCTTACATGAACAATTAAACATTTCTATTTCTGTCTGTTAGCGTATTAAATAGCTCACAGACCTGGATCTCCGACGGCGATTATATGAGCGACTTCTGGAATGACTCCTGCTGTACGTCCGACTGATGGAAGAAGAGGAAAAAAAGATACGACAACGTCATACACAGAATACACAGTGGAAAAATACGATGGAAATTCTGGGGAGGGATGTGTATACAGTTAAAACAGTTTTTTAACACGACAGAGAGGTTTTTGACTGTCCTTAAAGGAATACTTCACCTACAAAATGACCATTCTGTTTATCAATTACTCACCGTTACCTTGAATTCTTGAAGAAAACTTTGTTTTTCTCTAATACCTCCACGGTGAACGGAGTATCAAAAAACAGAGAAATAAATAATAAATTCAAGAAAATTAAATTTTTAATATATTTTTTGATTAAAATAAATAAATAAATAAATAAATAAACAATCATAATAAATAAATATGAATAAATACAAATAAATAAATATATAACAAATTCATACACCAGAATCCAAACAAACAATTTATTTCAATTCATCAAGACTTTACTCAGTATTTTTATTATCTGTTCATCCTGGAGGCATGCAAGAAAAAACAACGTTTTTTTCAAGAATTCAACGTAACGTGGGCTGAGTGATATACAAAAGGTCATTTTGTGGGTGAAGTATTCCTTTAAGAGTTGCTGAAATGTAAAATAAAGAGCATGGCACTGAAACCTCCTGAGCTCTAAGGTTGCTTTTTAGCTGAACACTTCCCCACTGGGACCCATTAAGGTGCCGATTACAGATTATTGCCAGGTTCAGATTATTAAATCGGTGTTTCATGGTGTACCTGTGACTCCTGTGATATCTGCTGCTACGAGAGCGCGACCGTCCTCTTCCACGTCTCCTCCGACTCCTGCTACGGCTCCTAAAAGAATTACGTTCGTTATAAATGACATTTTACCCGAGCGAGAACAAAAGGTCTGCGCTACCGACGCAGACTTAAGCTTCTAGACTAAATGCTTCACATCCATCAGGTTTATCACTTCACAACAATCTTGTCCAAGAAGCCTCTCCGGCGTTTAGAAAGATTTACTGATGCTGCCCTCACGCTCTTAATCAAAGTGCCTTTTTGTCTTACCTGGAGGAGGAGCTGGAGCTACGGGATCTGCTCCTGGACCTGCTGTAGGAGTGGGACCAGCCTCTGGAGCGGGACCGGTGACTGGAAACAGAGTGCGACTTCTTCGGGGACCGTGTGCGGGACGTCGCCCGTGTGTTTCCCACAGAGGGGGACCTCTCCTCGCTGGAGCTCTCCTGGTTTCTCGGCCTCTGGTTGAGCCGCGCCGTCTTACGAACCTCGTCAAACAGCGATCCCGGTCGGACCCGGCTTTTGCTTTTTATCTCCATCCTCACTGCCTGCGTGTTGGGGTTCAGGTTCTCCTGAAGTTGGACGTTTTTTGTGACAACAGGCGGCACATTGACGTTCTGTAGAGCTGACATTCCTTTCAAAGGCCTCCATTTGAAATTAATGGCGGTGCCGGTAGGTTTACCAGCTTCATCTTGTGGTCCACCAGCTGCTGTCATGGAGGCAAGAGAAGGCTGCTCTTTGCTGTGGGGTAAAGCACTATCTCTGCTCGCCATATCTGAAGACTTTGAGGTAGATTTTAGGGTTAACTCGGGGGCGTTATTATACAAATCCTGCATAACTGGTGGTTCTACAATTTCAGCATCATGATCTGGGGTACAAATGTCCATATCATCTAACGCTTCCTGCTCTTTGACGCTGGGTAAATCAGCACCATTCCTGTTGGACGACTGAAGATGAGGCTCAGTGTGTTTTGGGTTTTTGTTGATACATTCTTTTGCTCTCTGTTGCGCCCTCTCTTTTTCTCTGGTCGGATTCTTGTTTAAAGAGGTTAATTTATCATCGCCTACACCAGGCCTCGCTTTGACAGCTCTACCAGGACTTCGTTTCTCTCGTTTTGATTCATCCTCTTCTTCCTCGTCTCCGAACTCCAAAGGAGGCTGCCAGTGAAAAGTCTCTTTGAGCTTCAGATGTTTCCTCTTCGATCTCTTTCCTTTGTCCTTACCGCTTTTGTTTTCACTTCTTCGTTTTCGTTTGTGCTTACGTTTGGCCTTCTTCTTGCTCTTGTGCTTCTCGGGTTCTGCGGCCTTCTCAGGTTTTTCCTCTGACTTGTCACCGGCAGCAGCAGCGATCTTGTGTGCCAACTCGGCCACTACCTCCGACGTCTTCCTGGAAGTCTCATAGTCTGATTCTGAACTAGCCTCTCCTTCCTCTTTTTCAGATATGGCCAACGTCTTGGCGGTTATATTTTCAGAATCGCTTTCTGAATTCCATCCAGTGAGAGCAGACAACTTCTTGTCAAGCACCTCGCTGGACTGAGCTGCCTGTTTCTTCTTTTTTGACCGGGCAGCGCTGTTGCTTTGGCTCACTTTATCACTGTCACTGTCCCATTCAGACCTGCTGTTAAAGCTCTCTGCCGGCATTGAGCCGTGATGTTTCGTCTCTTGATCCTGTGTCTCTTTTATTTTCTCCAAGGAGTCGCTGATATCAGGACTACGCCCACAGCTTGCCCCCTTCTCCGATCCTGACTGAGCATCCTGACTGCCGGTGAGTGAAATGTACTTATCTAAATTCTTTATCCTCCTCAGAGAGCTGTAATACTCTTTCCATTCCTTGTCTAGTGAGTTCTTCTTGTTGCTGCATGCCTTCTGGGAGTTTTCAGAGTCTGATCTGCTGTAGGAGGACGACCTGCTGTTATACTGATGAGGGGATCTGGACCTGGACCTGCTGTAACTTCTGCTCCTTGAGCGACTGTATGAGTGGCTGTAGGACTTGCTTCTGGAGGACCTGCTGTGTGAGCGCCCTGCAGGTTTGTGGCTTTCAGAGTCACCCGGCAGACACTTTGGAGCGACGGAAGTTGGAGCTTTTTCTGAAACACTCGCTGCCGTTTGTCCAGCGGCGTAATTGGTAGCTACTTTAGCTTTAATCTCCTGAATGTGGATGTAAGAGGGCTTCCAGGGCTTTTGGTCGGGTTTCCAGCGTGAGGGTGGGGGACTGTCACTCATGGGGATCACAGGGGCGCTTTCAGGAGCCGGGACGCTCGGGAGTCTGGGGACGGGCTTGACCTTGCTCTCTGGAAGCTTCTCGGGTATCATGGCGTCCGCTTTGGGCTTGCTGGCTTTCCTCTTTCTCGGGGATCTGGATGAACTCTTCTTTCTGGTTGGAGACAAAGACCTAGATCTGTACCTGGATCTTGATCTTGACCTGGATCGGGAATAGGACTGAGATCTGGATCTAGAAAAAGACCGACTTCTAGACCTAGACAGGCTTCTGGATCTTGAATAAGTCCTGGACCTCCCTCTTGATCTGGACTGACTGGATGTGTAGGATTTAGAGTAGGATCGTGAGTCTCTGAAAGACAGCGAGGACCGCCGTCTCCTCCGAGTGGGTGACTTATGCTGATTTGAAGAGGAGCGGGATGGAGAGCGGGATCTGGACTTCCTTTCTGAAGACACCGACTTCTCACCCACTGACGGGAGAGGCTCTTGAGGTTTGTTCTCAGAGCTCTTCTTCTTGCCACGTTTCTGTTTTTTGGCCTTCTTCTTGTGTTTGGCTTTCTTCTTCTCTTTCTTCTGCTGGCGGCGCAGGCTGGACCTCTCGGAGCTGCGGTCCGAGGAGTGTTCTGCAGACCGGGACCATACTGAGTCGCTCCTGTCGTCCCATCTGCTTGAGGAATGGTCATTCAATCTGTTAAGTCAAAAGATGCATGAAGAAAAATAAAGAAAAAACTGATGTTGGATGTTACAAAGTTAAACATTAAGTCCTACTTGTCTCCTTTGCTCCATCTCTCGACGCTCGGCGGTTGATAAACTTTGGTTCTCTTCATCTCTTCTTTCCAGTGTGGCGGAGTTTCACTGCTGCCGCGTTCTTCCACAGATGCAGAGCGCGATTTAGATCTTGTGGGGGTGTGATATCTCTGTGAAAAAAGTGAAAATATAAAGAATTGCATTAATAAGATCATGTCAAATCTCTTTAGAGAGCTCTCTGAGGCTGTGCTTAAAGATGTTTTGCCTCAAAGGAAAAATGTGGCGCTTTTATGTGGATGTCTAATCAGTGTTGATGGTAAATGTTGATTGAAACGATAAATTCTTCAGTGCGTGCTATATTAAGCTGCAAAATATTTTGTTCTTCCTGCATCCATTTGACTTGACAGTGACGTAGTTGGATGCAAGGGAGGCTACAGGCTGCTATTTCAGCTTGGATTTCTTAACTTAAACTTTATTAGATTTGTATGTATTAGACGGTACATACATGAAATTTGACCTGTGCATTTAACCCAACCCTAAGCAATTCAGGAGCAGTGGGCTGCTGTAAAGCACCAGTGGAACAACTTGGGAGTTCAGTGTCTTGCTCAAGGGCACCTCGACATGCAGACAGTAGAAACCGGGGATAGATCCACCACTGAGCTACAGTCGCCCCTGGTTTCTCTGGGTAGCCAGTGGCTCCATGCTGCTCAAAACAGAACTAACTTATTGTAATGGCTTGTATTGAAAACTGCGAAAATGGCATGGCTTGATATCTTTAAGCGACTTCCGTAAAAATAACTTCAGAATGCATATTAGTGGCAAAAAAGTTATGAGCATGGTGAAAACAAAAAAAATAAATTGTTTCTTGGGTCAATAAAATAGATGTCGGACAATTCTTTACAGCGATGGTTCTTTGGATTGTGACCCCTTAAAGGAAGCAATGTCTACTTGCGACCCCTTGACACCAGTAGTAGATACACCGGTATAAATATTGGCCTTTGGAATTAGTTAAAGTAGATCAGGTAAAATTACAAGCAGACTACTATAAGAATAAATACAACATAAACACCAGATGATCTGAACAGATGAATCTGTGATCTTAGTTGACGTGAGCGTACCATTGTTCCTCTGCCTTTAATCTTCCGTCCAGACTTGGAGACGGCTGGTTTCTGGTCAGCTGAAAGAGACGCTTCATCTTTCTCAACTCTGCAAAGATCAAATTTCAAAGTAAACACCTTAGGTAATTACTTAGGTGTATACTATTAAATGTATGAGCTGAAATATATTCAGAAAAAAACTGACATCTCTGTTTTATCATCCTGAGATGGCATGTCCCGTCGCAGCAGGAAGCGGTTCTCGGGCACCGGTGGGATTTCCTCTGGTCGGACTACAGGCTTCTCCCTCCTCCCACTCTGCTCCTTCTCTCCCTCCACATCACTGACTGCCTCCAACATCTCTCCTTCCACAGGACTGTGAGAGCTTTAACAACAAAACAATATGCAAAACAATACATGCAAAGAACCAACCCGTCTCGTAAAGCTGACAGTGAATCATGTCAGTGCTTCTATTTATAATTGGATATACGGATCGTTTGAGGTACATTATATAAGCATGTAAAGATGTGATCATGAACAAAACACTACCTTTGTTTGGAGGGCAGAACATCAACATTCTTCTCCTTCTTTGATTCCCTCCTTCTCCTTTTAGACCGTTTACTCGTTGCATGTCTCTTGTGCTTGCGATGTTTGTGCTTTTCATCTGATTCGCTTTCAGATCCAAATGAAGAGGAGAACTGAGAGGACGAGTCGTGGGAATTGAGGGACGAGTCAGCCGGATGATTGGTTCTTTTCCTCTTGCCTTCAAGTACTGAAGCGAGAAACACAACGGCATGAATGTCATTTCATTATGCTACTTAGTAAGAGTAAGAAGGAAAGTTCAAATGCTAGGAGTCACTTTCAGGGTGGTGTAACACTAAAACAACTGAGGCTTTGTTTGATTCTTCTCGGTATGTTGAAAGCCGGCCTGGCACAGTCAGGTGGAGCAGATGCCAACTCAACTTCACGGAGATCACCTCTCTGATCCTCATTAAACAGAAGATCAGGTTACACGCCCCGTAACAAATTCCACTGGGGGAAAAAAATGCTGGCATCAAAATGCCAACCTCTTCCAGAATGAGCACAAAATATGACCCAGTTACAATCACAGGCAACACACGTTATTCCCCACAGGAGGCAAAAACAAATGAGAATTTATGTATACATCACTGAGAAATAATGGATTACATCTATTCAAGCTTGTGTATTAAGAACTAACAAACACTGGCTGGGAGGCAATTTATCAGATCTACAAAAACTGGAGATGGTTTCATACAGCAGTAGATACAAATGAAAAGGTCTGGTGATTAGTTTTCCCATAAAAAGTCTAAAAACAACAATGCATTGATCCTACTAACAAGTACTGTTTATGTATACAAAGCCTGATGTAGTGTATTCATATGAGCTCCATTGTTATCCAAAAAACACACAAATGAGAAACAATATTTTAATTAGTGGCTGAAAATAGTCCCCATGTGCTCCTGTTTAAGTAGCGTTTGCTAAAAACTACAGTGTCCAGCTGTTTTAAGGCAAAAACAGTGTTTTTCATGCACTGGTCAATTTCGCCAGTTAGGCCTTTTTTGCTTTTATAACATGTCTTCTTTCAGACTAATGGGAAAAAAACATCCAAAATACACATTTAGGTGTTTATTTTACTGCTTTGTCTATTTACGTCTGTAGATTTCTCCTAAATTCACCAAAAGTAAGCATTAGATAATGCCTCATTTTCATATTTAGACACAAAATTTCAGAAAACTTGTAATTAAGGCTGTCAATCGATTAAAATAGTTAATCGCGATTAACCGCTCATTTTTTATCTAAGATAATAGCGTAAGTTTGGAGCGTTATTTAGCCTCCTTCCCGACAAGCTAGTATGACACTCTAGCTTTAAACCTGAGCCTGCTACAACTTAAAAATTAGTGGAAAGATTAGTGAAATTAGTGACGTTAAAACTAATTAGCATTAACACGTTTTTATCGCATAACTTTGACAGCCCTACTTGTAATACATAAAATAATTGTCTTAATGAGTATTTAACCAGGGAAGTTTCATGGTGATATCTGTTAGTTCATTTTTTTACCCTATTCACCTGCATTAAAGAATTAAATATGAGATAACAGAGCCTTTTGTAAAAAATGAAAGTATGTAATTGTGACCCATTTATTAAGTTTTATATCTTCAGTAGGAACAAATGAACTTAGGGCTGAGTGGCACACACAGAAGTCTGATTTTGGTCTTTTTATCAGATTTAAAAAATAGAATAAAGCTAACCCTAACTTTCAAGAAACGTAGATTAGTTGGTAAACTTACCGTCATTAGCGGACTTGGTGAAAAGTTGTCCACAGTCCATCACTCTCACATCAGCGTAGGGTCTGCTGGCTGAATCAGTCTTCAGCCCCTCGACCTTCTTTATCACCTCAAAGCCGGAGATGACCAGACCAAAGACGACGTGGACTCTGCACAGAGGCAGAAAAGATTGATGCCTCTCACAACTACACAGCGACTTGACGATTATATGATTTCAGTGTCTTCAAAGGGTCCTGAAAACATATTTTTTCTCTCTTTCTGAAGGGAGAAATACAAGTTTTCAGGAGCTTTGACTGTAAAGGCCATTCTGATGCCTTCTGTGAGTGCCAAAGTGACATCAGATTTTTACCCATCGAGATGAGGCGCCATCTTGGTTGTGCTGTTTGTGGGAAGCCAGGAAAGGTCAACCAGTGGCAGTGGTGGGGTCATGAGAAAAAGAGAAAAAGGAGGAAAAGAATGAGAATAAACAAGCAACTTCAACAAAGTGTGGGCTCTAATGTACCACAGGAAAAAATTGACAGACCACCATTTGTTTAATAATATTTGATTGCAAATCAAGTTAGAAAACTCTTGTAATTTGGGCTGTTGAATTAAAGGAAATAAAAAACCCTCAAGAACAACACAGTGTCGGCAATTACATGACCATATTTGGATCATACAAAGAAAGACAGTCTGTATACACTTCCTCCTTTATGTTTTATTAATTTCTAATGTATGGTGACAACCTGTTTTAGTGATAAAGGAAGTCAAATAACCTTGAGCAATTTGTGAATATTGTGCAGAACATAACCAAAATAAACACTGTACTCTGCAAATACAAACTAGTGAATGATAAATACAGTCAGGAGAGAGAGAAACACAGCCTTGGAGACACATTACCTTGGAAGAGCAGGATGCTAGAGTTTCTGTAAATTTTACACAAAAACGGCAAGAGAAAAAATGTAACACATTTGTAGGTAAAAAAGAATGAATCCATGTTTCTCTGCACTTTGAACATCTAACTGCACACAGAGAGAGAGAGAGAGGGGTGGATGACGTTCACACTCAATGACAAGTTATACTCTACAGAGAGCAAATAAATAATGTAGTGACCCGTCAGTTAAATGGTATAGTTATTAAAAAGGTGCAGAGTGATTTGATTTACTTCATTTTACTCACATGAAAAACTGCGAAGCGTTGGTGTCCTTCCCACGATTGGCCATCGACAACAGGAAGGCTCTGTCGTGTTTGAGAATGAAGTTCTCGTCTGTTGGGGAGCAGAGAAAGAGGGAGCGAAGTGTCAGAGTGTGTTCTCTGATACGTAATAACGGAAATATTCAGGGAAGAACAGGACAAAAGAGATTGTAATCCATTAAACCTAATCATTGCCTCACCAACCAGTCCTTCCTCAAAGGCAGTTTTATTAAGGTTTTTGTTTGTTGCTTCTAGTCCTTTTCTAAAAGTACCAAACTGGTTTTGCATGAACTACTGTCACTATCAACTACAAATCACTAAAGGTGGGAATCACCAGAAGCCCCACGACGCAATATAATCACAATACGACTTTATTGCGATTGTAAACATTTTGCGATATACTGAGTATTGCGATACGATATATTGTGATTTATTACTTTTTTTCAAATGCAAAATTCTGCAGTTTGTCAACATATGTTTTATCTGATAAGATACAGTTTGCATTCAGATATCTTGAGGTCAGAGGTCGAGCTAGTATGACATGGTTGGTACAGATTTCTTAGGTTTTCTAGTTTCATATGATGCCAGTATCTTCACTCACTACAACCTCTGAAAGACAGAATAACAGCCGTCGGATTGTTAAGAGGTTAATAGTTTATATAATAAAAGAGCAATACTTGACGTCCGTGGATTGATACAATATTGGCATGCAAAATATCGCGATACTATGCTGTACCGATTTTTTCGCCCCAACCCTACATATCACATATATTTTACATCATTCTGACCTTGTTCCAAAGAATATCATATTGGTTTCCATTCATTTTAGCATGCTATTGGTGGCAAATTGTTTGGATTTGACACTTGCCTTTCTTCTTTCAAGGTTACATTATCATTGAGCTGGGATAATTTAGAAAATTCTTAATGATTGCAGATTCAAAGATCAAGGGTCGAGCGGAGTTTAGAAATAGCTGATGTATCATGAGCTAATCAGTCAAAAAAAAATGAGACAACCAAGAAAAAAATGGAATGGTTGTAAAAACAAAACTGTACACACAAAGTGTCTGACAGTGAGAGTCATGTAAACTGGACCAAAGCGACTAGACGCTCACTATGATGAATCTAATGCAAATTTGAAGTCTCCTGAAGATAATTTTCATAGCACATTAAATGAACATAAACTAAACATACTGGATGCTTTGGAAAACTGGTCCACAGTGATGTAGAATATAGGCAAATATTAGACTAAAATATAAAAATCCACAGTACATTTTCCTTTAAATATAAGATAGAAAACACATAAATGTTAATAGTTAATTGACTACATATAGAATAAAAGCACTGAGTCATAAATAACATCAAGCTATTTGCATATATGAAGGTTATTTGAAAACACAAAAACTAAAATCCTTCCCAAAGCCTAAATCTTTATTTTATATACATACACTATATCCATGTTGGGCTACATCTCTTATTTCCACTGTGGTACTCTATAACTCGTCCTATTTAGCAGAGAAACCTGCAGTCGTGTAGCTATAAATATCACATACGTAACATAAAAACACTAGAATAGAAAAATCCTGTAACATCCCTTCGGTACAAAATATTTGCATCTGCGCCACTGCAAACATTTGCACTGCTTTGACTGACAGAGGAAGGTGGTGGAGACAATGTTGACATTGTGTTACTGAGCTGTGTACATCTCTTACCTTCGTTTTTGCAAAAGACCACTCTATAAATAAAAGAATATGTTGAAAATTTTAGGGCAGGAAGATTGTAGCTTTCAGTAAAGAGAATACCTACTCTCCATGCTGATTTGATAAAGCCTGATACTAAATAGAAGACAGCACTATACACAATGGAAAAGTGAAGGTCAACGGAGTCATACATGGATACAGGAGAATTCACAAGAAACCCATTATTACAGTAGCACGACAGGCACATGCAACATTATGCTCATGCAAAAGTTGTATTTAGATAAACATTTATGAGACATCAACAATGATTATTAGATAATGTGATATTCCCATTACCTTCAAAGTAGCCGCCGTATATGGATTCTCCCCCTCTTCCATTTCCTGCAGAGATAATAAAGTGTGTATAAATGAATGTAATTAATTGTTAGCTGTGAAACCAGGCAAAGCATCATCTTCATTGAAAAATGTCTTGTACCTAAGAGAGCATTTAATTCTTCCTTAAACAACTAAAAATCAGATACAGCATCTTTTTCACAGCAGCTCTGATGCTTTCCATTGGATTTGATGTAAAAAATTAAACCAGCAGTTTGACTCAATTCAGACAATTTGATTAAACACACACTTTAAGAGTAAATGAGGTTATACATTAAGACCTTATTACCTTCGGTGAAGTCGCCTCCCTGGACCATAAAGTTCTTTACAACTCTGTGAAATGTGGAGCCTTTGTAGCACAGCTTTTTCCCTGTGATTTTGCCGGTTCCCTTTTCACCTGCAATTACACGCTTGTTAACTGAGCTCTTATCCAACATAAAACATTCAACAGACCTGCTACTGTATGAAGCGCTTTTTTGCCAGTTAACCTTGCCGTCAGACAGCTATACAGTCTATGTTTCCTACGTGGAATTGAAGAAGTTATCTATGCTCTCACCAAAGCAACCAGAACTGTAATTTTACCTCGCAGAACATGGGAGTTGCTGGTCTACCACTGCCTCGATCGGTTTGTTAATTGTGTGATTTTGGTTAGTTTGGATTCACCAAAGTCACACAATAATACAAACTAACTACCCGATCGAGGCAGCAGTAGACCAGCAACCCTGTGCTCTGCGAGGTAAAATTACAGGTTTTCCCAATGGAGTCTGGTGGCTTTGGCGAGAGCATACTGTAGATGGATACAACGGCTTCAGTTTACCGTCAGAAAGGGCTGTCTGATGGCAAGAGAAAGCTGTGAAAATATTCTAAATATAGCGTAGACTTAAACGGATATCGTTTTTTTTAGGTGGGTCTCTCTTTTAGGTGTCTAAAATACATTCAGTACATTGCTTTTGTTCCGTGCAGTAACTCCTGTCTGTTTCTCCAAACTAGGGGCTGGCCGACCGTCATCTACTGTAAGTAATACACTGACTATGGATAAGTACCGCATACAAACACACTTCAAAACACCCAAACTATCCCCTTAAGACATGTTAGTCTTGAAAGTTTCCACGAGGGGTTTATTCTAAACAAGAGAATAAAACCACATTTGGGGGGAAGGATTTAAATAAACAGGATGCCTTTGTTCAGGCATCCTGTTGTTAATACTCCTGTGCAGGACTGCAGAACTCATTAAGAAATCTTCCACCAGAGCGATATCAACAGGGGACAGAATATTGGCCCAAAGCTATTACTCCCCGGATTTCCCTTCCCCCTAGGGTGAAAGGAGACGTGAATGCAGAGATTTCATTAGATGTGTTTCAGGGTGCTTTTTGAAGACAGAGGGCTGGCTGTTCAAATGTGCAGCTTAGGTTGCTAATCTTCTAGTATTTTTGCTTCACTGGCTTCAGTATTGTTCCAAGGGTTTGGTTTCTAACGGTGTGAGCTGATCCCCCTCGCAAAAGGACACATTCGAGACTTTGAGACAGCCACAGCAAACTGCCCAGCTGAGTTGTGTGTGTATATCACTGTCTTATGTTGCGTCTGTGTGTCCAAGAAAAGGAACAGACTAACCAGCCGTCTCCCATGTCTGCCCTTGTAGGCATCTCATTCCCGTCGGCCAGGTGGGGTGAAATATGAGAGGGAGCATCGATCTGCAGTCTGTGTGTAGATTTATGGCTATCTCTAGGCAGATTGCCACTACTACAGTACACTGTGTACTGAACTCAGTGGGATGAAATATCTAGGAAGAGGACCCCTCTACCCATCCAGTGACTCCATCTGTCACTGTCCAATTTACACTACAGCCATTAGCTCCTTGCCTCAAGATATCAAATGATGAGAGGGGTGTGTAGCGTGATACTGTGGCTCTTATTTTAAATTCATATCTCATATTCTTTTTTTTATTATCTTTCTGGTAGATACAGGAAAGATTAGAAAGAAAGAGATGTGAAATGTGATGGAAGAGACATGATTTAACCCCACAAAATGATCGTTGTGTAGCATGTACCGTAGTCACTTGAGCCACCAGTAAATCCCAAATGTCTCTTACTTTTATAGAAAACAACACAACTGATTGGCAATTGAATTGAGTACTATAATGCTATGCTTTACAGTTTTTTTCTTCTTTTTGAAACACAAATATTTTTCTATACAATACAGTAAATGTTGCAAAAGCACAATAAAGATTAAAACATGTCCTTGACTGAACATTACTCACCAGTGCACAAACAGAGAAAGTTTTTGCTTGTCTTGGGACAAACATCCGAAAAAAGTTGAAAGACTATGCGCCCAACTATAACACACAAAACAAGAGACAAATATTAGCTCACTTTACCTTGTAGCTACAAAAAAAATGTAATGTTTTTAAATATTTTTGCTTCAACGTCAATATAAATGTGGTATTACAAAATATAACGAGTGAAAGAAAATGGATACAATTAAAAGTCACAAGAAGCCCAAACGTTACTACATTGCACACTTTTAATTGGCTTCCATTAATTAGAAGAACCCTGCTGTGAAGCTCACACCTTATACAAACTTTTCCATAGCTAGGAGCAAATCTGAAGCTATTCTTACGAGCCTGATGGAGGGTAGTTTTGTCCCTCCCTTTGCAAATATGACTTAACTACAGTTAATTAGCCTGAAGCCACTAAACTGGTCTTTACATTCACATCAATTACACTTAGTTCCTGCTTGATGCTAACAGCTTCTCAGGCCTAGACTTTAATACAACACTTCAGTACAGATACGGTTACTAACACAAAAATAGCCTACCAATCCAGTGTGTTCCAGTTTCATTTTATACGACCAAATGAATATCAATCAAAAGCTCCAAGGCTACAAAAACAAACTACATACATAGAATTTTAACATCTTTATTGATGATGTCAGTTCAACATAATCGGCTATGAATATGAGCCGAGGCTGTTTACATGTTTAACTAGTTCTCAAAACTATGAAGCAATTTTAAATTCTCTTACCTGGCTCCCGGTTGAGCTCCACATCAAAGTAACACTGAGGGCGGTCTTTCACCCCCATTGTGATCAAAGTCCGGGTGACCTAAAATGTAGAAAGAGTACAAAAAAAGCTCAGCAGGAAAAATAATAAGGTTCCCTTCTCTTAAAGAAGCAGTGAGCTTCTGGAGTATACACCTACAAAGTAGAGCATATTATAGAAGAGTGTGTTGGAAAACAATGTAGAGAGACTAAAAGACAGCGAGGGAGGACAGAAACGGAAAGGGGAGGAGAGAGAGACGGAAGGGAGGGGAGAGAGGAGTCTATGGGGAAATGAACTGGCTAATATGCAAATCGAGAGCACAGCACAGCTTCCTCGCTGTACATGTTAACTCTGCTTCCACTGTGTGATGGTGAAATGTCACAAATTGCTGCTACTACTGAACCTGGTCAACAACATAGCGACAGTGGGAGTGGATGGGAATTTATATTCAAGACCTTTTGGTTTTGAACATGTTTTATTTTGTGAACAAGTAGCCACTACAACAATGTAAGCACTAGGGTTGTAAGAAAATATCGAAATTTTAATTAATAGTTTACATGCAAATATTAACTTAGTCAATACTATATTTCATTTGCAAAGATATGTGCCCTCTCAAAGTAGTGCTATGATGTTGGATGTTACAGGGACAGTTATAAAGGCAGATCCCAATATATCGCCTTGCTTACAGTATCGCGATATATTGAATCTTAACTCCTGTATCATGATACGTATTGTCAGAATCTCACCAATACACTAGTAAGCAAACACCAATAACAGTATGATACCTCACATTGTTTACCCGTGTCAAATGATTAGGAAATCATTACACCACCCTAAATTATGTTTACAAAACCAGCGTTCCTCTCCTGTTGCAAAGAAGACCATAAACTGTTGTTACTTATAACCACATAGCAATATTTGGTGTGTCGGCAGCTTGTGTGCACACATCACATACTGTATTAGATACTAACACGTCTGTGTTGCCAGGCATTGTTTCGCTGGTAAAGTGCAAGACTAAATGAGAAAGCAGAGCGTCCAACAATCTGTCAGCAAAGATTTATTAAAAGCGTAATCTTCTCACAAATTTGCATGACACTGGCTGCATATTGTTCAGAAAATACAGAGTCACTGTGCTGACATGTTAATAATTATCACCTCATATGGTGTGTGTGTGTGTGGGTTGTGGGTGTAGTAATCTAACAAGGGGAACAGAGAGCAAGCATCATTACTGGACCTAATTTCAGGCCACTGCAAACCATAAGGAAAAAGATGTGGCTTTCACTCAATGAAAACATTTATGGAGCAAGCCCTGGAGTACAGTCAGCAGAGTAGTATAAGGAAGACATTTCTACAACTTAATTTGTCAAGTGTGTCTTCATTTTAAGCAAATTCATGAACAGTTACTGGGGCACTAGTGTATGCTGTATGTTACTTAACAGCTAATGATGAGGCTGGTGCTGAGTTACACTGCATTACCAAATCAGACCAATAAAAAAATGTTGACAGCAAATGCATTATATTAATGGCCAAACTCATCATGTTACAAACCATGACTGTGTTTAATCTACTGGGAATTGTATTATCAGAGAGTAAAAACTCCCATATAAACTCCATAAAGACAGCAATAATCGACACTTTAGAAGTATTTAGTTGCATAAATTAGAGGTAATGTGAGCTACATGTCCTCAGTGACTCTGTATTTTCTGAACAATATGCAGCCAGTGTCATGCAAATTGTGAGAAAATTAAGCTTTTAATAAATCTGTGCTGACATATTAATAATTATCACCTCATATGGTGTGTGTATGTGAGTGTGTGTGTGTGTGTGTGTGAGCGTGTGTGTGTGTCTGTGTGTGTATGTGTGTGTGTGGGGAGGGTTGTGGGTGTAATAGTCCAACAAGGGGAACAGAGAGCAAGCATCATTACTGGACTTAATTTCAGGCCACTGCAAACCATAAGGAAAGAGATGTGGCTTTCACTCAATGAAAACATTTATGGAGCAAGCCTTGGAGTACAGTCAGCAGGGTATAAGGAAGACATGTCTACAACTTAGTTTGTCAAGTGTGTCTTCATTTTAAGCAAATTCATGAACAGTTACTGGGGCACTAGTATGTTACTTAACAGCTTATAATGAAAAGGAAGCTGGTGCTGAGTTACACTGCATCACCAAATCAGACCAATAAAAACATGTTGACAGGAATGCATTATATTAATGGCCAAACTCATCATGTTACAAACCATGACTGTGTTTAATGTACTGGGAATGATATTTTCAGATAGCAAATCTCCCATATAAACTCCATATAGACAGCAATAATCGACACTGTGCATAGAGTTTTCAAGTATTTAGTTGCATAAATTAGAGGTAATGTGAGCTACATGTCCTCCAAGTCATGAAGACCACAGTGGCTAATATTAAAAAGCATTCAAAATATAAGCCACTGCAAACCATAAGGAAAGAGATGTGGCTTTCACTCAATGAAAACATTTATGGAGCAAGCCCTGGAGTACAGTCAGCAGAGTATATAAGGAAGACATTTCTACAACTTAATTTGTCAAGTGTGTCTTCATTTTAAGCAAATTCATGAACAGTTACTGGGGCACTAGTATGTTACTTAACAGCTAATGATGAAAAGGAAGCTGGTGCTGAGTTACACTGCATCACCAAATCAGACCAATAAAAACATGTTGACAGGAATGCATTATATTAATGGCCAAACTCATCATGTTACAAACCATGACTGTGTTTAATGTACTGGGAATGGTATGTTCAGCTAGTAAAACTAGATATATATAACTATATATCGCAGGTCCTTCCTTCCTGCAGCTGTCAGACTCCACAACCAGCTCTGCTTCCAGTAGACCACTTACACACCAACAAAACTGACAATAACCTGTTTTTTTCAGGTGGCATTTCATTTCATTCATTCATTCATTCTCACTGTGCAATATCCTTTTCCACTTGTGCAATTTTGTTAATAGTCTGTTTATTGTCAATACTGTATATACTGCTCCTATTTTTATACTATTTAAATGGTTCATATTTTGTTACACTTTGTTCAGCTCTTTTTTTACTGTGTTAGCTGATGCATCTTGTTTTGCACTATCCCCTTTGCTGCTGTACACTGCACATTTCCCCACTGCGGGACTAATAAAGGAGTATCTTATCTTATATAGACTGCAATAAGTGACACTTTAGAAGTACATTTAGTTGCATAAATTAGAGGTAATGTGAGCTACATGTCCTCCAAGTCATGTAACGTCGCATTCAACCAATGTCTACATTCACGACTTGTACAGCGTTAGTTAAATGTGAAACAAGGCACACATTTACTCACAATAACGACAAGTTAAAGCCATGTTTAGAGCAATAACAGACTCAAGCAAACATGTGCAGGCTACATAACTGTAAGTCAACAACAGCTAAGCTAAGCTAAGCTAAGCTAAGCTACGTTAGTTACATTTCTCTCCGCCTCACTTAACGCCACTATTCACATTTAACGTAATGTTGAAAATCATATTACCAAAAGTGCAAATGACATATCGTAACTCACCTGTGTGCAGTATCTAGCCAGGTAATTAGCTAGTCACTGACAATCCGACCTATTAGCACGAGCTAACTTCCGTTCTAAGTGAAGCGGATGGTGTTGCTGCATAATACCTCCGACTGTGTTACGAGTATTTGTGTCCCTCTCGCGTTTCCGTAGAAGATTTGTTTTTGTTGTATCCGGAAGAATATTTAAAGTTAGCTCGTTTATTAAATTTAACTTAACTTATATATGTTATAAGAGGTTATTCAGTTTCTCTGTATTAATCGTTGGTAGTAGAGAGTGTGAAACTGGTGCTGGCTACCTGCTGCTGGTGTGTAAGCTGTATATGATGGTGTAGCTCGCTAACCTCTATAGTAGCTAAGGTGCAGCATGAAAGCCATGATCATGAGGTAAGGTGTTACTATATGTATATAACTAGACTCAAATCTCATTGTTTTCCATGCAAAATAATAACAGGACTGCATCATCTTTAAACCTACGCAGTTAACTCATAATAACAATACACTCAGCTGCCATATGTGTGCACCTGCTAAAACTAAATTAATGATAATTCAACTTTATGCTCATTTTTGGAGGCTGTAGTTTGTGGTGCAGCTGGTTTCTATTGCACTAGTAATATACTGTATGTTTAATCATATAAAATTATTCTGAGAGGCTGTAGTGAGGGTATCCTAAACCAGGGGTCCCTTTCAGTGGATAACATTTTCAAAGACCCCCTCTTAATTATAACACTGATTAAACATATGTTTATCATTTGTACTCTAAGATGCCAATTTGTGATAAACAGAAACACATTTATGTTAAGATAAGATGAGATGGTACTTTATTAGTCCCACAGAGGGGACATTTGTAATGTTATTGAATGTTAATACCTCTTATATACACTTAAAGGGACTGTTTGTAAGAATTAGAAATGCTTGTTAACAGCGACACCTGTGGCCGTTAAGTCAACGAAAGTCAGCGTCGGGCTCGCGCTTGTGCTCGCTCTACATAGACATGAACGAGCATCGCTCAACACAGTGAGGCTACACACGTCAGCTAAAACCAAAATATCACTCTATATTTCAGCTGCTTGGCAGTAATGTTAGCTGACCAGACGAAGGTCTCTCCATGAATCAATGCTGATCCTAGTGTTGGCTTTTCCTGCTTCAGCCTCCCGACCGCGGTCGGAGGGAACAGGGGAGACACCGGCAACCGGTCGGTAGACGATAACGTTACAAATGCCCCATCACTTCACAAGACACGGGAAACCTCTGTTGGTCTGGAGGAGCTGCAGCATTTATTTCTGCACAAACGTCCACTGTACATTCACTAGATATTCTCAGAGCTACGAACTCTTCTGCAGTGTGTAGTGTGCGCGCATGCACGTGAGAGTGGAGCGAAAGAGCGAGAACGAGCGCGGTGTGTGAGAGTGAAGGCAAGCAGGCAGGCAGAGGAGCAGAGTACAGCAGAGACTCCGGCCCTGGAGACCAAAGGTACGGTCTCCCCCGCGTCCTCCGACCGCGGCTAAAACTGTTTTGCAAGACGGGATTCACTAGATACAACAAGTGCAACGGCACATACGCGAGCGCACATGGGACACCGACCCGGGTGATTTATACGTGTAAGAAGTTACAAACAGTCCCTTTAAACAGGTGGTGATTTTATTTAAATTGCATTTGGACTCAACTTGACAGCATTTATAGCCTACATTTCAAGTAAAGTGAACAGTAGCAAGACTGGCATAGTCCTAATAAATCCAGATATGTAAGCTTACCAGTATGGTGGCAGTAATAGACACAATATCCTTGTTTTATTGGCACTAATGGTCCCCATCTGTAGGTTTGCATGTTTTAACGATACAGCACAGTTTTATAAATTAGAGCAAATTAATTTGCGGACCCCCTGACAGAGTGCCCCGGACCCCACTTTAATAATCACTGTCCTAAATATTAGAAACACACAAATAAGCCTTTAAAATGACCATAAAGTTGTCTAAAACTGTGTCAGTTTTCAATTATATCCTTCATGAAGGTAGGATGTAGTTCAGGGCTGTTTTATTAGACTGTAATTAGCTAAGTGTATCTAAATGGAGCTGAAATGACTTGTCGATTAATTGATACTGTGAGTCAATAGGCAGTAAATTAATCTGCAACTATTTTAATAATCATATAAGTTATTTTAAGCAACAAAACATCAATCCTCAGTTGTAAATAGTTGTTTCTCTTTGTCTTTTGTAAAAGTAAACAGGACTGGTGTTCGAACAAAAAGACATTTAGAGATGTCAGTTTGGGCTTTAGGAACGTATGATGAGCTTTTTGGACTTTTTTTCTGACATTTTATAGACCAAAATTAATGATTATTCAAGTAAATGATTGTCAGATTATGAAAGTTGCAGCCCTAACATAGCAATACTGATGATCTGATCTTTCTCTTTACCCTTTACCCCATGTAGGCAGTGTGTTCTCCATGGACCTAGTGGATCATGTCTCTGATCCTGTTTGCCTTCGTGGTTCGGGTGAGGGATGGACTCCCCCTGTCGGCCTCCACAGACTTTGAACACAACCGAGAGCTCCAGGAGAGGAAGCAGCAGCTCAGGACCATCAGCAAGGCACTGGCCCGTTTCCCTGACAGAGGGACCGTCAAGGGCCAGGAGCTCAACATATAGTAAGGACTCAGGAAACAAAGCAGCAGCAGATTGTCTGTAATGGCAAAAAGACACAATGCACAGTCTACAGTGTGTATTTGATTTAGTGATGCTGAAGACAGACAGACAGAAGGTTGTCCGTTTGATCACAGGGGCATCCATGTCGCGCTGCGTCAGGCTGTTTGTTTACTAAACACCTTTTCTGCTCTCACCTGTTCAGCTTCGTCTCGTCGGAGGGTGTATCCTACATGACCGTGTGCCACTGTAGCCTCCCCGTTGCTAAGGCCTTCTGCTTCCTGGAAGATCTGCGCTGGGGGTTCACAGCATGCTTCGATAGCACTGTCGTTGCCTTGGCAGCCAGGCCATATCCATTTTTGGAATTTGGTGTGTAGGAAGAGAAATTTTGTCATCCAGATTTGCTGTTGATAACAAAGCTCCCATGTTGTGGTGCCTTAAACTAAAAATAAACACATTGATTTATCCTAAATGTTACGTTTGCTGCCAATTGACAGACAGCACCATTCAGAAGCTGAAGCAGCAGTACAACCAGAGCGGTGGTCCGGCCCTGGAGGTGACGCTGGCGGAGGTCCAGGGGGATCTGAGGATCCATCCACCACAAGTAATTAACTTGGAGGAAGTGGAGCTCACCAACGGCATTGCAAATGGACACATGGAGCAAGGTCCTGGATCTGGTGAGAACAATACAGTGGTTTATTATTTCTGTAATGCAGAAATGAGGAAATGTTTTATTATTTTATAACATTTATACGGTCACTTTCTTTTGTTTAACAGGCCAGAATGTAAGACTGGAACCAGTGACAGCGCCAGGCATCCTCTCTCTGGTCCTAAATATCATGTGTGCATCTTTGAACATAATCCGTGGTGTTCACCTCATAGAGTACACATTCCAGGTATGGCCAGTGCCAGAATCCTATCGCTAATAAGAGAAGATAAGATAATCCTTTATTAGTCCCACAGCGGGGAAATTTTCAGTTTGACAGCAGCAAAGGGGGCAATGCAAACAACAAGAGGCATCAGTAAAAAACAGAACAAGATATAATAAATAGTTAGTAAAATATAAAACAAATATAAAATATATACAGATATAGTAGTACACATACATTATTGCACATGAAATGTTGATATGTTCAGCTTTTTGGTGTGTGCATATATATATATAAAAAAGGAGTCCAGCATGTTGATGCATCATAAATTATGTTTTATATTCATTTATGTATATTCAAAATATTGTTTTAATAGAAATAATGCTGCATTATGGCTTGGCTTTGTTAATTTTAGTTGGGGATTTTATTTTGAAATAGTCATGTATAAGCTAACATTAATAAATTAAATTATAGATATGTTAAGCTGTCAGAACTGGCTGCTGTGCATTAGCATTTTTCAGGTTTGATAATGATAAGGTCTGCACAAAACGGCAAAATTGTCACTCTTGTGTGAATTATCTATAATCTGAAATCAATTTAGTACAGTTTTGGGCTGCAACTAACGATTTTTTTCATTGTCGATTAATCTGACGATTATTTTCTCGATTAATTGATTAGTTGTTTGGTTTATAAAATGTCAGAAAATGTTTCTCAAAGCCCAACATGATGTCCTCAAATGTCTTGTTTTGTCCACAACTCAAAGATATTCAGTTTACTGTCATAGAGGAGTAAAGAAACCAGAAGATATTCACATTTAAGAAGCTGGAATCAGAGAATTTAGACTTTTGTTTTTCTTAAAAAATTATTACTCAAACCAATTAATTGATTATCAAAATAGTTTGCAATCAATTTAATAGTTGACAACTAATTGATTCATCGCTGCAGCTCTAGTACAGTTAAAAGTATGAATGAAAATAATTTTGTTCCTTTTCTATACACAGGATGATTATGACGGTATATGGAATGTCGTGGCATTTCTTCTGGCGTTTTTCTGCTGTGTGTTTCAGGTAAATATAGCTCACGTTTTCACTGCAGTCTGAAAATGTCAAACTGTTTCCGCCACAATGTGAGTGTCCTCTCTGTGTCCGCAGTGCCACCTCTACTTGTTCCACTCACCTCTGAAGAAACTCAAGTCCTTCACTCTGCTGAGTGTGATCGTCCTATGCAACCTCTACCTGCTCGGCCCGAGGAACGCCTGGCAGCTGATCTTCCACATTTCAGTCGCCTCCCTCGCCACCGTCCTCATCCTCACCCGCAAACTCCAAGACAGAACCAATGACTGCGGGGTCTGAGGAGCAGAGGACACTTTACCGCGTTGCACCTCTCGCAGCTCTTTCAGTGCAGGTGAGAATGACGGGGAGTTATCAAGACGTCATGTGGATTTTTAACAAAAACAAAACATTTACAAATCGTCATGGAAACGTCTTGTGTCGTCATGGAAAACTATAATTACAAGTTAATATTTTCTTGTATACAGTATGTACTTGCACTTTGTGTACATTTGTTTCCAAGACTGTAAAGAGGATACAGTGAAATATCTGCAAACAGATACTAACAGAAAAGTCTGTTTAAGAAACAAAATGTTTGTGCCATCATGTCCCAACATTTTTTAGAAGTAAACAGAGTTTTTTTCAGTCGGAGTTGCTGACCAAAGTTTTTCACGTAGAGACAATAATTTTGTCACAACCCTAACTGTTGAAGCCGGTCACGCTCGCTCATTCAGCTCAGTATTATTTCTGCTTCCGCAAGCCATTGATTTAGCTTTGTATAATCAGTTTACGATGCTAAGTGACAGATGGTGATTGTAACAGACGTAAGAGTTAAGTGTTCTTCTAAAATAGGCACACGTGGCGGATTAGCAGTAGGGGTGTAAATCACAAGTTTCATCACGATATGATATATCGATTCTTTGGACAACGATATGATATACTAAAATATGAATTGACAATTTTATTACCGGGCTCTGTAGGAAGAAGGTGCGCTTGGACGGAAATGGTGACACAGATGTGCCATTGGGAATTTCAAAATAAACGGGGATCTTAAAGATGATGATATATCGACGTTTTCACTTTGCATTGATAATATTGGATCGTTGATCATTGAATCGTTACACCCCTAATTAGCAGACAGTTAGATCGTCCGTCCTGCATTGGTGGCGGTGTGATACTTTAATGATTTAGTGCAGTTTGATTTAAGATCAGTGACAGTCAAGTAATGCGGACAATGCAGCTATTTTTATTTGTTTTCCTTTATTTAGGCTACAGTAAAAACCTAATGCAGAGGTGTAAATGTAAAGCTGCGGGTTGTTTCATGCCTTACTGTTTAACAAGTGTTTTTTTTTTTTGAATTGTTTAATTATGTACAGATACACCGGCAAGTGCTCAGCTAGTCATTGCAAAAGTTCAAATGTAAGGGCTCCGTTATTTAATGACGTAATGGAAACTACATTCAATACCGAGGGAATATTAGTCTTAAAGTCATGTAAGGCGTGACGTCAAGGCATATTATCTTATTATTTTCAACACAGTTTATGATAAAAAGGATAATTTTTATCACATCAACTCCATTTAAAAACGCATTTTTGTCCAATCAAAACAATTTAGTTTGTCTGTTTCATCTTTTTTTGTCAAAATGTAAACTGCGGGTATGAATATGAAAGCACTGATTTGATGGGTAAAATACTATTTGAATTTGTTGGAGAAAAAAAAATGTTTGACTGCACTATTAGATCTTTTTGTGTTGGGTGTGGCAATTGTTCTTGAATGTGTTGCATATCGGGTTCAGCTATTTATGTATATCCTGATTTATGTTTACTTTGTTCATTTCTTTGTGTTGCTTCAGGGTTTATAACACCACTCCCTAACTGTAGTTCTCAGAAACATAGAAATCATATGGTTATAATCTATGTTTGAATATAGAACAGTAGTGCTGCTACATAAATAAGCAAAGTCTACTTTTTAGTTTTATTTAACATTTTGTGTATTTAGCTTCTTCATTATTTTAATAGCTAAACAGTTGCACTAATGTCTGTTAAGCCAGGGAAGTAAATTATTAGTTCATAGTGTTTGTCAAACAAGTAGCATTGTGGCATTTTTATCAGGAAAGTTAGAGGGGAATTTTAGAGGAAAACAAAAAGGTTGCATCTCATTCGACAATCCAAACGTCCTTCCACAATAATGTACAAAAAAAAGTCACTTTTAGCTCGTAGTTTACAAAAGAGTGAGGAAACATAAGGTGTAGTGTAGCTGCAGATAACACAGTTGAGCCTCTTATCAATACATTTTTGATTTGTTCTCACGTAGGTTGTGCTCTCTGGGTGTTTTGGTCAATTAGACTGGCTCAGTGACTTTTGATGCTTTGTAGTAAACTCTTGTTTAAATGAGGTTTTTCTTGGATAAGGTCAGTTTCGATCGTGACTTTATGGTATTTTCTGTGCAGGACATTGGTGTAATATTTTTGATACAAAGGCGGTTTTTGACCAAATGAATTGTAAAATAAATGTTGCTGCCAATGTTTGAAAAGATGTAGAACCAAATAATATGGGGGATATTTAAACACTTGAAATGAAGGATAAATTTGTTGATTATGAAGGTTCATAAAATGCAGTAGAAAGACACTGTACAATTGTACAAACATGTGGCAGCCTTCTCTTAATATTTTTTTTGTCTTAAGTCTGATCTGAATAACTGAAACGTTTTTTCGTAGTACCTTTAATAGGACATTTTCTTGATCTTGTTCAATACAAAACACAGTCAGCAGAATTGTTTGTGTCTAATTAGACTGTCATGAGGTTGATTCAGTGGGTTTTGTGGCTGCAACCTGTTTGTAATAATGGGAGGTAATGTGACAATGTCATTCATTGTAACTGCCAAATACACTGGTGATTACGGGGCTTTATTCTTTCCTGCTGTGGTAAAACTGACATTTCATTAATAAATAGTGTCTTTTTTTCCATTTCTTGATCTTTGATTTGTGTGTTTATTAAATCAGTATCTTCCAGCAGAGATCAGACTAGGGCTGTCTTCGACCAAAGAAATTCTTAGTTGACTAACGCTAATACGATTTTGTCGACCAATTGAATTAGTTGATTTAAAGGTCCAGTGTGTAGGATCTGGCGGTATCTAGCGGTGAGGAGATTGCAACGCGGCGCGGCGGCTAACGTGAAAACGTGAATGGCCCTCTCTAGAGCCAGTTGTTGTAAGAGTAGAGTGCGTAGAGTGTGCGTGTACGTGGGAAGTGAGTGGTGAAGCAAGAGAGAGAGAGAGAGGGGCAGCGACGGGAGCGAGTAACGGGAGCGAGTAACGTTATCGACTACGGCTCAAGCAGGAAAAGTTAACAGAGTTTGGTTTGTCCGTTCTGGGCTACCGTAGAAACATGGCGGATTCCGTGAAGAGGACCTGCTCCCTATGTAGATATAAACAGCTCATTTTAAGGCAACGAAAACATAACAATTCTTATTATCAGGTGATTATACACTAAAGAAAACATACCTATTAATATTATATTTCTGTTAATATATCCACCTAATTGTTACACACTGGTCCTTTAACCGGAAGATCTGTGAAACTGAGTTTCTCCACAAAGAATCACACAAAAGCACCATTTTAAACCTAATGTTTACCAGAGTTGTGCTCATTCTTGAAAATAAATCACTCAGCTTGAAAAAACAACTAATCGACTAAAGAAATCTTAGTCCACTGAGACCAAAACAACCGATTACCTGACTAATCGACTAAGAGGGGGCAGCCCTAGATCAGACAACATAAAGAATATCTTCATTATTAGGGTCATTTTCACTTTAAAAGTTGATGCTAATAAGAAGAGTTTCAAGCAAAACAGGATAGACATGAAATTATAAATAAAAATGCCATTAAGTTACTATAGCAAACTTGGAACATCCAATGTAAATGTATTTTTTCCATTATGACACCAGATGGAGCCCTTTCACAAGTTACTAATCTTCATTTAAGTTTGTGTCAGCAGATATTGCTGCTCTGGTTAGTTATATTTTATTAGTTGACATTCATCAATATAAGTTTGTCTACAGCCGAAACCTATAATAAATTTACATTAGGTTAAAAGGCCGAACATCTTATAGGTGAAAGTGTCCTTTAACCTCAGAGAAGAACATTTAGATGTGATTATTCATGTGTGAGGCAGGAGAGGTCACACAAGGTGGGAGTAAAATGGAGAAGGTATTAACTGTTTTATTAGGTGGCACATTTTAACAATTGTGGAAATAGTCCAACTGTTCCCCCGAGATCTGAGGACTAATTTATCCTTATTTACGTAGGTCACATTGATTGTTTAAACACCTGGAACAGTGAAATAAATCAACATTTTATACCCTATCCACACTGCGAATCGACTAAAGCGTTTATTTAAAGTCCAGACAAATACCTGTGTTCCCATTCGACCAGTCACGTAAGAGATTTGCTCAAGTAGTACTTTAGTTTACTTAAAAATTGATGTTGCCGTCTTGTAGAACACACATCGATGGGTGTTAGAGAAGCCTTGGGATTATTGAGTGCAAACTTTCTCTACAGGCTGCTTCCGCTGATATTTCAAAAGGGCATGTGAAAAGGGAAAGTGTAATTATCGTGCCTGTCGTTCAGCCAAATGTCTGGTACATCAAAAGATTAACTTGGGCTTTTGATAAAAGTTACAGTAGAGACACTTTGGGAGTGACGTGATGGTGTCTGGCGTGTTCTGTTATAACAGTTTAAAGTAGAGGACGCGACCTTGAGGGTGATGTTTGAAACTGTACATCACGTCTGGACTTTTCTTTTATCCAGGACTTTTTTTTTTAAGCAATAACTTTATCTCTAGTCCTCATTCAGACGTCACTGCATGGAGCCCAGTGATACGAATGTTGTTCTATAGATAATCCAGTGTTAATCCTCCTCACATCAATAGAGTATATCTTATAGTGTGGCCGTTCACGACCTTTGACCTGCGCTTTCCGATAACGCCACAAAAAAGCTTCTGTTTAATTTCAGGCCCATAAAACCCTCCCATAAATATCGACTCATTCTCTCTATTGCCACCTTTATTTACAGACATTGACGTAGTTGTGTCATTAGCTGTAAAGCATGCCGTGTTTGTCAGCATCTTCATGCATATTTAGGAACATTTGAGGTTAGAAACAAATACAACATGTTCCCTTTAGAGCTCTTATAGTGCTATTTTATATCCAGAGGGCCATCACTCCTGCTACAATTCATCTAAATTAAACAGTCCGCTTCAGTGATTCTTCGTTTGCAGCGATGAACCTCCTGTTATCCTAATTGGCAGAGCAGGCTTCCTGGTGTTGAGATGCTGCCCTCTCTGCTTTAACGAATAGGCTTAACAGCATGGGTGGTCCTGCTGAAATGTTTATGGCTCACGTTTTTTCTCTCGCTCAAAGATAAGTGCCTCTTCTGCTCTTATATTCACAGCCTCGCCTTATCAGCTCAACAGAAAACGACTTCAGATGATTTAATGCAGTGTTTGCTACCCGATTCTATTTCCTATTGTATTGTAGAGGTGATAGTGTTTCTTAATAACCATCAAATGTGATGGTTATTGCACACATAGGCTACACACACTGGGCTAGTTATTGACACTGACTGACAGTTGCTGACAGACATTAAATCCGCATCTACGTCAGCCAAACGTTCGACAAACCTGTGTTTGTACAAGCACCCTGTGGAAAGACTGCGGAGTGGTTTAACTAATTCAAATATAAAATATATAATAAACGCGATGTAAATTAACCGCGTACCAATCAGCTGTGCGGTCAAGATCAGACTAAAGACCACTGAAAAGATGGGTGTGTCGTACTTGCTATCTTCTGATGTTTGTGTTTTTTAAACAGAAAACACAGGTTTTATATTGTGATATTTACTGAAAATGATATATACAATACAGCCAACAGTAGCCTGTGTAAACTTTCAGGCCATCGCCCTCCAGCCTGCTGTCACCTTATTTAGGTGTTTGCAGTGAAATGAGGAGATATCGTACAGATAACTCCTCATATTAACGAATCAGCAGCGCTTTGTCGCAATAGAAAACAATGCAATCAAACTGATTTTGTCACCTATGCTTGTAATATGTAGACTACACACATCCCAATACATTAGACCTCTCTGCGTTGTATAAATCACATCCCTCTAGATTTGTTTTTGTTAACCCCCAAACTTAAAGTTCAAACTGCGCCAAACTAACTCTGTCTTCGAGCTCACTTGTTCGCTCACACACATTCACCGCCACTCTCTCTCTCTCTCACTTCACCACTCACTTCCCACGTTCACACCCACTCTATGCACCGGCTCTGCTCCAAAAGACCTACTACTACTACTCTTACAACAGTTTTCATTTTCACATCAGCAGTAGTTCTTCTACACGCTTGGCACACAGGATAGGTTGCAATCTGCAACCCCTTGCCGCCAGATGTTACACACTGTACCTTTACGTGATTTATGGAAGTTTCAGCAGGTGAAGGAGTCCAAATCAGCAGAAGGCCTGGCAGGCAGGGGATAGGAAAACATGCAACAGAACACCACAAAACGATGAAAAAGAACTGACAAAGAACAAAGGAAGTGGGCTGGTATATGTGATGAATGACTGATAGGGGAAGTGAGAACAGGTGAGCAGGAGGGAGTGCAGGGCTGACGAGGTGAAACTAATCAAGGTGACTTAGACGTCCAAAACAGGCGGGAAAACACACAAAGGCAGAAAGTGATCTGAAACGAGAGGAGAGGTGGTTAACAAAATATACTAAAATAACGGATTAACAGTTGAAATAGCTAAAAAAAAAAAAAAATAGAGTTGGATAAACAGCTAAAATAACTGAATGAAGGCTATAAAATGGTTGAAATAATGAGTTAATATGGTGGCTAGTTACTTACAGTTATGGAGTAGAAATAGCTGAAAGTAATAGATGAATGGTTTAAATGAATTGTGGCTAAATGAATGGGTAAGCAGTTGAAATAGCTAAACATAAATGGATAAAGTAAGCTAATGGATAATGGTTAAAATAAAAGTAATAGATAAATGATTGACAGCTAAATGGGAAAAAAATGGTTGAAACATATAGTATCTCATAGCTTGACCAAACCAACCTAAACATTGACAGTTCAATTGTATGAAAACATTATTGTAGGCCTAATATCCATTTTTATATAACTAATAATTTTAAAAAAGGAACTACTGTTATATGGTTAACCTGAATATTACTGTGGCGGCAGCAAAACCCCCCAAAAACAACCTTATTCAAAAGGTCAAACCTCTTCTCTGATATTTTTTATGTGATGGCAGGAAGTTTTTTTGGAGAGCCCTCCAATAACTCTATGAAATTACTTTGAGCCGTGATATCTATAATCAAGGTGAGTCACTCCGGCAGCCCACTCTTATCCAGCCTATTGAATTTTTATCTCAGGTCGAGTGCCCATGCCACATGTTGGCGGCCTACACGTTTTCCATTAAATTCAAACACATTATTCATCCCTAATTTCCCGGTGCCATGACTGCACCAGTTTCCTTGTGGAGGTCTCCAATATAAAAAAATATGTGAATTATAGAAAGTTCTCTCTGTGCTTCAACAGTGGGTTTACATTATGAGTTAGAAAAATGAGACAGATAACATTTAAGGGTGATTGTTTAGCCATTTTGAGGCAATAAGCTGTAAACAGTGTTTGTTGTTTTTGGCTCTCATGTGTGAGAATGTGTTCTGTGTTGAGGGTAAGTTGGAAAAGAAATGTATGTATTATGCTTCTTAATCCTTGATTGTTTGACCCTTTGGAAATCAATACAAAAATACTTGTTTAAATAAATAAATGAGTTTTCTCTTGAAGGGAACAATTTGTTTTTAAATCCAGAAACCTTTACAGTTCTGCATTCTTGCAATTCCTGCACAGATTTCCTTTGTGTGCTTTCACACAGTAAGTGTTGCAGAAATAATGTCTAAGCTTTTACATTCACACCATGTTCCAGCTGTGATGTGTTGATTCCCTGTCTGGTACTCAGGACCTAAAGGCTATACAGCATACCCCTTATGCTCATTAGGATGTTCAACAATTCATAAACCCTCAGTCTTTGATGTTCCCTGCTCACTGGCTCAACTCAACCAATGCATGAAATCACAAAGACAAAACAAATCATAAACTTTACTTTCAAGAGTCTCCTGTTTTCTTGAGCCATCGCTCAGCTTTTGATAAAATCACATGATTATTGGGATTAATAAGAAACTTGACTTGGACTTGCAAAAAATGACTTGTGAGAATCTCTGCTTTTTAGTTCATTAAAGTATACTTTGTATACTCTAACTTATAGCCAATGATTTATGTTTTACATGGTGAACGGATAATCCAAAAACTTGATGAATTGATGTAGATTCATATCAAAACATCCTTTTACAAACTCTCACACTCTTTAATAGGCTACTCAATCAAAAAGTAAGCGCAACTACAAGCCAAGTATTCTTTTCTGTATAAGGCAAGAATACTTAATTATACTTTTCTTAAGTATATCTTGATCAAAAGATTAAGTAAGTAGGCCTATAAACCAAATATACTTAGACTTTTAAGTATACTTGTTAGTATGAACCAAGTATACTTAGACTTTTCTGTATACTTGTCAGTATAAACCAAGTATACTTAGACTTTTAAGTATACTTGTCAGTATGAGCCAAGTACACTTACGGTAAGTTTACGGTAAGTATACTTTTCTTAAGTATATCTCTGATAAGTACTTTAAAAGTATTCTCAAAGTTAACTCTCTTATATCCTTGAAATGTTGACTCTGCTTGAGTCCGACGTTTCTTTAATATCTATCTATAAAGCTGCAGCACAGGAACATTAGCTTGTAATATATAGGCTATATAAAAGTAAAGTCAAGGTTTCACAAGTCTATGAACATCATTTTATTACTCAATACAGGTTTTAAACTTTTTTCAGTGAAATTCAATGGAATCATAGTGCATTCACTATATCAGAGTTATAAATTATATTAATTGTGATACATTAAATTGGACACATGTTATGCATAAAGCTCTTCTGTTCAATACACACCACCAGCTCCCCAACCTCATGCGATAACACTCCCAGCCAAACCAGCCCAGATGTAAATACAATGCAATCACTTCACCCAGATGAGATCGCATGCCTTAAATACTACATGAGTCATTTTTTCCCAAACTGAATTATGTATTTATGTCAAAACTGAGATCAAGCATCCTGTCATTGTATAAATGTGCGGAACAATTTCCCAAGCTTGTTTACACCTCAGCTAAACATGAATCAAATAGTGTAGCTTTCAAACAGTTTCTTCCATAGTGTGCGTTGGCAGTGACGGACACTGTACATACTGAATGTAAGTGTGCATATGTTAGAAGAATGGCTCTCTAATGAACTGCGGTGTGCATTAATCATGACTGAGTGTACCGTACAAATCAAGATGAAAGAGCAGTGAAAGAACAATGGACCATTGCGACCACAGAACTGAAGGGAAAAATAACTTTAAAGCTGTGTTAATTGATTGATTTGTTTTTCTGTTTTTGTTCAGTCGGCAGCGGCAGAACCAGCTTCGCTCTGTTTTTGGTCGCCACCAACTCCTGAGGGAAATATCTTCAGCTGCTAAATATTCCACTGAACCAAAACAGTAAAGCTGCGGGCCGTAAAACCAAAACAAGGAGCTGAAAGACGCTAAAACACTCCGTAGAGCTGATTGGAACAGCAGAGTTGGTGATAATTATCTGCAGTGTAGTCACTACCAGTGACCCCTTTTCACATTACATGTAGTTATTTGGCCCATTGTTCATATAAAAATATTAATTATTGCAGCTTTAATGTCTTCATATTTAAATTACAAGAAAAATTCATGTGATTACAGCAGCTTGAGATGTTACAAAATGCAACACAGCAGCACTGAGCTACCGCCAGCAGACAGGAAGTCTGCATTCATTAAAAATCCAGCAACTCGGCATCTTCCAGCAGGATTATAAGGAGGTGTGCGGAGTTAGTTGTGTGTTTATATGTGTTTTAGAACGTAACCGCCATGAAACAATTAGAAAATAACGTTTTATTTCTCTGATCCACTGCTTTATTCTCGCTAACGCCGCTCTCTCTCTTCAGTCACTCTCGTTCAACAATCGCTGCTCTCTCTCCCTCTCGACTCGTTGAGCTGAGGAGGAAGGGACAACTTTGAATACCGTGTGTTTACAAACAGCAACCAACGGTTACATATCATACCTTTAAATACGTACAGAAAAAAACGTAACATAAGTACGGAAAACAGGTGACAAACGTCACTAACCTGACATACAAAACAAAACACCGCTCTTGAACATCGGTCTACTGGTTAAAAAGTTGACCCATCCACCTCCCCGCCCGCAATAAGCGGTCTTTCTTTCTTTTTATTCTACGTCACTAGCTCTGAGCGTACGCGGCGTGTTATGTGTTTACATTGCAGTCACAGACTATATGGCGTACAAATGACACGCCAAAAGCAAGAAAGACGTTTGTATTGCACGCTAAATGCCTTGCCTTATCGTGTCATTGATACACCTTTTCGTACGAACGGGCTGTATGGGCTATACTATTGTTATTATTATATTAACTTATATTTCTTTACTGTAAGACGTAAATTCAGGATTATATTGTCATCCCCAACTTGTTTAGATGTAAAGTTTAGACCATTAAAGTATATATTTAGAACACGTGTTTTTCCCGCATATATAATCTCTACTACATTTTACGAAAACAGCATATTTCCAGTAATACCCCATTGTGCTACTACTGTATATGTCCAGAAGGCACGGACTGGTTCTGGTGGGTCAGTCCGTCTTGTTCTTTCATACCAGCTGGCTTTGGTTGGCATGCTAATGTGTGAAATATTCATAAAGTTCAAGGTGGTACAGTTTGTTTTTTACATCCTCTTTGTGTGGAAGAGAAGAAAGTCAAGCTTCTGCCATCATTCTTTCAAGTAGTGACTATGATGAGTGACAACCAGCTACTGCAGCATATCCCGACCACAGAGGTCATGAAATCATTGATATACAGTGGCTTGTTCCTCCAGCTCTGCCTCTGAAAAGTTGGGCAAACCTCTGATGTTCATCAGCATGACTCTGGGACACGGATCAGATCAGATCAGATAAAATCAGATCAGATCAGATCAGACGGCTTCTCTTTAAATCAGGAGTCAGAGGAAGTCAGAGCAACCTCTTAAACTCACTTGTTTGCTCAATGACTCGCCTTTCCAAACTTTGCTTTATTTGCATGAATATTTTACCGGTGTCATGAATATTGAAAGATGCTTAAAGGCAAGACACCTGTCTCACATTTTAAAAAGTCACCGGGTATCTGAAAATAACTTCATCCATCTTCTCTTCTGTCTGCCTGTTTTTATCAATTCTGACCTCGACAGTCTGTAAATCATACATTTAAACTATCTGACACACTCACAGTGTATAAATCCCCAAAATGAAATACAATAAATCACCTTTGCATCAATTTGGTCAGCACCTTTCAACACATGGGCCTCAGGGTTGATGTTTTTAATATATCTTTTTAATATTTCATGCAGCAACCTCCGAAACCTGGAAATCTCTCTATTCACAATCATTACCGTTCCTATGAATAGTTAATCGTTTTATATGCATGCTCATTTCCACTTCATGGACAGAGCTAATGAAACATTAGACCCAAGAGCGGCTCATCTGTGAAACCGGGCAGGGCAGGGTGCGTTTGTTAATCTTTTTACACCGTTTTACACAGCCTTCATGGTGCTGAGCACAGCGAGAGGTCCGCCGCGCTCAAAGGCAGCGAGTGAACCAATAAACCTGTGGGACAACAGACGGATTAACTCAAATAGCTGGAGTTTCATCACACCAAAACAAACCCAGCGGGCCAGTCCTACCTGTCAAACATTATAGCCCAACTGGAGTGCAACTGGCCCCACTGAGAGGAGCTGGAGTGAGTTACTTTGATTTCTGACAGGTGGAAGAATAATTCAGAAGAAGAAGTACGGAGATCTTAAATACCACCGTATAAAATATTCTATTACAAGTTGTTACAACCCAGAGGTGGTGTAGGGGTGAAGGAAGTAACATACAGCCGGTGTTTCATTCAGACAAACATTCTACTTGAGTATGAACAGCAACATGTGCTTAAAGTGTCAAAAATAAAAGTTCTCATTATGCAAAATGGTCCCATATAGAGTACAGTATTTTAATTAATGCTGTAGCTTGTTGAGGTGGAGATTATTTTAAAGCCTCTGTACACCCACACAGATGTTTTCAGCAGTGTTGCTAGATCTCACGAGAGAAACAAGCAACCAGGTCTATAGAAACAAGCCCAAAAGAAGCGACCTTACCTACCTACCTACCACAATATGAGACCGAGGCGGCCACACTTCATATATATATATATATATATATATATATATATGAATTTATTGTGGATTGAATGCATTAGATTGCATTTTTGCATCCATTTTAGCTTGCAACTTTACATTTTTCTTGTTATAAACTTAAAGTTGAATGTTTCATGTCCTTTTTGCATCCATTTTTAACTTGTAATTTTACAAGATTCAAGAAACAAATGCAACCTGCGACTACCAATATTTGTTAGTGACTTTTCAGGAAAACAAGCCCAAAGTCGCTTATAATAAGCAGACTTGGCAACTCTGGTTTTCAGTTCTTCTGGCTGATAAGACCTCTGCTCAGGTTGAAGGTGGGCCGGAGCTTTGATGGGAATTAATTAGGTCACAAGTCATCGACCAATTAGAATGTTAAAGGTGTCATTTGAACCGCTCTAACAGGTTCAACAAAGCTAACAGGAGACTCAGAAAGATGTCACTCAATTAGTCGCCCACACAGTCCCGAGCAGAGGTCTAATCAAGCAGATTGACTGAACAACTTTGAATTTTAGTGGTGGGCTTGTTTGCTTTACATTTCATTACATTGTGCCTTTAAATCATTGTTGCAATAATGAGTCAGTGTTGTTTAAATGTTGTTGTAGCAAGTAAGTTGTAGTTTTAACTATGTGTCTATCGTAATTTTTCATGATTTTATTCCTATTTTACATGCAAAATTTAAATCTGTAAAGAAGTATCCGTACACCCCTCATATGTGTAGTGAAATGTACAATACGCCCCTCTGAAATGTGTGGAGTTAAAGTATAAAGTAATGCAAATTCAGTACAAGGATCCTACCTCAAAGTATGTAAATAAATGTACTATTTACTTCCCATATTTGATTTCTGACTGCATTTATGTAAACTTTGTTAAATAGGTTATACTGGCTTTATTGAGCTGAATATCTGAAACCCTTAAAAAATGATTTAAAGGTTTTCAGACACGTTTTGTCTTTTAAGGGCAGTGTGACCGGTAGCAGCACACAATGAAGTGAAAAAGTACTGGGACAATTCCTCTCTGTGAGCTGGAGAAAGTGTTTCGAACACTTTGAGCTGTCTGTTTTTGTTTCCTAAAAAGAACGCAATGTGCTGCAATGTGCTGCTTTCTGAAGATATTACACATTCACGTCAGCCGGAACATCAAGCCGTCTGCTTGCATATTGAAGGCGCAGACATTTGATCAAGTCATCCTCAGACTGCTAGTTATATCAAATATGAATATTTGAACTGAAAAAGACCCGAACATTATTTTTTCAGGAACAGGGATTAGCATATTTGCGTGGACAATTTGAGTCTCTGAGCTTAATTGAGCATCTCTGGGAGTAAAATAAAAAATGAATCGATTTTAGGTCAGGCCCTTGTCAAGTAGCAGAGCTCAAAATAAGCTTCAATCAGTCAACAAGGACATTACACCGGTGCAGAAAGTATGGACTCAGCCTACTAATGATAATTTTACCTTGACATGCAAAGTACGACGTGGAATTTTAAATAATCTCCACAGAAAAGGGAACTTCCACTATCTCGTATAAATAATGAATCTCATACACTTTGAGTGGCACAATGTCAATTTTATGGCAAGTTAAATTTCCTGCCAAACAGTATTTACATACACTGTACAAAATGAATGATAATATACAAAAATCTAAAACTAAGAAGTGGCCTTATGTGTACACAAATGTCAACTTAAGCTAATAAATACTTACAGTACATTTGTAGTTCACCATGGTATGCATTGCACCAGTGTTACACGCGTTGCACTAACAAAGCAACTATCAAATGTTAAATATACACGACACAATATCCAGTTTGAAAATCTGTATTACACATGCTTCAATACGGATTACTTACTGTAAGCGCACATTAGAATGGTTGATTCAATATCACTTTTTAATATTATCTCACTGATACAAAACAACTATGCCAGGCCACCGAAACACTAAGAGATAATATCTATATAGCAACACCTGTGACTGAGTTTGAAAACATTGTATACTTGGTATTGTTTTTTTGATATGTACACATGTATTTACATTCACCATTATGAGAGGTACATTGGCAAATTCACACAATTACATTATATATTACAGACAACAGAAGACAGGCACTGAACAGTGTGGGATAATGAGTCTTTGAGGGAATAGTTTGACATTATTTGCTTTCTTGCCGAGAATTAAATGAGAAGATTGATACCCTACTCCGTATAAAAGTGGTATCAATCTTCTCATCTATTCACCAGAAAGAGAATATTTCCAAAAATGAGCATGTGTTCTTTAATTTCTCACGGTGCTCTGTGGCGGTCTGACTCTTTAAATCAGTGGCGGGTTGAGATGTTTTTTTTTTTCTCCAGGTAAAGCTGGATCTTCTGTATGTTCCCTCTTGCATGAACATGCAAGTGACTTTCAAGTCTAACCTTGTAGTCTGAAAAGCACAATAACGGCATGGTTGTGACAGCACCAGTCATCCTTGTCACCTTGCTTTGCTTTACATACCGGCTCCAATATAGTCTCTACTGACTTGTCAGGTTTAAACTCCTCCACTGGAGAAGTTTAAACCTGACAAGTCATTGGAGGATCACCAAGATAGCTTCTCTGTACAAGTCTGTAGACTGTTTTTTAAGTGTAGCGCAGTGCCCTTTATTTAGCTGTTATATGCTGAGCGTTGAGCCACAGACTGCGACATAAACAAGAGACTTTTTGGTTCCTGGTGAGGCTTTAAATCCCACATGTTAGAATAACATGATCAAACAACGATTACAGTTACATTACTGATATATGGTACAACAATACATAGTAATTAATTTTCTTTACACTGTATATTTTGTCTCTACAATGTTAAATGACTCCTCCCAAGTAAATGTAAACATTCAAGGACTGAATTGCTTAAAGGCATTTCCTCTCCAGAGCAGCCGACAGCCAGTGAGGATTTGATTGAAAATGTCACTTTGAAACACTGAAACCAGGCACTCGTCAGTGATCGGCACAAAACTGTCCAAGTGCCTCAAAAAAACACCCTATCATAGGCTCAGAATCACACAAAACAAGAGGGAGAGCTGCACTGATAAAAGGGAAGGCAAAGGGCAATCAGACTCTCGTGAGAGTGATAGTGCAGAGAAGGGCATTTGTACTCCAAACCCATCATTGTGAATCAGCATCACACTGGTCGCCCAGTCTGAATACCTCATCCGTTTGGCATTTATGGAAAAACGCTGGTTATCAGCCACTTTTTCTTTTTTTTTTCGTCTTCCTACACAGTGAGGAAAACAAAAATGTTGTGCACGGTTTTGTTCTTTTTGGTCGCCTAAAAATGCATTTCTGATACTTTTCTTTGCCTGTGATATCGCTGCACACACTAATGATATAAATAATGTGATTTCCTGTTAAAAAAAGCTCCTTTTCCTATAATAGGCTGTGTCTTCGCACCAGCCTGGTTCATTTGGAGCTGCAGGAATCCACTTAGTCATGTTTAATCAGCGCATAATTGCATCAGATTGCGGGGCTGCTGGTGCAGTTCACATCGGATTCCTTCACCTAACCCCGATAATCTGTGACATTTTGCTTTGCCCGGCGTCTCAGCACACGGGGAACTTAATAACGATTGATCAAATGATCCATAATGATATGACTCACAAATTCACCTGTACATGTGCACTGAAATACAAAAAAAAAGTGAATGGTTCTCATTCAAATGTGCAAAAAGCTGTGCTTGTGAAGCAATGTATCTTTATCTTTAAGAAGCGTGGAGATTAAAAAGCTGCTTAGAAAGCTGTCGCACTGTTTTTCTTCTCGTCACTTTGTCACCTCGTCACACTCGAGCAACACATCCTCCCAGAGTGCATGTGCTAATGAGGGAGTGCGTATTTCTTTTTCTGCCTAATGATTTGGCATGAGAGCATTTTTTTGTACAGCATGTATGTCTGCATCAGTGTCGGTGTGAGTCATATGCTAGATAGGTCGTCGTGACACGAGGATGAAGCCCGCCGTGTTTTCGGGCTGCATCGTGTCAACATGGTGATCTGGGTGCTGAAGTTGTTGCTGCTGCCGATAGACGGATGTTGGTATTTGGTGTCAGAGCCCATGTATCTCTGCAGGTGCCACCTTCGCCACTTCCTCTTGATCTCTCCTTGGACCTACAATAGATCACAACAGTAATACTTTAATACAGCACCATGTTGTTTTGTTGTATGCGTCATTATGGCATACCACATAAAACTGAAAATACACTTTGCATGGGAGGGGATTGGAACTATGCGTAGGGTGCAGAGAGGCCTGGTTAGCTTATATAATAGCTATGCGGTTAATGTGAGCATAAAACTCCTATGCATTACCTTAGCAACAACTTTAGCCCATTAGTTACCATTCATATCACATTATGAGCAACATGAGGAAACAATAACAGAATGCAATATGTATCACAAAACAGTTGGTTCACACTCAATAAAATGAAAAAGAAATTAAGTTTTGAATACCCGTGGGTTTTGTAACTCTCTGGTACCATACTGTTGGTGCGCATGTTGGAGCTCATTTGAATCCACATGAGGAGTCAGACAGCTGTTAACCAAAATCAAACTCACATCACGTTTATCATTTTTTTTGACACAATCTCTCTCTCCACTCAAGGGAGAAAACGGAAGATGGAAGACAGCTCAGATGTGCTGGGCTTAGACTTCTGCTTCACAAGAACTGACTTGTGATGTGATGACATTGGACAGCTGAACATCTGGAAACATTCCTCCTCAGGCTGGCCTATGAGGACACTTTGACTAGAGAAACTTCCTGCGAACTTTGGGATGCCAGTGACGGTTGCAATTCCACCAGGTAGCAGAGTGAAAGGCTTCAACCAAAGTTTCCTGAAACTTCTCCACCTTTGTTCCTTTATTACAGGGTGACCTTGTTGTGCCAACCACAAAGGAAGCCTTGCCTTTCATAGCTGGATCAGGACACACAAGCACAAGTGTTTCACTGGTCTCAGCCACTCCAACCGCATCGCCATTAAACTCAATCTTCAAGCAGCAGTGACATAGATACTGGTCCACGCTTCTGATGCAGCTACAGAGGCAGGAAAAAGACGTGCAACATCCCTCTTAAGCCCTTGTAAAGTCTTCTCTGAGTCTCTGTATTGCAGGATCATTCTCTTAAGGTGGCAGCAACTGAAGCTGTAGCTGCACGCTTAACCACAGCTGAGGAAACAAAGGTCTTTGCGCTTTGTCTTTCAAGGATCACCTCCTCCTCTTCTTCTCTCATGTCAAGAGGCAGCTCAGTGAAGCTTGGAGGAGGCTTGAGTTTGTATGTCATTCTAATGCGCAGAGCAACACGCCACTTCAATTCACCCTTTACGATGGCCTGCTCTCAAAAGTTTGTCTAGTCTGAGTAAATACGTTTACAGTTTCTCACCTTCCTGCCGGAATCTCACCATAAGATCAGCTGCACTGCCTTTGGTCCCAAAAGCAGTTCTTTGGTCTTTTAGATAGTCATTGGCATGCAGGGGCATCGGGATGGATTACTGACTCTAGCCCTTTAAGACTTCCAGCTCCTCTCTGAGCTGCTGACTGCTCAGCCCATCATACTCTTCGTCTTCATGGGGAGTTGGTTTCACATCTGATAACAAGTGGAAGGCTGCTGCGTTGTGCATCGGCAGGCATGTCATGATAGTTTTCAGTTAATGAGGAGATGGCATATACAAGCTCTGTGCTCAGGACTGGAATCCTGTAACATCGGATAAAGCCTTCCCCTTCATTTGTTAAGAATGACGGTGACTTTGGGCCTAACTGACACCGACTACCCAAGGTCCCAACCCGTCTGCAGCTGCTAACTGTTCGGGTGTGTTAGCCTTTGTCATGTCATCCGTAGTCTCAACTGACACCCGTTGGTTTTTACCAGTGTGTCCTAAACACCTTCTTCTTATTTTACATTAACCAAATATTTTCGCCCCATCCAGCACTTGGTAAATTACCTCGTCAGTAACTTCAACAGAAACCTCAATTCTTTTTAGTACATCAATACATTTGTCTTCAAACCATTTTTTTTATCTGTTTGGATGCCATATTGGGTTAGCATCACACAAATGAAACTCTGTCACAAGAAATACTCTTAAAAAGACAAAGGAGGCTACAGCTAACTCAATTAGCACTATTTTTTTCATCTCAACATTCTCACATGCCGGAAAAATAGTTAACACAATCCCGGACGAGCCCCCACGTGTAGCCCAACCACTCAATTATCATTTTGCAGTAGTGACATACCTCACAACATCAACTGAAAATATATTTTGCAGGGCAATGAATTGGTGAGGGGTCTACTATAATATAGTGTTGTCAAAAATACAGAAGTATCGATACTCAGTTATCTAACTAATTTTCCACGGTATTGATACATGGGTTTATCTTTAAATAAAAATCTAATTTTATAAAACTCAATGTTATGTCAATTTTTCTCTGTGGTATCGAAAATGGTATTGAATATCAATATTGTATCGAATTTAGAAATTCCAGTATTGTGACAACACTACTATAATATTAAATCAGGAGGTGTCTACAGGTCTTATTGTATATAACAGCATAATGTGTAACAACTGTCAGTGGTCTTAATGTTATGGCTGATCGGTGTATATCACAATATGAGTAATATGAGGAAATGCAAAATCACAAGATCATCTCAACTATTGAAGGCAACAGCTATAGCTACAGTCCACGGCGTGGTTACTGCGTTTGCGCTAATTAAGTTAAATAACCGCCAGAAAACAGTTCCAAACAAGGCATACTTTCCTTTACAGGGTTACAAAACATACAAAACTTTATTTTTGAAGTTCAACAAACACTGAACATTATGACGTTCGTGAAGGTCAGACTTATTGCGGGACTGTTGCATTAGATTTAGCTATAATAGGTGTACCGAATAAAGTGAGGGTACTTTTGGACAAGGTGAATACTGTTTCATATCATTGAGGTAGAGGTAATGAATAAGTCCTTCTTGTGCCACAACAGATTACTTTCCACTGCTATTTTTATGCTCTTTGTTTAATTTTGTTTTCATGTACAGTCTCTTGTCGATATTGCATTTCTTGTGTGATGTTGTGACTCGATGTGTGACAAACAATGAACAATGGCTCCAGGACTGTATATCATTCTAGAGGCTACGGTAATTTAAAAAACACAACATCGCCAAGGCTTCACACTTAACAAAGGACACCTGAAAATTGCAGATTTAAAATTCAGGCAGCATGATGTTAAACCTTGCCATCCAGCCCATCACTGTGATTCAATCTGGCCCAGCCTTGGGAACATAACTAACACAGAGACATCACTGAATAGCTCCCTGCCAGAGAGGCTGTGCTTTTTACAGCCCTCCCACCCTGCAGGCAGAAAATATGCTGCGAGGAGGTCCAAGGGAGGCGACCAGCGCTGGTGACTCATACTCACAGCTCCATCCACCTCTCAGGACTGTGTGTGAATGTAAGTGGTGCACCGAGGGAGCCACGGATAAATCTACAGATAAACTCAGAATCAACACTGTGGGCTATCTCTGCATGGGAATCTTTAAAGCGTGTGTTTATACAAAGAGTGTTTACACGACTGTGAGGGGGGTACCTACCTCTCCGTTGAGGAAACAGTAAAGAACTGCGACCACAAAGCCCTAAATGGACAGAAAAACACAGATAAGAGAGCAATAACAGGGTGTACATATCTGTTTATCCTGTCTTTACAACTATTTGCTAATTGTGGCATTCATGAGACATATAAATGGAAAAGCAATGCATAGTGTACGACGGCTAGTTTACAATAATAATGAGAAAGGGGGGATGAGAAGAATGTGCTGGAAAGGTTTCCTTGGTTTCCGAGCGGTCTGTAGTGCAGCTGTGCTGTCTGGCTGCTTTCTCCATCATTCCTCATTATGGGATGAACTGAAATAACACCGGGGGTTTAAAACGGTAACACTGCCACTGAATCAGCCAGCAAAGCCCTTGGAGCCCTGCCACGGTTTTCTGCGAGGGTTTTCTTCAATACAAACACTCGCAGGTCGGGGCTGTACAGGAAGCCACTCATTACTTTGGGCCTTGAATGAAGTTCGATTTAGAAATTCAGTGTTGGATGACCTTCATGAACTGAATCAAATACAAACTCCTCATTGTAAAATTTATAAAATTAAGAGGTAGAAGTGTTTTTATAATTGCTTCTTCCTAAAAAGTTGATGTCGTACCTGAAATGACCCAAGAATCAAATCAAAAACCAGCCGCAGCTCCGTCTTCACTTGCTCTGGGATGAATGCAAACACGATAAAATTGATCCCAAACAGAGGAATCAAAAGCAGCGTTGATTTCGCCAGCCTCCTGAAACGACAAAGCAAAAAAAAAAAATGTTTCCCTCCGGTGAAACCAATTTTCAATCTGTCTCCATATATGCCAATAATGAAATGCAACCCCAGAGTACTTTTCATTTTACATTTCAGCTCTGAGAACCAGAGATGGGAAAAAAACACTATTAAAAATGGCAGTGGGAAAATAGCTCATGCATTATGGCTGGCTTATGAGATGCTCTCCATCACAGGAAAAAACACTTTAAACACACAGAGCTCTATATCTCTGTGCAAAGCAGCTGTCAAAGGAAGGCTACTGCGCTGAGTGCCACATGCCAAGGCGGGCGATGATTTCTTTTCTTAAGTGTAAAAAAGGATTGGTCATCCCTGCATTGCTTCGAGCAAAAAAAGGAGCCACAGAAAAAAAACAATTTGTCGTTCCATGTCGTACCTCCAGGACATATATGTGTAACTAACTCTCAGCTTTCTGTGGCATCAATAATATTTATCAGAGCTAATGAATGATACAACATTTACAGCGTGAAAATGACATTAAATTATACTCACGAGTACTGGTTGGACTCAGATCTTCCGATATCTGGGCAGTTGATTTTCTGGCGAAGTATTCGTATGATGCAGATGAATAGAATAAAGTTCATCTGTGGAGATATTAAGACAATGTATATGTAGAAAAAGCTGGTTTCAGAGTCACTTCTACATGTTTTCACTGTCTAATCTAACAGATACGGAGGAATGTTCAAGAAATCTCATAAAAGAAGCTTGATATTCGAGTTCATGTCGCTCTGACTGGATTTGTGCTGCTGCCCTGTGGGAAAATGAGCATTTCTAAATTGTTAATTTGTTTTTTTGATCTCTGAACTAGCAACACATCACGATGCACTTTCACAAAAATCAGTCAGAGCTGCTGCCGAGAGAGAGAGAGAGAGAGAGAGAGAGAGAGAGAGAGACAGAGGTGTCTGACAGCCAGGCTTCTGATCTTGATCCTAATGTGGAAGAACACAACTAGACCTGCTGCGTCTGCTGCCAAGCACAGACAGGATATCAGCAGACATCAGTAGAGGAGGATGTTTTCTGCATCCCATGTCTTTTTTAAACTCTGGTGTTTGGTGTATAGTTTTTATATAACTTCCTAAAATATGTAAGTGTAAATTCATGGGCAGGTTCCTGGAGAGGACGAAGTTTAACTATAGGAAAAAAGGAAACAATGTTAAAAAAAGCACATTTAATTAATTTCCAGCATAACCTGGAGACATGCTGATGTTAAGCAAGTATATTGTAAGAAATAAAATTCAACATATATGGAGAGTAAAGCTTTCATGCGAGAACATTTACTTGGGGTGAAATGGAGCAGTTCTTTCAAATAAAATATTCTACCTGATTATGCACGTAACACAACTATAATCAAACTAAAAAGCGGTCTCTAATGGCCGTATAATTGGTGCCAAATTAAATTGTTCTTTCAGGAAATCACAGACCCGTAAAAATAAAGCATTCAATAAAGCAGTGTCAAAGTGCTGGGCTCGAGATGCAGTTCATTGACTGTAAGTAATTTTTCTTCTCACCACTTCACTGTAGCTTCCTGAGTCCTGTTTGTTGAACTCATCTTAACCCCCCTTTTCACACCTCTATTAAATGCGTCTTTCTCGCTCACAGTGACACACATAGACAAACACACAAACACACTGCCAATGCAAATCACTGTCTGCTTTTCTTACTAGATAAGTGGATCAATCTGTGGATCAATGTCCAGGAGAGAGAAAAATACGCTCTGTACTCTAAATATGAAGCTACAGCCAGCGGCGAGTCAGCTTAGCTTTGTACAAAAAACTTAGTATAGAATAGTAGTATAGAAATGGGGGCAAGCAGCTAACCTTGTTCTGTCTTAAAGTAACAAAATCCACCCCGAGCACCTCTAAATATATCTCTAAATAAACAAGATATAACATGTTAAATAGTGAGCTTTAGAGATGCTGGTAGGCAGATTGTATTTCTACCTTTGGACAGACCCAGGCTAGCTGTTTCCCACTGTTTCCTTTGTGTTAAGCTTCAAGCTTCAGTTCAATACACCTACCAATATTACCTTTAAAGTTGCTTTTACAGTGGTTCTCAACCAGGGGCCTGGGGACCACCAGGGGTCCTTGAGGGAGTTCCCGGGGTCTCCAGAAAAAATGGGGAATAGTTTAATTTCACAAGTGAGCCCAATGTGAGTAAAAGTCATAAGAGTGACTATTGTGATCATATGTTTCACTTCCTCCACGGTTATCTCCTCAACTGTAAGCTAGTTGACAACCGTAGAATGATGGAGGTCCCCTGGATGGATGATGATGGATGATCAAATGAGGGTCCGTGATCTTATGTGTATCAATTTAAGGGTTCTTGACATAGAAAAAATTTGAGAACCACTGCTCTATACGATATCCAGAGCATTAATATAGCAGCAAACAACTATCTGCTATGTAAAGATATAGAAGCGTAATGTCTACCTGAGCAGAGAATGAAGTCGCTCTCCCTCTGTATGTGTTGTTATCCTGGCTTCTCTGTGCTTTGTTGACATAGCCGGGCCGGGTGCGCTTGCCTTTCAGTGCATGTGAGCGTGCCCCACTGGCTAGCTCATACGACGGTTACAGCTGATAACTGCCGTAATAGCCGTTGCGGAAGCATAGCACCCACCCTCCGAGCCACCGGCTCAGACATCGCCATGTTGAGAGCCGTGCGGAGGCAATAGAAATGCTTTTAGCACCTTTAAAGCTCACTACGTAACAAACCTTTTCTTGCTTGTTTAATAAAAAAAAAATCACTAATAGAAAAGAGTTACATGCTATTTCTTAGCAAACAGCAGTCAAGCTGTTTGCCCCTCCTGCCAGCCTTTATGCTAAGCTAAGCTAATCGCCTCTAGCTCCGTATCTAATGCAGATATGAGAGTGGTATTTATCTTCCGATACAACTCTTGGATGAGCAAATAATGTCAAACTAATCCTTTAACACCTGAAGCACATTTAAATGTCAGAGTGTTTTTTTTTTTGTTCATGTGTCACACCGAGCGCATCTACAAACATTCCCCTCTTCAACCTCTGTGGATGAAGTAGATGATGACAGGCAAGAAAAAGCAAATAGATGGTTATTATCCTGCCAACTTTCCAAAGTGAAATGATAACTTTGAAGTCATGCCAAACTCTCAGTTGCGTTGATGTACAGCGGGAATACCAAAGACGATATGGAGTATGAAAGCTCTCAGATAAATTACACAGACAGGTAAGTCTGAGGTGGACTGATGATAACTGGCAAGAACGGTTTCTCTCTCAGTGGCAATTAGTTTCACTTTGAAAAAAAGTCTGAGTTGAGACAGCTCAAGGTGTTAAATGTTGACGTAATGGAATTTAAGTGACAGAAAAGTGCTCAAGGCTTTTAAACTTACCAGGATTGATGCCAAAATAGGCGTTTTAATGATCCACCAGAACACATCAGTGTTCTCGATTATATCCCAGCACCTGAAAAAAGTACAAGATGAAATCAAAGCAAAGTCAGACCTAGAATTTATTCTGGACTCTAGCATTCCCCTGCATAGTGTTTTTCTTACCCCACATCATGATAGTAGGCTTTAGCGATGCTCCAAGCTGTGATGAAAATTGTCGGACCTCCTAGGGACATAAAAAAAGATATAAAAGTTATTATTGCATCCCACCGGCACGGGTCACAACCTGTAGTTCATCTCACCCCAGGACAGCAGAGACGTATAAAGACATATAAGGAATCTCACCCCAGCCGATCAGAATGTACGCCCAGAAGTACTTCCTCTCGGAGAAGAAAGAGACAGCCAAAAGTGCGTGAAGATAAAGGCCCTCCACCAGCAGCCAGAAGAAACTGGCCATTATACAATACTGGAAGAACACAATCACGACTTTGCAGCCAACCTGGACACAAGAGACAAAAGCATTCATCTCACAATGATCCTCTAAGTGGATGCATATTGAACAGGGACAGTGAAGACATTACAGAGCAGTTCCATTCCCTACAGTGGCAGAATTGCATTAAGAAAATGGAAGAATGCATGTATCGATTTTCTTTTGGTGCAGGCCACCTATACACACTTTGAAATACGGTAAGACGATCAATTTTCGCCCACACACACATTTTTTTCTATTCGTTTCTGTCACACGGACAAATCAACCAGGATGTTTCATATAGCAAACCGAGGGCAGCACAAGTTAGCAGACATACCTCTGAGCATTCAACAACTTTACAAGTTAATCAAACAAAATCCACCTCTGAGCCGTCAGTGAATAAGAAATGATGGCAGTGATAAAGAAAAGGTTACACTGCATCACAAAAGTAGTCATTTTATAGTCTAATATTAACAGCTTTATATCCTCAAAATATGTCTAGTAATGGGAATGCATCCTAGGTGCCATTGAAATGAAGCAGAATGATGAATTTGGTGTCCGTAAGTTCAATACAAGGCTTTGATTTGAACATGTGTATTTAAGACACGATTGGCTTTCTTGAACTGGGTTGAAGGGTATACAATGATCTTGAAAGTTATTAATTCAAGAATTGAATCGATACCACTCACTTATAAGGCACCTTTTATAAAGATACCTAATGGCTATATTGTTGGTTAATAAGTCCTTAACTAATGCTTTATAGGTCAGTTATAACTAGGACTGTCGCGGTGAAGGAATTTCCCCTGCGGTGATAATGATTGGCTCAACGGCACGGTATACGGTATTATTGCAAATTACTTTATTTATCCTGATTTCATTGCTGTATAAAAATAAGCTTTATTATTAGGCTATTATTAGGTATATTGTTACTTTTTAAATGACAAAGATGACAGTTTTAAAATGAATTAAATACTTGTTTATTGTTAATATTTTTGGGGGTTTTTTCAGCTGCGCTTTGGTTGCTATGATACAGAATATCAAAATATCGGAACAAGGTAGAGTACAGTAAGTGCTCTGGATGAAGGGAAGGATGAAACTCGTAGGGAGAGAGAGAACGGACCCGCCGGTCTATGTGTATTACTTTCTCCTCCATTGTTGTTGATGTTCAGCACTTGTAGCTACATGTACCGTAGGATGTGACAGTTGGTCATTGTGGAGTTTTACCCAAAGTTGAACAATTTTCATCAGAAAAAACACCATATGTGCAACGCTCAGTGCAGATCACGCTGCTGCCGATTGTATTAAAGTCTAAAAATTAATTATAAGCCATCCCCTCTGGTTGGCTTGTCAATATTACGGTATTGCAATATTGTGGTTATTGCGACAGCCATAGTTATAACTATTAATAAGAACAACTTTGGGGCCCTTTGGTTTATCCTCCTGCAGCGTGACACTTGATTTGTCTCTTTTACAGTCGCCACAACCAAAATTCACTTTTTACAGTAAGAACTTAACATTTACTACTGCAGACTTGGATTATTATGTTGTATTGAGATTTAATGCAGCCCTTATTAACAATAACTGTTCTATAAAGTATGACTGAACCATGTAAAACTATTAGATCAGAATACAAAACTGTGTTCTATATGCAACATGTATTTTGCACTGATAGTTGATACCCAAGTCATATAAACAATACACGCAACATATAATATCTGATAATATATATACTATATATAAATATATACATAGTATATCTCCAACCAGAGGATGCAAAGTGCAGAAATGTTCCAGCAGATATTTCAGCGAGCAAAAGGACAACTTGAAACAACCAAGCAGGATAACACAATCAGCTCCATTCTGGTTGGCTGACAGCACAAAACTTCCATCAGGACGGGTGAATTCATTCAAAATTCAGTTTGCTGCAGCAGAACGCCGAGCAGAGAGGCTGCTATTGAACTTGTTACACAAGGATGCGTATAAAAGGGTTCATTTTCCTAATGGCGTGGGTGGGCTGAGCTGATGGGTGTAGCGTGTAGCTCTTTCACAGGTCCAAGGCTGAGACACACTCCACCATGAGCCACATACAAGCTCCTACAGGGAGGGCATCATGTAGATCAGGAAAATCAATACTGTGCCCATTCCAAAATGACCCACTGAGAGTGAATGCACTGAGCACTTTAGCAGATGTGCTGAGATGGGAGACACGGGATGACAGAGTGTGATTAGGAATGGACTGAAGCACATTATGGATGCGTATATGTGGATATTAGGGCAGAGAGGTAAAGGCAACACAAATATGATGAGGAAACAAAACCGAGTGGATATGAATGAGGCAAGGCATGAACACTGACACTAGAGGCATTAGAGAAGAAATAAGGGCCATGATATAACATTGAAAATGCCACACTTCTTGTCTCCACCTAAAATCCTAAAAATGATGAATGAGCAGATAAGCGTAATGCCTGAGCTCCTGCAGAGGAGTCGTACTGTTCATGGATACATGAGCATCATTAATCATCGATGAAGACTGAAGACGTGGACGTCAAACTGCTTCTCATCCATAGTTTAGTACACTGATATCGTACACCGGTTTGTTAAAGGTGCTGAATCCCAAATTCGGAGCATAACTATGATTGAGGGAGTGACTCCGCACGGCTCTCAACACGGTGACGGCTGAGCTGGTCGAAAAGCATGCAGGTTAAGAAACCGTGTCTCTCTGTCTAGCGATCTCTGTTCCGTTTCAGCACTACGGACAGCGCCGCACCTGCACGCTAACACTACATGCATCAAACAGCTCTGTCCATTTTTCCTGAAACAACAGCTAAGAAATAGTCACATGTATATTGGCCAATAATTGAATTGTTTTTACTATAGATACATAAAGCTTAAACAGAGGGATCAATAAGCAAAACAGAAAAAAAAACATGATTCGAGTCGACGATAGGCGAGACTTGACCAATCAGATTCGACTATGTCAATTCTTAATTGGGGACACCTCTAATCCAGCTGGTTATAAAGTAGCCAACTATAATAACCAAAATTAATACATGGCTTTGTTGTAATACTGTATACTCGATTGTGATTGGTCAATAACAGCATTCTACGATCTGTTATTTTTTTTATAACAGACCATTGCTATGTATAACAAACCGTTGCTATGTATAACAGACTGTTACTATGTGTAACAGACTGTTACTATGTATAACAGACCGTTATTACGTATAACAGACCATTGCTATGTATAACAAACCGTTGCTATGTATAACAGACTGTTGCTATGTATAACAGACTGTTACTATGTGTAATAGACTGTTACTATGTATAACATACCGTTGCTATGCATAATACCGTTGCTATGTATAACAGACCGTTGCTATGTATAACAGACCGTTACTATGTATAACAGACCGTTGCTATGTATAACAGACCGTTGCTATGTATAACAGACCGTTGCTATGTATGACAGACCGTTGCCATGTATACATTTCCGATCTTGGACTCTGGCGGACCAATTTTGTGTCAAATCATTGATTTCTTAAGTAAGTAGCCGTGTAATAAGCAAGATAATGCACAGCTAGCGGGTCATTATTGTGAAATAAACCCCTTCACTTAACTTACTTAATAAAGTGCTGCCTGCACGGTAGAATTGCAATCCAAACCTCATGAATACTTTTACTTTGATAATCAAGTATATTTTGCTGTCAATACTTCTGTACTTCAGTCAAGTCAAAGTTTGAATACAGGACTTGCGGTTGTATTTTCACATTGTGATATTGCTACATGATGTAGCATTTTTTAACCAATTAAGTATTACAAACAACGCATTTAATTATTGATCTTAACATGTTACACATATTGTGTGAATGTATACCAGAAGTACTCATACAATAATATTGGCATACCACCAGTCAATATGTAATGATATTAAGTGCTGTCTGGATCCAACTGGTGTCTTGGGGAGCTAAGGTCTTGGTGGTGGTTGGTACTTCTACTAAATTAAAGATCTGTATACTTCTTCTACTGTTATTAAGAGAATCATAAGGTGAAAACTCCTGCTGACATCATGCCTTTTGTAAATGGCCGGCAGCTGAGTTTGCTACTAGTGGAAATGTACACATTATGAATAATAAATTTACCTTCCTGTGTGTGTTTTCTGGGATCCACTTCTTCTACATGGAGGTAAAGTTTCAGAGCGCTCATTAAAGCAGCTGGCAGTGAAGCTGACAGGGATTCGGTAGTCTATATAAATCGATTCCCACATGGCATCTTGAGGGGAAGAAAATTGACCTAGATGGGCTGTCTGAACCTTTCTGCTACTCCTAATGTGTGCAAATCAGTACAAATTGTTCGCTGGAGCTCCATTTTAGAAAAGCTCAGTGGCATGTGGAGGCATAATGCAGCACGCACGCACACACACACACACACTGTGAGAAACACACAGGTACCTTAAATAATGCATTTGTTATAAGCCTCCCCACAGCGATTATATCATGAATTAATCTAATGGGTCTCAACGGCAAACATCGGACTGTAGGAGAAAGGTAATGAACCAAGCATGCAGAATACCGACACACTCACACACACAGAGAGACAAAGCGACAGTAACTGAGCCAACAGTTGTAATGGAAGTAATGCCGGGGTCATGATGAGCGCTGCAGCACCAAACCCGTCTCTATAATTTCTTTTTTCAGCCGACCCATGACAGCAGCTGGCTCCCATCAACCCAATAGTTCCATTAACACAACGGAGCCAGCCGGAGAGCTCGCTAATAAATACACTCAAAGGGGCCCGTCTCGTCGTGTGGCCACATAACGTAACATAAACCTCATGTTCGCAGGCCTAACTGTGGCCTCGGGGGTCTGTGGTTCAGCGGTATGCGGAGGCTGACGGGGAAGACATCCAAACATTGTGGTTTGATAGAAGTCCAAGCATAAATGGCTTGTAAGCCTGGCTTTATTTAAAAGGCAGCCTTGTTCCATGGGTTTTACATCTTCAGCTACTGTTTATTGCAGTTTTTGTTATATTTGTAGTATTTCAGGTAGTTTTTTTTTATATAATTTGCTGCTTGAGAGGTAACCCCTCTTTGGGATCAGGGGTCAGGTTTTTGACTCATATTTAAATATTCAGTTTTTTGTTGTCAATTACTCACAACTTGAGAACGACAGTTTACAAACCCTCTTGGGATATGGATATGATTGGCACACCCGGATTAATGTGGGAAAAATTAACTCCTGGGTCCCCATTACCCCACCATTTCTTCCTCTTTCTGTGCAGTTTTTCTATGCCGGAATACTATCTGGCAATTTGATCATTCAAAAAAACACATATTTTTGTGATATATAACTAAAGCAAGGAATCGCTCCTCAGATCTCCTTCGTGCTTGGCGGGTGTATTGCTGGGGACCCAAGGGAGTGCTTTTTTCTTTTTCGATTGGTTCAATTTGGACACGCTGTCAAAACTGTGAAATGTACCTTTAAGGCATACTGTGTTGCTTAGATAGGAGAGAAGCAACGTCATCAGCATTTACAGTTTGTTGACCCTTACGGACGGATGCCTGCTTACATATGCTCCTACTCCTTTTAACCTCTCAATTCAAGTGTGACGGTTAGGATTCGTGTGAGTTTTTGATTGTCGTCTTCTGCTACGCTCTCTAAGCTACCTCAACCATCAAACACGGACCCAAACTGTTACGACGCGCCAAGCAATTGGCCCGCTTCAAACAGCCACTGTATTATACAAGCACGAAACTAAAATAATTAAGCTCTTTTAATTTGACAGAGGGACTCTCTTCAATCCTCAAGGTCTAACGGTAATAAATTGAGTCCTTGTTATGTCTGTAGATATTGTACTTAAGTGCTGCGTACTCCCAAACTAAATTAAAGCACAGTAAGCCAGGAACTTTAGGAGCCCCTGCAGCTCTGAGGTTGGTAATCCTGTCTCGTTGATTGGTCCCAAAAGTCTAGTATTAGTCAGGCTCTAATAAACAATTCCTATTAATAAAGCAACACAATATCTACTGATGCACCGGAGAAATAAAACTGAATCATACAGTAATTCCATTCATATCCCTAAGCAATAAAATACCTCACTTGACTCTTGTTATTTATAGTCAAAGAGGATGTTGAGAATTGTCAAGCTTGAAGCTCATGTACAGTAAAACTTTGACCAAATAATACTAATCTATATTATATTATTATATATATTATTATATTTACATAATGAAAGTGGTCAGAACCACTTAAGTTCCCTTCTTGTCTCCTGTCAAACATCCGCACTACAGAAATCCATCTTTTCATCCCCATTTGAGCGGAGATGATCTCTCATTGATGGCGGTTTAATGCGGATAATTAGCCTGCCAGTGTTATGTTCACCTGCTGGGCTTCTTACGGTGTTTGACTCCTTCACGGTTCAAGGACAACAAGAATCCCCGAGTCGTTCATCTCACCCAGAGCAAACAACAGCAGCGTCTTGGCCGATTAACTCACAGAGCCTGATGAGCAGTTGTCCACCTCCCCGACGTCGTAGAGGACGACATCCTTGATGAACACAGCGATGGCCTTCAGGATGAATGACACAAACAGATGCATGTGGATGTAATTCCTTGTGCAGTGGAGCTTCCTGGGATGCACAGAAAGAGACAAAGAGACAAAGAGACACACACACAATTTAATACAGAAGGCCTTCATGCTAATTATCCAATGTCCTTGGAGTTAATAGCTTAAAACGACAGCAAATCAGAGACCGACTTCACTAATAATTACCTCCTTCTATCACTGTGTGGGTGGATCTGCTTTACAGCACAATGAATGCTTTTTCATGGTCCTTCACATGCCTTTTTACAACATTATGAAAACCTCGAGCATCGATTTTTAAATACTTCTAGACTTCCTGATTGTGTTTTCATACTTGAGACAGGTAAATGATTAGGGAGAGAGACGAGGACAAGCGTCTGCAGTCGTGTCAAGGCTCCCATTAGCTCAGATTATTTGTTTTTGCTTGTTCTCAGGGCGGTGAAATATTCAGCTGTGATGCAGCACATGTCCAATCACTTCAAAATCCCCTCAGGAATCATTAAAGTTGAATGTGACCTTATCTCACAGCCAGGAAAGCTTGCTAACATTCAGCCACAGCTGTTTAAAAAGACAATATGTAAACTGCTATTTCATAAATGCCTGTTTTCTTCAGCTGCTACTGCAACGTCAACATGAACATCTCTGTCCAAATGCATTTTTGTGCCTGAAATCAGTCTAACTGGTCGTCATGTCCCATACTGAGAGAGGAGAAAGCTCAGCAGAATGAAAGTGATGAAATAGCACACACTCCATCACAATGCTGGCCACAGACCACAGCCTGTATACAACAGCAGAGATTATTTTCCATTTTGGCTCATAATCAATACATTTACTACAAGCATAATTTCCTGCTGAAAGATGAAGCACTTAAATCTTTTGTTAAGGCTACACTGCTGAAACTCCCATGAATGAATGGTTTTAATTTCATGTCTGAACATTTACACGACCCATCATTCATGTGATTATTCAGACACATTAATGTATATACACATAAAGTATAACATCCCAGGACATATCCAATAAATACATGCACACATCCTCCCATAAATACAAATATACATATTACGTACCAATTTATGTCAGTTAACACTTTGTTTGACTCATTCAGTTCATAAATAAATAAATAATATGTGGTCTATAATCCACATAGAGATTGAGGTTTTATCTAACAAAAGTTATTTTCCTCTGGTAGTATAGTCAGAAAACCATCCTCAATTCTAAGAAAATCTGAAACTTTTTAAAATAATGTTTGTCACAGATCATGATATAAAAAACAGTATAGAGTGAAATTAATTGTGTTTTGCTTCTCATTAAAGGGATAGTTTGGGTGTTTTGACGTGGTGTTGTATGAGGTACTTATCCATAGTCAGTGTATTACCTACAGTAGATGACGGTCGGCACGCGTCCAGTTTATAGAAGCAGGCAGAAGTTACGGAACGAAAGCAATGTACTGCTGTGGACGGGGCCGGCGGCAAAACATATTTTAGACACATAAAAGAAAATCCCACCTAAAAAAATCAATATCAGTTTAAAGGTCCCATATTATGCTCATTTTCAGGTTCATACTTGTATTTTGTGTTTCTACTAGAACATGTTTACATGCTGTAATGTTCAAAAAAAACTTTATTTTCCTCATACTGTCAGCCTGAATATGCCTGTATTTACTCTCTGTCTGAAACGCTCTGTTTTAGCGCATTTTGATTGAATTGCATAAGAATTGCATTGCTAGGCAACAGCTTGGGTCCATGTTTACTTCCTGTCAGCTGATGACATTCACATACACTGCAACCAGGAATAAACTGGAACACATTTAGCATGTTTACGTTTGAAATTGTGTCAAGGGTCTAAATATTGTATATTCGTGACATCACAAATGGGCAGAAATCCTGACAGCTTGTTTCAAATGCAGAGTTTCTGAATACGGGCTGTGTGTATTTCCCTGTGGATTGAGTGTTTCGATACCTTCACAGTATTTATATAGGACTTTAGCCTGCTTTATAATAAAAAAAAATATGAAAATCTCACTTTTTTATAATATGGGACCTTTAAGAGTAGGCTGTATTTATTTTGCCGATTTATCTCGCCATCAGACAGCCCTTTGCGACTGGGAACTGAAGCCGTTGTATCCTTCCATGCTCTCACCAAAGCCACCAGACTCCATTGAAAAAACCTGTAATTTTACCTCGCTGGTGAATCCGAACTAACCAAAGTCACACAATAACACAAACTTACCAGCAACTCCTGTGTTCTGCAAGGTAAGTGTTGTTTTTTTCAATGGAGTCTGGTGGTCTGGCGAGAGCAGAGATAACGGCTTCATTTCCGCCTCGACACAATAAGACTGTATAGGTCTTGTCTCACAACAAGGTAAAGCGGCAAAAATATTCTAAATATAGCGTACACTTAAACTAATCTTGATTTTTTTTCTCTTTGCTTTTCTTTCAGGTGGATAAAATATGTGTTGCTGCCGGCCCCATCCATAGCAGTACATTGCTTTTCCTCTGTGTTGTAACTCCTGTCTGCTTCTTCAAACTGGAGGCGTGCCGACCGTCATCTACTGTAGGTAATACACTGACTATGGATAAGTACCGCATACAACCCCACTTCAAAACACCTAAACTATCCCTTTAAGATCACAATATTCACAGATCCTCTGTATCCTCCAGTTTCAATATGTACTGGCAATATACTGAATACATCTTGTGTGCTCACAAAGTAATAGTTGTTTAGCTTTGATAAAATCATGAACGTTTCCATTTCTAATAGCAACTGCTGTCGTGGATTTATCTTGGAGAGTAAACCACAGGAGCACGCTTCATGTTTTCAGAAAGATCAGTGAAAGAAATGCTGAATGAGAGTTTGCTTACAGAACAGATGCTTAAAAAAAAGCTTATATTTCAAGAGGTCGTGGTAAACCGACATGTTTTTGCTCCCTACCTGTAATAATCAGTGGTGTCTTTCAGCAACAGGTGTGACTTTCCACAACCCACCAACACAGGTTAATACCCTTCACTGTATAACCGCCTCATCTCCCTTCACCTCCCACTGCCCTGTCACAGCGCTCCTTCTGGCTCAAACCTGCTGGTTGCCTTGATTTCATACTTTCACACTTTTTTTTTTTTTTATCGTGACCTTGGCCTGCCTTGAGGCAAACAAAACTCTCAGGTGGACACAATTTCACACCTAGAGCAGGCCTTTTGTGGAAAACATGAAAAGAAGCTCTGATCAGTGACTAACCCACACAGTGTAGCAGCAGAAACGTGAAAAATGCTACCAAAAAAAAAAGCAATTTCCTGTTTCCCTCCCTCTCCGTTGAGGTGGGTGAACAGTAGAGAACGGACGCTTGGATGGAAGAATGGAAACAATTGCTGCATAACATTACTTTGGAGATGAAGTGAGCTAGTGTACTCGTGGGGATTTTTACAGTGTTTTCAGTGACAGAATGCAGCACCGAAGAATAAAATTGTACACAAATGTACACCATCCATCTACTATTAAAGTTGTTTTTAATCTCCTTGTAACATTATTGGGTGTTAAAAGCTTGAATCTCATACACCTGAGGTAGAGAAATTACATACAATAAAGAGAATTAGCTTTATTATTTATATAAGTCATGCACATATACTGTATATATTGTCTATTAATTGTCCTTTAGGGCAACCCTTTTCACATTAAGGACCCCTAAACTGACACAAATTAGTCCCCCATTTGATAAGGTTTTGTCCCAGCGTCCCCCTTCTGATAGGATTTTTGCTTTTAGATTTTTTATGACAGAAAGTGTATGAAACCCATGACCAAAATAGTCATACATTATGTCATTGTGTTACTTATGGATGGAATTACAGTGGAAACCGCTAGTGATCATGTTTATCTGGGTCAGATTAATCACTATAAGTGGATGATTATTATTACCAAATTTTTGTTGTTGTGCATCATTTCTAATGCAGATTACCGTCTAATTGACATTTGTATATTTATTACATGAATACAAAGTAATGAGCGCCTTGCCGGGGCTGCTCGTTCTCTCACCCGGTAGCGGTGTGGAGGGAGATGGTCTGTATATTGTATGTGCCGCAGAGCCGGTTGAGGATCTGAAAAAGTTCCACTTTGGGGGCATTACATGACCAGGCATTATCAATCCACTTGACGAGGGCCGCTTCAACCACAGGTACTTTCCCCATGCGTATACTTTTTTCATTCAGAGAAAATGACTCCTTTTCCTGTCATGATATCAATGTGAACGCAGTATCAGCTTCAGTTATCCAGCTGAAAAGCAGACGGTGCACGCGAGGCAAAGTATCAAGGGTGTAAAGTAAAAAACAAAACAAAAATTCCATTAATGTTAGTCTAACATAGTTTTAAAATGTTTTTTCCATATGTTGTCATGTATGAAAACTTGAAAAACCCAAAATGTACACTTTAAGCGGACTAAATAAATGATTCCCCTTTTTCCTGGGGACCACCTGAACGCCCTCGAGGACCCCTGGGGGTCCCCGGTCCCCACTTTGAAAACCACTGCCTTAAGATAACGTATTTGCTATCTAGAGCATGTGATCTCTGTTATTCCTGACATCAAAAAGGTCTTTGAGGAGCTTCACAATCAATCCACGACTTGTCAAATATCAGTCTCTTTAATCCCACTATACTTTAATCCTCCCAACCGCTGCACACATGTGGCATCAAAAGATCGAGACACTGAAACGCGTGAAAGGATCATGAGGTTTGAAAGTATGTGTGTCTTTCCTTTTGCCTTTCTGTTTAACATAAGCCTAGGAGCTGCACTGATCACATATAGTCAAATCCCAGTTCACAGTGTTTGATGTGTGACAATGAAATGTATAAACTGTCATGTTGTCCTTATGACCAGCAGCAACAATGTCAGTGTGCTTTATGGTAAACTGCTCTCTCTACACGGGGGTCCTGCAGCGGTGACTGTTTGTTCTTTTTCTTCTTTATTCTATCCTTTTATCCTTCTTCTAAACAACGACTGCATGAGGCAACGAAATAGTTTTATCAGAAAAGCCGATAGTAACACAACTCCTGTCAAAAGATTTATTTTTCAAATCCTCTCTACATACTGTAGTGCAGGTGGATGCTATTTAAAACCCTTACTATCACCCAGTTGGCGCAATTTGCATCAGAATTCGTACTCTTTTTTTGAGTAAATGTAATTTTGTAAATGTGGCTCAAGTTGTCAACATTATACTTTCTTCTCAAAAGGACATTGTTTATGGACTCGACATGGAAAATAGCAAAGATGACGATGTTCTTAATCTTGGGAAATTTTGTTTACTCAAATCCAAAGTGAAACCTAGATTTAGTGTATTTCATAATGAGTTTGAAAAATAAGAATGCAATGGAGCTTTTAGCATAATAGAAGAATGTGATCTACAAAAAAAAGATCCTTAATTTGTATTTATTTATTTTTCTGCCTTTTTATTAATTTTTTTAATTATTATTTTCTTTTTCTGTCTTTTTTTTTGTATGCACCTGATCCTACTGATCTAAGTTCTTTTAGAAATTGTTAAATAAAAAAAATAAAAGCATTATACTTCCCGTTTCTATCCCCCAGAGCATTATGGGCAACAGGTTTATCAATCAGGAATTATCATAAAAGACAATAGTGTTAATTCTTGAGCAACAAAACTGCTGTCAACAGCGAAAACCTGTTTTCCAAACTTTCTCTACATACATGTCTTACTGTATTTCTACGTACCTGAAGATGCAGAGGATCACAATAGCTGTGGTAAGAGATATGAGGGAAACACTGTGGCCAATGGTGTAGCCGATCTTCACTTGCCAGAAAAACTTCCCCTGAAGAAAAAAAAACAAGTGAGAGTGAAGGAAACTGAAACAAAAAGGTTAAATGACTATGATAAGTTTCCATCATTAGTTTTAAGGAGTCCTGTACTGCTAGTTAAGAATTGGCTCCCAACTTTAGAGTCAGTACATTTATTCAAGTGCATTTATTCTTCTACATTACATTTCAGAGGCTCATATTGTACTCTACTACATGTATTTGACAGCTGCAAATACTTACATACTTTGCATATTATTTTACATAAAAAACACATGATGAGGTTATAAGAATAACAATTCATGTTACATATAAAACTACCTAATAGTATACAAAGTAATTAAAATTATCTCCACCACCTCGACCAACTACTACAGTAGTATGCTATATACTTACACGTTGATGCATCAGTAATAACAATCTATTAATGTAATATACTTCACACAGTAATGATAAATCACTCATACACAGCAGAACGAGTACTTTATTTAGATATATATATATATATATAAGTACAGTTTTAAGATGTTCTCTTCCACAAACTCCACATGCTGATGAAGATCATGTGATATGATCGAAAGCTCCAGAACAGCTACTAAGTGGACGTTGAGGTGAGATTGTTTTGTCTAGAAAAAGCTCACAGAATTCTGTTTATTTTTCAGACTTTTCTCTCATCTTTTTTCTTACAGAGCAATACTGTATTTTACTGCCTGCCTCTAACAACTCGTAAAGCTTCACTGTGTGATGAGGGGCCGCGAGAGGACGTGGTCTTGTATTACAATGAGGGATCACGAGCGATAAAGGGTCAAAAGCAAACACCAGCGCCTCTTTATTCTTTATCTCTATGAATTCTGTGATGGAAAAAATCCTTGTAATCCTCTGATGGTACGTGTCCACGGGGCCTTTTTTAACGCGAGGGATCGCCTCGCTTCCCAGCATTGGACGCTTGATGGGCTGCCACTATAGACACAAGGCACTCAGCACCCCTTTGGACGAACACTTTCCCTCCGTGGGCTGCTGCTCCAACATGGAGGTTCATTTGGAAGCTTTCTTCTCTTATTTCACGAAAATAGTTCACCAAAATGTGTTTCTGAAAATATTAGAGGCGAGTATAAGCCATGCTGTTGCTGAATCTGTCTTTATTTTGGATCGACAATACTTAATTTAAAAGTTTCTGGGATTTGCATAAAGTAGACTAAACCTCAACTTTATGCAAATGAGGAGCGGGCGACGTGACGGTCCGTCTCTATAATCACGCCACCACGCTACCAGAATGCATTGCACGGCTGCTTACATAGACAATGAATGGGAAGCGTGGAAAGTACGGAGCCTGTGGATACGTACCATCAGAGTGAGATAATTCCTGACTCCGATAGCCTTTTAGTGTTTTAAATAAAGATTTCTTGAACCGCAGTCTGTGTGTGTCTCTCTAAAAAGAATCACTACAACTGGATCTGCTGACGCTCCCCAAGCTTGTCTAATATACTGTAATAGCATGCTGGATTTTACATGTGGAGCCTTTCAGAGTATAGCCTCACAATGTTGCTGCCATGGCCCTGTATGTTTTGTGCTTGATGAAAATGAGATTAAGAGCTCTGCTGCATCCTGCGGCACACTGAGGCATCAAGTATGCAGAAAGACGGACATCGAATTCCTTTTAGTGTACTTCACCAGCCGGGTCCCTCCTGACTTCGTATGTGGCATACTAATGAGGCCGTCTCTGTGACTGAAAGAGCAGAGTGCCCACCAAGAAAGCTTTTACCACCTGTAGTGCACATCATCTCTTCACCCCGCTCCACCTCTGTCAGCACAGACAAGATCAGCTCTCTCTGCATTTAAATTATAAGAAGGCATTTGATGTGTTTATTCTCTTCCTGACCCTGAAGGTTAACATTAATAACCTCTATTGATGCATAATGCAGATAACAGAGGCAGGAATTACAAACCAACGCAACCATGTCAATGAAAAGTGTGTTGCGCTTCATGTGCTTGTGCCTGCTTCAGCAAACGATGAAGGATGTTGGTTCATTTTAAACATAATTGAAAGATTTGTGCTTTCTAGCTCATGAAATTTTTAGAGCTTAAAGAAATAGTTCAACATTTTTTACCCAGACTTTAATATCACTATCTGTGGGTTTAAGTGGCTATAATCAATATTTTTATTACACTGGGTCGAGGATAATGTGAAATGAGTCGCTCGCAGTACAAACCAACCAACTGATAATTATCACCTGACTCTGCAGTTCTCCTCAGTCTCTGAGCCCAGACAGACACAGTCTGACTAACTGCTGAACACAGTGGAGTATTTAGCTGCTAAAGAGAGAGATAGTTCCCTCGGGAGTTGGTGTGGAGAGTGAATATTGGACTCAGGTGGCCAGAGACACGACTCCAAATGAATGCTAATGCTGCTGCACATCTGCTGGATGTGTGAATAGACAACTGTTTGCTCATGAGTTCCCCATATCAACTAAAAAGGTGACAATATGTGAAAGTGGAGTTGACAGCTTGTTTCCACTGAAGCTTTAGAGCAGGGGGCTCCAACAAGTAGCATGCCCGCTTCTGAGTGGCTCACTAAAGGTTCAAAGAATATGGACATACATTTGATAACACAAATTCACTTTGTCTCCGAACAGAGAATGTACAGGAGCTGACGCTTCTGACGAAGAAGGCCAACGCAGCAACAGAGGCTTCGTTTAGTGGCGCACATCCTAACGAAACACAAAGACCTTCAACTATGGCGGGATTGTAATAGAGGTGATGACTGAAACGTTATTAAAGGACCATAAAAGTAAGACAGAAATGATGTCTGCTATTGGCGATGTACAATTTGGCGCTGAAAGTAGCTCTCGGAAACTTTTTTTTTGTCAGAGGAAAAAAGGTTGGAGACCCTTGCAACACCTCTAAAGCTCACTATAATTAACATGTTGTTAGTCATTTGATTAATCCATTTACAAACAGAACATAAAAATGACTATTTGTGTTTTTTACAGAAAGTAACGTGCAAGATAGGGCTGCACAATTAATCAAATATTAACCGCGATCACAATTTTGGCTTCCCAAAATTAAATGAACATGATCGCCTGCGATATTGACGTTTAAATTGTGTGTTCTGCTCATAGAAAACGCTGCAGCATACCAAACAAAGCGCTTGCTAAACTAACAGCTAGACACCAGCCGGCGATCGAGATGTTATATTATCTATACAACCGATGTGTTTATGATTAAATTAAGAGCATCAAATTGTTTATCTAGCTCTTATTGTTGCTAATTTTTCTCTTGAAGTGCACCAGATTGAAGCATTTCACTTTAAAATGGAGCTAGCAAACGGGTAGGGTGAATATTCCTGTATTTTTTCATATAGCAATATATATATATACATATATATAGCAGAAAAAACATATTGCAATGTCAGGATTTTCCAACATCGTGCCGCCCTAATTTGTACATTAACAGGGATGTAGCACAACATGGAAGTGAAAACAGTGCTCTGTTTATTTTAATGTGAAAGTGCAATAAAAATATTTTATTGCTAAAAATCAATGAATAATCGTGATAAATAATCGTGATATCAATATTGATTAAAATAATTGTGATTCTCATTTTGGCCATAATCGTGCAGCCCTGGTGTAAGAGAATCTGCACACACCTGCAAAAAAATGGAAATTGCAATTTTACATTTCCGTTTATGTACAGATGAAATAATCTAGGACACATTGTGTTATTTATATTGAGCTTTACAGTTGCTGGTAAATGTATTTTTGAGCTTTGAACAGCTGATTTTCCCCCTGCAAAACTAATCAGCAGATAGCTCAGCTCCGTACTTAACACACAAAGAGTTGTATTGATCTTTTCATCTAACGCTTGGCAATAAAGCAAATAAGCAAATTTCCTATAATAACTTCCATAAATAAAACTCTATATCTTTATGGATGTCTCAAAATTTGCTGTTTATTCAATAACATCGGTTTTAGAGTGTTATACTGTTGTGCCACTTGTATTTAACCCAGTCACTGGAGGCAATTCATAACAAAAGGCGAACACTGGGAACCGTGAAACCAACAATGAACGGCTATTTTCCTTAAAGACCCAACAACAACACCCACCCACAGAGAAGAGAAAAGATGCTCTAATTCAATTCTTCCTGCCCACTGGGTCTCGAGATGGTTTCCCACTGAGCTGCTGAGGTTCAATCACAATGGGATCGTTGGCTATTTTGTGCTGCCGCCTCTTATAGACCGCCGTGTTTTACTCACATCATCGCTGGTGCTGTTGAGGTTGTATCCGCAGTTCATGGCGATGTCGATGGGATGCATCTCAGTCCAGCCGTCTGCGGTGCAGGTTTTGGAGAGGTTACCTGGAGATGGAGATGACATAAAGAGGTCACAGCCACTCAGACGGGAGATTTCTCTTTTACCTGCAAGTTAAAATTGGTCCAACTCAATGTCGGCTACTGCTGTGAGACGTTCTGTGACATTGTCAGAGATCTCATATACTGGCTTGCTGGGTCACTGCAAAGCCTCTCTCCAACTAATGTGAGCCATTATTGACTTGTGCATTATCTGTGTCTGCAGAAAGGCACAAAGAGTAGTTTGTGGGCTTGTCTTGCTCTGTTGTGCTGGAGTTTGATTTTTGTCCATTGTATCCAATTTTTGTTTTAATGTTTTCTTTATATATCTATTTCTGTTTACCTGTTAATTTTCTTTCTATTCTTTGTTTTCTCTAAATCCTGATGAAGGCAATAAAATAGGGCCACCTAGAGTCGTGACCTCTCTGGTGGTGCTGCAATATGCTTCACAATACTTCATTTATTGATATTGATTCTCTATCATTGGGATTGTGTTTATTCTTTGGCATTATTTTTTGTTGTTGCCGACTTCTTTTGCTTCTTTTGTGGATTACTTACATGAGCCTCTGTAGTCAAGACATCTGTGCATGTCACTATGTTAGATTTAATCAAAAAAAGGTCACAAGATAGAAAGGTTACACACAGGTTATCATTTTCTTATGATAACCTGCTATTTATCTGCCAAAGACATACTTTTTGTACTCAATTGCAGGTGGATCGCTCTGAGAGAGGAGCACTAGAAATACTGTTATTTGGTTTATTCATGGGGTTTAAATAATGGTTTATTCACTGTAGGGCATCGGGGCTAGCGTAAACAGCTTAACCTAAATGAGACCTTAACCACAATGTGACCGACGGCCGCGTTGCTCTGTATAAACGTGGTCAGTTAGGGTCAAATGTTATATACAGGCGATGAGCTGTGGAGGGAAGCAGCAGCAGGAGGTTGGTGTGTAGAAGAGCTGCTCAGTCAGGGAAAGGCCATGTGATTGAAATGTGTTTTCTATGGTCGATGCTGTGGCTGGATTTGAGCGTCATGCTGGGATGATGTTTGTGAATTGCCCTCCCATCTTCTTCTATTTTCTCCTTAATCCATTCCTTTATTAACCACTTTCATGGATGTCTGGTGCACACACACTAACACACTTCAGAGCCCTTTTTTGGAAGTGGTGCTGTAGGAAGGCATGGGCCGAAGATCCTGAATGGAATCACGGACTAAAGTAGATTTGAAGTCATCTTCCAGACCCACTCATTTGTATTCAGGGCGGTAAGCCTCAGTCTTTTCAACAGCTTTATATGCTGCATTGCAGAATGGCAGAACGACTTCACCTGGACTCAAGGCCATTTCACAGACAGAGTATTGTAACAGCTTTAAAGGTTTTACACATGTAAGGATTTTTAAAAGACTCTTCATTCAAAAGGTTTTGCTTTCTTTTCATATGCAGAGCAGAATGTCTCGGCAGCCAGCCTGCTCTCACTCCCAACTCATCAAATACGGCAGCTTGGTAAGTGGCCCTATACGCATCAAACTGTGACAACTAAATGCATAAATGAATATGAAAATCAATCCAACACAATTTCAATAAATGCATATCCCAAAAAATGTGTTTCTAGCATGGTATTTAAACATTTAATATTCATTCAATAACATGATCATAGCAACTGATAATTATGGATTCTCTTTTTTTTTTTTGACGGCGACTTTTCTAATTTGGTCTTAGGAAGTTTATATGCTTTTATTTTGTTCTTCTAAACAAATTAAAAACATAATCTAAATGTTGTGAAAATAAGGCAATACTCTACTAAAACTACAGTACACACAATTATTCTTAATCCTGCCTTAGAAATAAACTGAAAAAAAAATGAATCGAGAGGAATTCTTGTTTAGTTTTGGAACAAATGATTAAACAGTAACAGGACAATGTTGTCAGCATATAAACAGACGCTGTTTGTTCTGCTGCCCAAATACTGGTGATATAATCCGTTAAGATTACTTTTAGATTTGTTTTTCTTTACACAGAAAGAGAAGAATCCACAATATTGGATCCACAAATGCCAGAGAAGAGGAAGAAGACTTCCACCTCTGAGAGTCTCATAACCATCGCTGACAGTTTAATCTGTATATTATCATGCAGGAGGAACGTTTTCATCAGGATGATGTCATGAATGAATCACGACATTTTCTTGTGTGTGACAGAACAACACGTCAGTGGAGCACCGTCATCGACCACAGCATCGAGCCATTTGCAGAGAAAAAGGTGACTCCACCAAGCTGGGTCATGTTCACCTGAGATAACATCTCTTTTCACACATGGATGCATCATCATTTGCAACAAAACTTGTAGGTCATTCCTGCTGTAAAGGACTATTTTTCATTGATGATAAGCAGAGGAGGTAGTACAAAGACAAAATCATTTCTTTGACTCTAGCTTGTTTTTTTGCTCGTTAGCTCTGTGGAAAACCTGTCATTAAATTGAGTGAAACATATCCAGTGGTGCTCCGAGATACAGAATCCCTCGTGATTCAGGTGAAGGGGATGATTGATTAGACATGCCTGAGTGATGATGCATGTATTCAGATTTCACCTGAATGGCATCAGCTTGCTGGAGCTCTGGTGGATATTGATTTTTGCTTATTAAGTATAGGCCTATTTGTCTCTGTCTACCTGGAAACTCAATACACAGACATCTTATATCCTATATTTAGTTGTCCCTAATAGGCAATAGATTCCAATTATGAGTCAATTTGCAGTCAATCTGCTGTAAGATTAGGAGAAACATTCATTTGAAAACTCAAGTGTTGGGATACCTTGACCTTTTCCTCAGCAGAAAAGCTAAAATGATAAAACTAAGAGTCCATGAAAGCAGCTCTGTGAGGCTGAGACACAGCTGAGCTTTGAGCGAAATGCTAACGCCAGCTTGCTAGCATGCTCACAATAACAATTGTTGTCCAAAATTCAATACTAACATGCTACTTAGTACGCTAAAATTGTGTGCGAGACTATTTAGCACGTCCGAAACCTGAGTATGAAACCAATAGAACGCAAATTGCATACTATTTGCGGTTAAATATTACAGTATGCAACGCTGGACACTATGGCGACATAAATATCACAAAATGCAATGTGGTAGTGACGACAACGTTCATAGCAGACGGACAGCTCTATAACGTCAGTAACGCTTCAATTTAATTGTAAGTAGATTTAACTTGGCGTAACTAGACGGTATAAATATTTTTTAAATTAATTCAGACTTTGATTCTGACAAATCGTCGTTTTGGAGGTCGGCACGGGTTACCATGGTTACACGTCTCCAATCGGCAATGAGGCTCTTAGAAAGTGACGACATAAATTACTGCTCAGTGTGTCCAAAAAAAATACATACTACTACTTTATTCACACAGAAGTATTGGGTATGTAGTGCTTAGTACGTGGTTTCGGACGCAGCCATTTTAGTGTTAGCATTTTAGTTATGCAACCCAATTGTTGTTGAGATATTTCAGTCTGGATGTTGCCAACATGGCTAAAGAATATTTCTGAAGTTATACTTTATTCGAAAGTCAAATATTGGTTTTCATTTCACAGATGTGGATAGGTAGACAGACAGACAGACATTTCATGCTGCTCCCTCAGGTCATATCAGTCAGACTTTACGAGTGTCCTCTTAACCTGAAAATGTCAAAAAGGAGAATGCTCAGCAGACATCAGCCTGCCACCAGAGCCAGCGTATATATGTGTGGAGATTGAGATTCAGAAAGTGAGTCAGGAAGAAAGTAAAAAAAGATCAACGAGGGAGCTAAACTAGGGGTACGAAGGAGTTTTACTTTTGTTTTTGAAGTTGCAGATTTAGAGAGATTTAGGTGAGCCGCAGTCTCAGTCCGTGTCTGTTTCTCTCTCCAGAGGAGTTTATGTCAAGCCGTTTCCATCTCATTATATTTGCTTTGAGTTTGAATTTCCGGCAGTATTTGCATGGCAATGTCATCCTTATCAGCAGCGCCGGCACAACACAAGTTTATCAAACCTTCACTGAGACGCTTTTTCTATTACTGAGATTTTATTAAGAAGTTTGCTTTTGCAGAAAAGTTCTAAAAAAACACGTTTGTTTTTAATCTTTTTGGTTTATCATAAATGTTATGAGAAACACAAAGACTCTTTTCTATTCTATGATTATAGATGCAAAGCGTATAATCAGATGAGCAGCAGTGTTCTGTTCTCACAATAAAAAAATAATTGCTGTGATGTAGCTTAGTCGACTCGCAAGTGGGACTGCCGAGAAAAACATCCACTTTAGTTATAAAATAGCACAGAAATAATGAATAGTTGATTATTCTTATGCTGAAAACATATGAAGGTGTTTGTCAAATTCCATGTTTGTTTTAGTGTACTGGATTAGCCCTTTATAATCAGAAGTACATGTTAAAAGCACGTTTGTAGAGTTTAAAGTCTGTACCAAATACATGTAATACCATTTCAGTTAAACCTGAAATTGAGAGTTTAGAAGAAAAATATGTTTTTATCATTACATAAGATTGTAAAAGTCTGTCACTGTTGGGCTGAAAGATAGTTTTAACAATCTAAGTCGTGACTATGTTTTACTGCACCTCAAGATGTCTTTTGTGTTATGTGCTGAATGTGCAAACTTCCTTTTATAATACACAGATCAACGTAAAAACAATTACTCCTTGAGTTTCCTTATCAAAGGTAAAGCATGCAGTCACAAAGGAGATGTAGATACAAAGAAGCTCAACATGTTTTAAATCTAAGAGACAAGTGAGATGTGGTTTGTGCAAAAAGGTCATGAATATTTTGTACTTCCAGTGTGCATGAAAGTAAAGATGTTCCTTCTAAAATGACATTTGCCTCCGTTTGTTCATGTGTAGCTATTAGGGCTGTCAAAGTTAACGTGATAATAACGTAAATTAATTTTAACGTCACTCATTTCTTTAACGCATTAATGCAATCCATCTTCCGGAGGTTGTAGCGGGCTCAGTTTTAAAGCAAGAGTGAAGATACTGGTAACATAAGAAACTACAAAACCTAAGGAATCCATGTCATACTGGCTTGTTGCTCCAAACATGTGCTACATTTTGGAGAGGAAAAACCGTCATGGTCATTTTCAAAGGGATCCCTTGACCTCTGACCTCAAGATATGTGAATGAAAATGGGTTCTATGGGTACCCACGAGTCTCCCCTTTACAGACATGCCCACTTTATGATAATCACATGCAGTTTTGGGGCAAGTCATAGTCAAGCCAGCACACTGACACACTGATAGCTGTTGTTACCTGTTGGGCTTGAGTTTGTTATGTTATGATTTTAGCATATTTTTATGCTAAATGCAGTACCTGTGAGGGTTTCTGGACAATATTTGTCATCGTTTTGTGTTTTTAATTGATTTCCAACAATAAATCTATACATACATTTGCATAAAGCAAGCATATTTGTCCACTCCCATGATGATAAGAGTATTAAATACTTGGCAAATCTCCCTTTAAGAAAGAAGAAGATGAAAAATGTGTGATTAATTTGTGATTAATCGTGGGCAATCATGTGATTAATCACATAAATATCTATCATAAATCTTATCATAAATATTTTAATCGATTGACAGCCCTAGTAAAAAAAATATATAATTTGGAAAGAATGTGAAAAAGTACATTTGCTGAGCTGTTGGCAATCACAAATTGGTCTATAAATGCAAATGTAAATGTAAACATAAACATAAGCATGGAAAATAAACAAACTGTCATGGGTTTTTCCACTGTACATATAAGTTTAGTTGATGATATGACAAAGCAGGCAATCGTCTTCTACAGTATCTATCCAGTTCTGCCTCAGTGGGGAAATAGAGGTCTCAGGAGTATGAAAGCTAATTTATGTGTTCATTCTCGAGGCTAAGAGGAATCAGACAACAAATTACTTCGACAACAACAACAGGAAAAAAATTGTGTTTGTTCAGCACAATGTTTTGGAGCTCTCATGGCTCCTAATTAGATGATAATATGTCTCCACTTCCCGAAGAACTTGTTCTCATTAAAGCCCAAATTGCTTATTATACTGAGATTTACCAACAATATTAGAGTGGTAAATGTGTCTCTGATCTGCTCTACAAAATTTAACACACTTAATACAATATCTGGTGGTCTATCGTCATCTCACAATTCCCTATAAAGCATTTCTTCTGATTTTTGCCATCTAGTTCCTCCTCCATGCCGCCATCAGTACTCGACATGTGGTTTAAAGTGCATCCTCCAACTTTGAAGTGCCACATTTTCCCGTGTCTCTAATTTTCAGTTTGACTCTCTGAGATGCTAATACCTGTATAAGTGCTGCCAGCAACACTCCCAGGGGAAGGGGGAAAAAAAATTGACACGTTAGCGTGCACAAATGGCTCAGGGGAGATGGACCATATTTCAAATTTTAGAAGCTGTTTAAGAGGTGATGGATTTGCTTTTTTTCACACCCATAAAATATGAAAATATATGTGGCAGCAGCACTTCAGGTTCAGCGAGCTTCTGGGATACAGAAAGACGAACATGTATGGAGAGGAGTTAAAACTTTAGAAACTTTGTTTGAAACTAAATTAGAAGCTAATCCAGATTTATACCTAATTAAACATTGATAGCACTCTCGTGTCCATTAGATATGAAGCCTGTTAGCTCAGCATAATGTTTCCAGTCTTTGTGCTCAAATAAAAAAGGTGATTACAGTGAATTTACAGCATATACAGCATGCGTTTACAGCATGTATTCATCATTTTTACTGTAAGATCAAAGTGAAACTAGGAGAAAATGGATATTCAGGGGACAATATTTAAGATTAATGAACCATTTTATTGTAGATAGAAGAAAGTGCAGTCTTGGAATAATTGTGAGAACCAGCAGATGTTAACACAGAGGTGTGGGATATTAAGGGAAAAATGATGGACACAGCAGGGAATTATAATGTCAAATTTATATTAAAGAGTCTGCAACTAATATGAGGCTTCGGTCTTTCTGCAAATGTGCCCTTTGAAAACCTGCAGCAGCTGCAAGATTGCTACCCAAGTTACTATCTCTTTCATCTCATTAGAGGGTCTGCATGGTGTATAAGGTAGTGGAGCCGTAAAAGCCCCATCAGCCCCTTCTCCAACAGTTATGAATAGTTGGATTATAGCCCATCTCAAAGAAAGAGTATTGACTCGCTGGGTCATAGATGCAGAGGCACAAGATGAGCAGGTAAAAAGCTGGAGGGAAAATAGCCCAGAGGTGTTGAAAAGAAGAAATGGATATCCAATCAGCAGAGATCTGAAAATGACTCTGTGAGAGGAGAGAAAAAAATGGATCTGAAGGAGAAGTTTGGGTCAGGCAGCATCACAGAAAACTGGTGTTCATGCTGATCTGCACCACATCTACCCCGCTATGATGTGTGTTTAATTAAATAACTCAATATTTAAGTCAAATCAAGTTTACAGTCACAACACAGCAGGCAAAAAAAAACATTACATCTTCTGGTTTTTGCTCTTATTTGAGATTCATTCTAATTAAATTATTTAAAAAAAAAAACGTAATTTGATTTAAGTGCTGGAAAAAGTCTCACTAGAGACTAAGTGTATAAGCAGACAGTTCAAAGCTGGAGAGTAAATGATGAGATATGACGGAGGTCTGTTTCAGAGTGTAGCAGCCACAAGGTTGTAAATATGGTCAGCCCTTGAGATTGGACAATGAGTGAAAACAGCCAGGTGTCTGATGATGGAGGGAATGAGAGGTCTGGAGGTCAAATAGGGGCATAAAAGGTCTTTAAAAAACAGCTAAAACATACTGCAATTCACCAGAGAGAGGTCAAAATATACGCTTAAAGGTGAAGTTTCCCATCTTGGGAAAAACTCTCATTTGCTTTCTTGCTGAGACTCAGATGAGAAGATAAAAACTGCTCTCATGTCTGTACACTAAATATGAGGCTACATCCAGCTGGAAGCACAGGGAAACTGCAAGCCTGACTCTATCCAAAGGTAAACAAATCTGCCTAAGAGCACTAATTAACACAGTTTATCTTTTCTTTATTTAATAGGTGCCAAAACTGTGTGGAAAAAAGTGAGAAAACAAATTCTTGGTAGAAATTCAGTAGATGGAGAAGAGGATGCAAATGAGGATGAGACCTGGAGGGACCTCACAAGTAGAGAGTATTACCAGGGAGGGATGAAGAAGTCATGACTGATTTTGCATAATGGTGCCTTTAAGTGGCGTCCTGTTTACCGTGTTGAGAGTCCATTTGAACGGCCCATTGACGGAGTATTCATGACCTCAAGTAGAAATTTCCGACAGCCCCGAGTTCACAAGTTGTGCTGCCATTTGTCAGAACCCATTGAAGATATAGTTCCTTAAAGGGATAGTTTGGGTGTTTTGAAGTGGGGTTGTATGAGGTACTTATCCATAGTCAGTGTATTACCTACAGTAGATGACGGTCGGTATGTTCCCAGTTTGGAGAAACAGACAGGAGTTACCGTTTGGAACCAAAGCAATGTACTGCTGTGGACGGGGCCGGCAGCAGAGCCTATTCAAGCCTCCTAAAAGAAAGGCCCACTTAAAAAAATCAATATCAGTTTAAGTGTAGGCTATATTTAGAACATTTTCACCACTTTACCTTACCATGAGACAGCTATAACAGTCTATGTTTCCAAACGGGAACTGAAGCCGTTATCTATGCTCTCGCCCAAAGAAACCAGGCTCCATTAAAAGAAACAGCAATTTTACCTCTCAAAAGACACGTTCGTTGCTGGTCTACCGCTGCCTTTACTGATTAGTTTGTTTGTGTTATTGTGTGACTTTGGTTAGTTTTAATTCACCAAAGTCACACAATAGCACAAACTAACCAACCGGTCAAGGCAGTGGTAGACCAGCAACCAACATGCTCTGCAAGTTAAAATTACAGGTTTTTCCAATGGAGTCTGGTGGCTTTGGCGAGAGCATAGATGGATACAACAGCTTCAGTTCCCCATCAGAAAGGGCTGTCTGACGGCGAGGTAAAACTGTGAAAATATTCTAAATATAGCGCACACTTAAACTGATATTGATTTTTTTAGGTGGGCTTTCTTTTAGGTGGCTAAACACGTTTTTCCGCCGGCCCCGTCCACACTGACTGTAATACACTGACTATGGATAAGTACCTCATACAAACAACCCCACTTCAAAACACCCGAACAATCCCTTTAAGTGGCATCCTGTTTACCACGTTGAGAGTCCATTTGAATGGCCCACTGACTGAGTATTCATAACCTCATAAGTACACCAGTTATGCTACCATTTGTCAGAGCCCATGGAAGATATAGCTCCTTAACATGACCTTCAAATTTGTAGTGAATGGATTCATTCTTGAAAAGGAAACAAGAGGGAAGATCTTTTTTATTTGGCCGTCACCTGGCAACAGTGCACGACTTAGACCACTTCAATGCCAATCATACCAACATATACAAGGTTAAAAAGGGTTGTGTGGTGTTGAATGTTGCACTAATGTGGTATTCAGTTCACGAGTGGTGATGGCAATTACTTTTAAATTTTGTCTGCCTACTTCTTATCCCTAAAAGGATGTTGAAATGCAGAAAAAGAGGAATCACCATTAATACAAAGGAATGACCAGAAGGCAGCGTATCAGTAACCGTGATCTCACAACACTTGAACACGAAGTATACATCACTACCAATGTCAAAAATACAATCGTACAAGTACGTTTTGAAGACATCATCTGCTGTGACATCACTAACTGTTTCTACCCTGCCTATAGAGAGCCGTGCAGCATTACGTGATTCATTTAAACAGATCGATGGGGACAAGGCTCAAGAGTCAAGATTGAAAAAAAGTTTGTTGAGTCGGGTTGCTGCGGGAGCAAAAAGTTTTGATAGTTATTGGGAGCAACTTTAAAAGTCTTTGAGAGTTTGCAGACAGTGGAGGAGTGGAGAGCGACAAACAAGGACGCAAGATTTTGATAGAAAGGGATGCAAGTGGTAGAAATGCAAAAAAGACGAGATTGCAAAAAGACAAATTTGAGGTCTGGAGCTTTTGAGTAGAACCATTAACATGATTAAAAGATTCTGGGTAATCTAAAACGGGGCAGGAAGAAGAGGAAGGTTGTCGAGAGACAAAAGGTGATTCAGCAAAACACTATTTTCTAAAGTTTCTCTTCCTTATCTCAGGTTAGTGAATCATCTCTCTTCCTCCCCCCACTCTGCCTGTGCTTGTTTCAAAATAAAGGTTTCATGAGCTGGATTCCTCCTTGTTTTCTTAGACCCCGGCTGTAATCTGTGACTGAGTTTACATTTTTAAACCTGGCTCACGTAAACATGCTGTTACAGTAACCTGGATTAACTGTTATCCTGGATTTGAGGTAGCTGGAGAACTCCTAATATCTGTCTGAAACAACATTTTCTTCAAAGCACCACTAGTTCATAAGGTCAACGCTATTATGTATATTTTTTTTCCAGAGCATTGACGGTAAGGCTCTGCTGTTTAGAGAAGATAAAAAAGCGGCCTATTCTCCTCGCTCTTTGAATTGATGCAAAAAGTTCTGAAATTTTACAGATTATTTTTTGTAAATACCGACGATGTAATTCTGCTCTTCATGAGTTAATATAGTTTGGTTCGCCCTGGGCTTTCTGCAGGGTTTCTAATCATTTTTAATGTCCACAGGAGGTGATGGAAAACCCACCAGTTTGATGACTTTAAAATGTCCATTTGCATACAAGCAACACATTAAATTTTCGGTATCTACCCCAAAGGCTTGGCTGTATGCAAATACACTTCAAGAAAGAAAATTAATGAAAATATATAACTGTGTTGACCAGGCCTGAGCTAATGGCAAAATGAGAGCACACGATTCAGTTTTGGCACCTAAAGGCTTGTTTGCCTCAAAATAAATTACTGAAGAAAATGAAGAAAATCTGAAACGACTGCATGAGTCTAGTTGTCGGACGCTGGTCAGAGCTGGCCGATGCTACACTATGATTGGCCAGTCTGCGTTCGAGGGGCGGAACTAAGCGAAGGGGTCAATTACAGATATTTACATTAAGATTATTGTCATTTTCTTGTTCTCAAGCTGAAAAGTTTGAAGTGATATTTTACTACTGAACATTTCTCCAGTAGAAACTAAACATATAACAGAGACGTATTTACATTAAGTGAAGGAAGACGTGTTTACCTTTGTGCTCGTCGCTGAAGTAACTGAAGTAAGTGGGGCAGGTTATTGTAACCACCTCTCCGACTCTGGCTGAAGGCCAACAGGCGATGATATCCCACATGCCTTGGCAGCCTGCCAGGAGGAGACAACACCGTTAAAATGACATCACTCATACTGGGACAGACTAACACATACAGTACATGCTTAAATCATGTGCTTAACATGACACAAACAGCAGCCGTTTTTTCAGTTTTCATTCAGAGACAGAAAGAAGATAATAGATATGTTGGTTTATGTTATAAATTTGGTGCAAAATTTCTTTTGCACAAGATTTTAACACATATCTCAGGTTTATATCCATCTACTTTAAATCCAATTACATTTAGGCACTCATATCTAACAAGCTCCAAAATATACTGCACTTTAAAGGAACTATTACTTTTTTGTGACTGCTGTGTATTTTTCTGTACATTCAATTCTGCTTAAAAAAGGCAGATTTTATTAGCTGAGACAACTGGTGTCTGTCTAGTTACTAGGGCTGTCCTTTACCAAAGAATTTCGACGAATCGATAAGTTGATTTAATCAACAGATCTGTAAAAGAGTTTCTCCACAAAGAATCACACAAAAGCATCACTTTAAATCTTGTGTTTACCAGAGATGTGCTTATAAGTTTCTTGGAAATGAGACATTCAGCATGACAAAAAAAGCATAAAAAACAACAAATCGATGAAAGAAATCTTAGTTGATTAAAACCAAAATTAATCATTGACTGCGCGGTGGCAAGCCCTAGAAGTCAGTCTTTAATCTTATTTTGGTAAAGCTTTTGGTCCCCTTTATTCTCAATCTCACTTCCTTTGGATTCTGCTCGACATATTTTCATGACCTAAAAAATCCCATCATCACTTCTTTCAAGGACATCATGTCCATCATGAGAAAGTCCTTCCCTAAAGAGTGAAACCTGCACAACCGCTATTGTTCCGTCTCCTCGGACATGGCGTCTACTGAGACATGAACAAACATGTCGTACATTAATAGGAGTACAGGTTCTTTTGTGCCTAATTGTACAATCACACCATTTTCACGTTCTTTGAAATCTTTTCTATATTTGAAATTACAGTCACAGCACCGTGCACAGCTTGAAATAACAAAAACACAAGCGATGCACCGTTTCTGAGACGGATTGATTTTTGAGGTTGAAAAACTGAATGGAAGCACAGTCAGAAACAATTTCTGTCTGACAGCTTCGTTTGTACAACGATCTGTGTGTGTGTGTGTGTGTTTGTGTAGTGCTACACACAAGCTGTCAAGAAATATTAATTTCTATGCCTGTTCTGTTTCAAGGAAGCAAAGGAATAGTTGGACATGAATCTCTATATTTAATACGTTGCATAACCGCAGGCAAGGATGTATGGTTTCTCACAAATGCACACGCTGCTAATTCATTTATTAGGGATGTGACCTGTGAGAGTCGCTTGCACTACCTTCCTGTTGAGGAAGCAGATAGGGAAGTAAGAAGAGAAATGAGGGTCATTGCAGAGATAAGGAGGAGAGCTGTTCCTGTACATTCACTTAATGCACTATGCAGAGTAGAGGTCGGACTCTTGTACATCCACTTACTCCTAAAGCCACAGTGGGTGTTCAACTCTCACTTCAATCACCATGACCGACAACGATGTTATCAAAAAATCCAATCATAACTTCATTCAGGGTTATTTTTGTCCTTTAACCTTACAATGTTATGTTCAGCGTGACAAAAGTCCTTCCCTCACTGGCTATAACAGCTCTCCACACTCACACAGGTGTTTTTAATTATTCTGCCTGATTAGACCTCCAATTAATCCCATAATGCAATGCGACACATTTTATGGATGTGAATATTACAGTTGTGCGACACTCCGCCTGCCAGTGATGATGATGTGTCCGATATCTCAATTTGTTGCACTCCAACACCCCCTGTCCGCTCTAATGTCTACATTATTGATAGTAATAAGATAAGATAAGATAAGATGAACCTTTATTAATCCCCGAGGGGAAAGTCAGGTGTCAAAGCAGCAAAGCGCAGGAGAGGTACAGGTGTACAAAAAATTATAAAAACAATAAATAGAGATACAGAATATACATAGTGAAGGAATATAGCATGCTTTAGGTAATATAAAAGTATAATGTTGCCATGGAGTCAGTTAGTTAGCTGCTGAGTCTGTATTTGTTTACATTTTGGCAAACTGGAACCATTAAAAGTATGCAGAATTAGCTATTACTTTGAATTCATACCTGGCAGCTATAGTTACATTTCTCTGTGACTGGGAGGCGTTCATGTGTTTCAGACGGGAAGATATTCTTTGTAATATAGGTCAACATGTCACAGGAGACAGGATCTGTTTACTGAATGGCTGCGTACCTGTATTCTCTGGGCGCACTTCGCTGCTAAAAGTTAAACTTTCACCAACTTTTAGTTTGGCTGCAGAATCAAACAGCCGCAGCTTTTTACTCATGCATGTAGAGACAACTTACACTGGGTTACTTGAAGAAAACAAAACACGTGATGATTCTCAGTTAAGCTGTGTAGTTCGGAGCGTCTTGTTTCTATGATTTTTTTTGTCGTGGACATTTATTTGTGACGGACATCTGGGATAATGATTTCCTTCAAAAGTGCAAGTCAACACTGAATCCAAAAATATGCGTACCATGTCTGTGTGTTCAGATTTGACTGACGTATGACTCGAGGAGTACACGTATTGATGCAAATTGCGGCAACCGGGCGGTGAGGGTTTTTATGTACCTTATTGCCTTTCACCTCACGCAGTGTCTTTGCCTCACGAGAGGTCTCTCCCTCCAGTTTGAAAACCTCTGCTACAGAGTAAACGAGTACGTGTCTATTAAAGGGAATAGTGTATGAGTGAATGGCAACAGAGGTCACCCACAATCTGATAACAGTGAATAATTTGTTCCACCCTAAATGGTGCAAAAACTAAGAGAATAGTTGAAAACACCATCCTTCAACTCTGACTACTATACGGTTTATTTACCTTGAATGTGAATTGTAGGAGTCGTCTGCAGTAAAGTCAACATAAATTTAATGTGTCCTGTATTTCTGCCTGCTATAATGGTGCTTTATGTATAAACTCCCACACTGTATTACCTTTCCTCCCCTACTATTTACTCATTCTGTTTCCCATTTCCTCTAAATAGCCTCCTGCACTCCCTAAACAGAGAGAGGAAAATGCGTTTGATAATTACCTGAAGTGACGTTCCCAAAGGTGCTGTTCTCACAGCGCTCTCTCTCCAGCTCGATCTCGTTCACCACGTCACACATCTGCACCGACAGCACCTGTGGAGGAGGCAGAGTGCACATGTCAAGAATCAAACATGCTTCCATTAAACTGCAATTAGACACTGAAATACTTCATATTCAGCTCAGGCCAGCAGACAGGTTACCTTCCAGTGAATATGTGCTAGTAAATATTTAGTTAACATTTCCCTTTATCACATTCCTGTATCTATGGCCTTTCAAGCCATGTTTTCCTGTTGGAACGAACCACTGGCTAATAATACACAGAAATGTTCTCTATGCCTGAAATCCCTCTTGCCTGGCAAATAGATGCTATCATGGAAATGGATTAGGAAGTGGAGAAGGCAGCCACGGAGTAATATACTGCGATTGTTCATCTGTGTCAACAAAAGGCTGAAAAATGCGGGCTGACAGTCGTCGGCGGAGAGCCGGTGGGTCAATGAAAATGTGTAAGACGAGCAGCGAGGAGCTCGAGAAGGTCAGTGGAGATGAAGAGAGAGAGAGAGTTGAGGAGCTTCACCCTGCTACCAAAGCTACACAAGACTCAAAGCAGTAAAGGTCACGGAGCAAACAGTGAAGCAGCCACAAAGTGCATAATATATTAACAATTATACAACTTGTGTCCTGCTAATTGGTCCTTACAGATGGTTTTATGTCTGTTTCATGAGTCAAAAGTGTAATGATCCTCATCAATCATCCACAAATGCCCTGTTTAGTCGAGGGTTGAGCTCCCAGTACACCTGACACTGTCTGTAACACACTGCTGACCTCCGATAAGACAAACAGTCATTAATGAAAAGGGACTCCTCCGAGGGCAACGGCAACGCTCTTCTTCTTAATGTTTCTCTCACAGCCTTGTTGAGCATTCATAGTAGTGGAATGACTCAATGTAATGAGGCAGAATAAACCCAGAAGTACGCGGTGTTCATCATTTACAACAAGGAGTAAGTACACCATCTCTACCTCGCCCGCTGTGCTTTGTGATATCTATTTTTGCAGGAACATTTAAGAGCACATAAGCGCGTCAACACAAAACAGGATTTCTACGAGGAGCAGATGAAGCAGCACTTCTTCAGACACTCAATTCAGACATCTGAGATGGAGAATATAGGTTTCTTTCAAATTATTCTATTTTAATTCATCAAATCTGGTCAAATCTGATAAAAGCACAAGAAGTCTACATTTTGCAGCTACGGGATTTTTCTGAGAATTTAATCATCATTTTAGAAAATGACACAAATGCAGCTAATCTGGGCAAAAATGAAGATTTTCAGTGATATATTAAAGAATTCAGCTTACATGCAGGTAGCTACAGGTACTGGTAAGGGTGGACGGGAAACCAAGGCATGAAACAACAATGTAGCACTGCAACTTTGACAAAATACTGACAAGCACAAGTGGAAATGAACCAGTATATGTACAACTGGGCTGATTAGGGAAAATGGGAAGCAGGTGAGCAGGTGGGTGGAGAAGGTCAGGTATAAAGGCTAATGAGGGAAAGTGGGAACAGATGAGGAGGTGGGCTTATTGTGTCGGGGTGGAGGGAGTGGCTGGAGTCTCTTGGGCGGGTGGAGAAGTCAAAGGGCATTAGGTGGACAGGTAGAAAATGGCCATGGACAAGTTTGGAGAAGCAGATTGTGGCACACATGCAGAGTTTGATACTAAGGTTGTAGTCAAAAAGTCAAAAAACAACGCCCTGATGTCTTTTCCTAACCACTTTTCCTTGGCCTTGATGACAAACTTCATGACGTCACGGAAAGATGTGGAGGAGAATTCAGAAGGACTGAGGAAAAGACAACCACGGTGTTCAGAGAATCCGACTGCACTTATACACTATAGGCTCCGTAATTATGATGCGACAGCGGTGGATGTTAGTGACACAGGTCTGCCGTGCGTTCTGAAATAGGTCTTTCAGTGACAGGCTGCTTCATCTGCGGTGTGTGAAAGAGAGATACCACAGGTCCTTCTGCTGCTGGAACACTTTACATCAACATATAATAAAGTATTATTTTACATAACATGGACAACCGGTGAAAAATACTACTTCACCGAGGTTGGAATTGAAATTAAAAAAGGATATATATGATAAATATTGAGTTAATTGTCCAAGTTATGGAGAAGAGGTATAGCACCATGTGTGTAGGCTGTACTTCTTCCTACTTATTTTTGAACATGTAATATTTATTTATGTTGATTATTTGTTTGACAGTTTGCTATATGGTTACTGTTTATTTTATTTGTTATTCTTGTTTTGTTTTACATGTTAGAAATAATTAAAAAACTAAATGGTTGTCACAGCCCACTCATATTTATCAACATTAATCCTAATTAGTATATGACTGTATGACAATGATAAGCACATTGTTTGTTTTGATGAACGGCAAAATGTTGCGGCGCTTTAAATGTTGTGGCGGGGAGGAATTGTGGGGCGGCATTATCTCCTCTCCTTTCGTAAAGGATGGTTCAGTGTATCCTATGTTAAAGGAGATAATAAAGGAAGCATTGAAGCGCCTTTCCTTTGTATTTAGAGAATTTAACCGGCTCTTATCATGGCTGCTACTCAGATACTTCCGGGTCATTTCACGTCAGAACGTCTGGCCGTCGGCTGTAGTCTTTGCGGTGTGTTCGGGTGCAACTTGTCGGTCAAAACAAAGGCGACGTGAGGCGATGCAACAGGCGGCCTTCGTCGCCTCAAATGCACATAGACTGAGAATGGACTTCTCGGTGACGTAGGAGAAATCTTGTGTCCAACTTTTGAAATATTTGCATTGGCATATTCGTCGATTCCAGATTATTTAAAGACAGAGGAGTAGATGTAATTTTAGTAATTTCTAACTATGTAACTGAACTTTATGTTTGTGTAAAACCTCATCAGACACAAGTTATAAGCAGAGTATTTGATATGTTCCTAAAACATGTCTGGAGGGGACCTTTACATCCTACACATAGGGACTCAAGGTAAAGGTAAAGGCTGCCATACCTCGATGTTATCACTTCTCCACACATCATTTCTGAGCCTCAGACTTTGCCTCGCTCACTCTTCTCCCCCCGTGGATGAGGTCGTCCTGACACTATCACAATCCACAGAACTTTGCTCTCAGGAGCGTTTGCCTGCAACCGATTACAGCAGAAAATCCAACATATCCTGAAGCAGGAGCCGCGCTGGCCGGGAGGCAGGAGAATCATCTGCTCACATTATCCGTGCAGAGCAACATGGACCGAGGAGGAAATCTCATGTTGGTCAGACCCTTTGGTAACCTTGGTTTTGATTAGCATGAAATTGACAATCGGGCAGCGTAACAACGGAGCACTAGAGAGAGGATTCAGTCCAAAAGCCCCTCAGAGGGGAAAGTAATACCTTGTGATCACAGTGAACTTAAAGCAGAGAATATAATATCCTACAACCTGTACAACCTGGTCAATATGATTTAACATCAGCACTGTAATCCTCTCTTTTGAAAATCACTTCTCTATTAAGAATATCCGCATATATCACAATACACATATACTGTATATCAGATGTATGCAAAATCATATATAAAATAATCAAAATGTTTGTTGCATTGGACTGTGTGCCACTATTGTGCATTAAATATCACTTAACTCTTCACACATGTAAAAAACTGCAGTAGCTCATTTTGTTACAGAACATAATAAAATGATGTGATCATATCTGACGGTGTTACACCAAAAGCTGTGATCGCAGAGAGCCAGCAACACATAAGGTCACCATTTCTGACGACTGTCGTCAGAAAATGTGACCCCCGCTGTACCTATCTTTTGCTTTTCTTTGAGAGTTTTGTGGATATATCTTTAAATTAAAAAATATCAAGATACATTTGTTTTTTAACGATTTAGTTTTGTGTGTTTTCTGTCACATAGGCTTTTCGCCTCAGGTACAGTGGGGTCATATTTTCTGACAACAGCCGTCAGAAATGGTGACCTCATGTATTTCCATTTTCCGCTCCACTACATTTATTTGACATTTTAGCTACTAGTTACTTTTTACATAAAATCATATGATATGCTTTTGTGATATTATGCGGTAATGTACTACTAATCTAAACAGTAGTATATAAATTGACTCCAAATTGAAGAACTACAACATTAAAATGTTGTTAGTGCTAAAAACAGAATAATATAATATTATATAAGAATATAACACTTTAAAAAGTGCCGTTCTGCATAATGAGTACTTTTACTTTTGATACTTTAAGTACATTTGATTGATAATAGACTACTTCTGTACTTTTACTTAACATTCTGAATTCAGGACTTGTAATGGACTATAGACTGTGGTATTTGTACTTTTACTTACACTGGTAACACCTGTGCTTTTCCTATTACAAGTCAAAATGTCTGCTGTGAATACAAAATATAATAATCATGCTGTTTGTGTCTCTAGTGGAACACTTAAATGAAGAAATCTTCAAATCAAGGCACAGACTGTGAGCAATCTCCAAACTCTAACAACCAAGATTCATAGTTTAATTTGATATGAAAGTGGGGTGTTGTTTTTGTTTCTCCCGAGTTTTGGGAAATGCGAACCAGTGGCAACAAACCTGAAAGTTTCCCGAAAACTAGTAATGCTACATAAACAGTAGAGAAACTAGAACAAAGTCCCTCATCAGGGAGGGGAAATGGACATGATACAGGAATGTGTGCATGGACTTGTACTGTAGGCTGCTGGGATCAAGCTCTCTTCATTGCGTGGAGATAGTTTATTAGTTCATATATATACTAAAGCCTGTATATTGTGAATAGAGCCAGAACACACAAAGAGGGAGACCAATGATAACAAAATAATCGGGAGTGGTTGAATGTGGGGTACTTGTCCTCATGTATGAAGATACAAGAGACGACCTGTCTGTCCTGGTGATTTATGCTTGAGCTCAAAATGCTGATGACAAATATGGAGTGCCTGCCAGCTAGAGATGCTGAAAACTTACCTATAATATCGGACAGCCATGAATATTGCTGTAGTGGGCAATGAATCAAAACGTCAATCCCAAACTATGCAGATGATAAGTGGGTCTCTGCAAAGCCTCGGGGACGCACACACAAACAGAGTGTCTCCATGAGCAAAACATCACATTAATACCTGCCAGCTTTGATGGTTTATTAACACAGAGCTCGTCACGATGACGGGCGGCCAGGCGTCAAGTTTTTAGCGATTGTTGTCATTTCCAGTCTTTCTTTGTTTGAGTACAAGATAACGATCAAATAAAAGACGAGGAGGGCTGACAGGAAAATGAAAGGAGAGGCTTGTGTCTGTGTGTGGCCACACAATGCAGAGTAATGTGTTTATCCCCATCCTACACTCCACCGGAGAGCAACATCTACCTACTACATCATGCATGTTTTCAGCCTCATGTTGTTTGACTTGGGGCTCGTTAGCCAGTAAACATTGTGTGCATTGTGTGCATTGGATTCAAAGATTAAACATTTTTCACGCCAAACAAACATGCAAATACCAGTGTGTTGAATTATAATAAAAAATTTATCACAAAAAAAAGGAAATACAAGTAAATATTGAGCAAATTGCTCGGCATAATAGCATCTTAGAAGAAAGAAAGAAAGAACGGCACTTTATTAATCCCCGAGGGGAAATTCAATTTTTTCACTCTGTTATTTTACACAGTACACACAGGCCAAAAATACACACACATGCAGGACTTAGAGAGATGTCAGAGCATCGGGGGTTTGGTGCCTTGCTCAAGGGCACCTCGGCAGTGCCTAAGAGGCAAACTGGCATCTCTCCAGCTACCAGTTCACACTCAGTACTTGGTCTATGGGGGGACTTGAACGTCGACCCTCCGGTTTCCAAGCCAAGTCCTTATGGACTGAGCTACCGCCGCGCCCCTATCTTCCATATATCTTAAAGATTTAGTTCTGTGAAATGCACTTATTAATTTTTTGCTATAAAGCTGAGACATTATATTCAATCTGTGAACAGACAGACGGGGATATGTACTGTGATCTCCAATATCTAGTGACAAAGCTCTTTGTAAGTTCAAGCCTTGTTACAGCCTAAGTGTAATTTACTAAGTGGAGATTCACACGTTACTAAATTAAAACAGGTTGCAAAACACAAACTAGTTCTTATGAAGAGAGTTGTTACTACATATTCACACCAAGTAGTACTTTCGTACCGGTGTTGTGTCGAATACGGTTTTCTGTCGCTATGTGTTTCTCCCTACCTAAACCTGTTATCCCTAACCCTAACCGAGGGGGGCGCTGTCATTTTAACAAGAGGGAAACACTATTTGATGGCGGGACAGAGTTCAATATAACACCGGTTCTCCCCTAGGCCTCACTGCCAGGTATAGCTGACTGAACCACAGACTGTATCTATAGATGGATGACGCGTCTCCACTTCCTCCCACTGTACAAAAATCAAATGTTCTATTACACATTGACTCATGACAGTAATGGAAACTTAAAGTTACATCTCCTCTCTCATACAGTTCCCGAGCCTCCGGCTCCACGACTCCTTCAATCAGAGCAGCTGTCAATCACAGCTGTCAATCACAGCTGTCAATCATGACATCACACACCCCCACCTCCCTTTTTTATAGCATCAAATATCTAATTAAAACCAAACTTATCAGAAAAATGAACACTTGAACATACATCAGCGTGGTAAGAGCTACCTAAAATACATATTATATATTTAACGGATATGAGAGGGGTTTTGATCTTCTCATCTAACTCTCTGCAAAAAAAAATGTGAATAAGAATATTTCTAAAAATGTCTTTTCCTTTAAATGTCAGTCAAGGTATGAATGATTATTTGTTTAAAATGTTTCTTCAGCTGGTTTCATGTTTGGAAAGAGGTCGGAAGATGAAGTCACCCTCCATTCTCCTCTCCTATCTCCTCTTCTCCCATCTGCGTCGTGTTAAGCAGTTAACGGTGATATCCAGCCACTAACATGCACTTTTTAACCACTTATGGGACTTTCTGCAGCTCCCCTCGACATCACATTTCCTCACTAGATATATTGATGACACATGTCAGATTATGTTATTGTAAAGCAGGAGGATCATGGAAAGCACTGGAAACACCAGGAGCACACGGGCAAAGTGTTTTCCACATTATAAGAGCCACTAAAATATGTCAAGAAAATGACGTGTGTGGTTGATCTTTTATAGCCTTGGGGTGGGCCAGACATCTGAGAGTTACCAGAAGTGAGGAGGAAGACTTTTTCACACAGTCATTGTGGATGTTCACAGTCTATTCTGCCTGGAAAGAGCTTCATTGTCAGGCATTGAAAGAAGCCATGCTGAGATCCACCCAAAGAAGCATCTTAGAATCAGACATCTTTTCCATTTCTTTCACATATTTCTAAAACAAACAGCGTTGTCATTCCTGATCACTGAAATGACACTGATACCTGTCAGAGATCAGAGGCAGAAGTAAAGTCCCTGTCAGGAGCTGTGTGCAGTGAGAGGAACGGCAGCAGAGCGCTTCTGATGTTCCCTAATGGAGAAAAACATTTCTGGAAAAGAAGACGTAACTGCAGATGACACTTGGTTTTAACAAGCCTGATGAAAAGACCAGAAGTCCCCAAAGCAATTTAGAGCAGGCCAACAGGGTTTCTTATCATGTTCAAAGTCACTCATTGATTGTTTATTTAATTCACATACAACCCTCATGCAGCAAAGCACTGAAAGGTGACTTATCACCATATTGCAATACTCAAAGGCTTTCCCTCCAGTAATCTAAACCCTGAGAGAGTACAAATGTATACCCTGTTTATGAGTAACAGTATTGCCTTCAGTAACATAAATATACTTATTTCCATTTGAAAAGACTTCTGATCAACCAATTATCAGATTGTCGATAAAAATGATATTTATAGTAATCATTCAATTGTCAAAATGAGCAGGAAATAAAACTCTTTGATATAAAGGGATTGACTTCAGACAGGTAAAAGTGTCTAAACTCAGAAACAGATCTGGTATTTACTGACAATGTGAACAGAAAAAACACACTTAATCTAACAATTTCAATTCAGATTTTTTTTTGGATGAAATATGTTTCTGATTTGTCATGAAGACATCCTCGAACAAAATAAATAAAAAAATAATAATAATAAATAAATAAATTAAATGGCTTGTAAAATAGGTTAAAATGCCAGACAATATCACTATAAATAAGGGACTAAACATTTTTTACATTGTATCAGTGAATGCAAAAAGATAGATATAGATAGATAGATAGATAGATAGATTTTGGAGCAACCAAAATGTATTGTGGCTCATAAATAAACACACAGCTGTAGGCTATAATACAACAAGCTGAATCATGACTTCCAAACTCATCTAAATTTGGCTGTAAGGAGGTTTTACGCATGACTTTGATGTAAAACTAATAGTCCTTGACTTGAACTGACTCTTCACCACAGACCATTAAAGACAGTTTAAACCTTTTAAAATAAAAAAAATATATATATAGTTAAAGTAAACGACAGCCTACTTACTTTTGGCAGATGTCCATAGAACAGCAGTAGAAAGAGCAGCTGTGAAGCATCCATTCTGTCTTTTAGTTTCACAGTTTTCTTGTTAAAGACTCCTCGATATCTGCAAAACTCCTTTAGTGATGTATGTAAAAGTGTGTGTGAGGAAAGCGACGCTGTTGTTTGTGTGTGTTTAGAGGGAATAAGAGGAAGCGCTGCTGTCGCTCTGACTGCTCTGCGCTCCTCTCTGTGCACTTCTCTCTGTGCGCTTCTCTCTGCGGAGAGCTGGAGAGCTGCATCTGAATTGCTGTAACCGCCCCTCTCATCACCCCCTCATACCCTTCCACCAACCCCCCCATTCACAACTCCAGTCCCATTGTCCCAGGGGGCAGATTGTTAACAAGGCTGTCAGGCTGCTGGTGGTGGACTAATGTGCTTAAAGGAGGATGATGTAAGGAAGAAGACCTCTTATTAATTGCTGTGTAACCCCTGACTCATCCTTTGCGATGTTCATGAGCCACGTTTACAACCAAATCTAGTTACATTTTTAACACATTTTCTGCAAATCTGCAAAAGAAAATGTATTTTTTCCATATTCATATCAATATTTGCGATAAACAGTAGGTGGCGCTAATTCTCCAGTTAGGTGTCGTCATTATACCACTGCAGAAGAAGACGACTAAAGAAGACTAGCTGTGGGTTCCAATACCCATACTACCATATAAGATAGATAGATAGATAGTAACTTTATTGATCCCGAGGGAAATTCAAGTTTCCAGCATCACAGTTCCATAGTGCAAAACATGTTAGTGAAAAGGCAGTAAAAAAAGTTAGTAGTGCAAAGTACAAAAAATTATACCAGATATAAAAATACAAGGAGATGAAGAAAAACTGTTCAAACTGAATATAGTGCAGGGTAACAGCTGTGATACACGACTATTAAAAAAGTGAATATAGTGCAGAAGAGACTGTTAAAAATGAGTATAGTGCAGGGTAACTCCAGTAGCTTAGTCTATGATAGTGCACTGTGTGCATTATTATCTGTCCTGCAGACCGTCCTCCTTTGTCCCCCCCCCCGCCCGCCCTAGAGAGGTGTTGGACAGTTTGATGGCTCGGGGGACAAAGGATTTCCTGAGTCTGTCTGTGGATTACTTTGGGACCAGCAGCCTGCCGCTAAACGAGCTCCTCTGTTTGGTGATGATGGCGTGCAGAGGATGGCTGGCGTTGTCCAGTATGACCAGCAGTCTGTTGATTTAGTATGCCAGAAAAAGATTTACAGTGTGTTCCAATCTGCGCACTTCCGTACTTACACTTGCTATTTTGAGTGCATAACTGCGTTCACACTGTGAAGTATGGCAAAATGCAGTTCACTCGGAGTACCCAGATGTTGTACTGAAAACGGTCAAATCGTTGAGTGTGGAACGCTGGACACTTTTCACACTCAATTATCGCCATCTTGTCTACGTATAGCGGAAGGGGCGGGACTGGAACCACTATTCAAACATGTGGAAACGGTGGCAGATGAAGCGGGAGCTTTTGCTGTGCTGAACAACGTGCCTTATAGATGTCTATGGACTACGTAGATAACAGAATAAAACAGTACTTAAACATACCTGGTGCATTTTCAGCCGACAGGAGGACACATCGTAGGCGACAACGTTGGAAACGTTTATTTCCACCTTGTTTTTGTTTTCTGTGTATTCTTGATCAACAAAGCAGGCAGATATTTTGGCGGGTAGTTGACAGGTAAAACCTGAAGGAGCAGCAATTCAACACAAAGGATACCAGCTGCCGTGAAACCCCGAGGAAGAAGAAGATATTTAGGCAGGTAGAAAGCCGCAGTGAAATGTTGCGATCGTCATTTCAGGTAAGTGCGGCGCAGAGTATTCAATTTGAGACGACCATACCCCGTTGAAATTCACGCACTACTCAAGTAAGTACAGAGTGCACACAGTGCACTACATTGAAGTGTACCTCTGGAAGTATGTGGATTGGAACACACTGTTAGTATGTCCCAATACATAGTATGTCAAAGTAGTATGCCAAAAGTATCAGGATGTCCAACTACATCCAGTCGCATTTTGCAGTAGACAGACAGATGACAGCAGGGCTGATGAGGAGCAGGTGAAAATCATCAGTTTTCCCGCCTCAATCACAGAGGCGGGAAAACACACAAAGCCAGGAAGCAAAGCAGACACATGGGGAAAGTGAACTTACAAAATAAAACAGGAAAAAGATTATGACAAATCCCAGGACCATCTGTGCGTTCCAATACCCAAAGTACCATATTATTTAGTGTGCCAGAAAAAGACTTAGTATGTCCCAATACATAGCATGTCAGAGGCAGTATGCCAAAAATACCAGGATGTCCTACTACATCCGGTCGCATTTTGCAGTATGCAAAAACTTGAATAGCTCTTATTTATGGCAAGCATAAAACTTTTTTTGCGATATTTTGAGTTTTTCATTTTTTCTAATTTTAGCATTTCCACTCAGTTTTTTAATACTCAAATTGAAAATGTGCATAAAAACAGGTGGATGGAAACACACCAAACAGGCACAGTTTGAAGCATGTGAAGTACATCTGGTGCGATATTGTACATCAAATACAAAGAAAACATGATCTCAGTGATCACTACAGGAGGCTACTGTCTTCTGCCTCATGAAATAATAACAAAGTTCCCACAAGGTTGATGAGCATCAGTACACAGTGTGAGCGTTCATAACCACTTAATAATTAATGAAATGTTGACACACTGTATACCTGCAAACACCTTGCAACTGCAGGCTGGAATGCATGCTCTTCTTCAAACATACATCAGGTCCTGTGAGAAGTCTTTGGATAAATGAAACAATCGTGGAAAACAAACTAGATTGTCCAAATCAGAGATAAGATGTTAAACATATGGAGAACAATGCGAGCTAGAAGGACTCTTTACCATAATGTGTGAATACAGCTGCGTGATTTGTGAACCAAGGAGTAAGAAATATTTATAGAGAGGCATCCACTGAACAGCTGCTTGCTTTGCATAATAAAAAGTCCATTACCCAAATTGCACCGGTGCATCCTCTTGTAACTGCTAATGCATAAAGATGAGAAAGGTGGAATCACAAATAAGAAGCCATGCAAATCCATATCAGTCATCAACAAAACATCAAAACAGAGAGAGAAGTTTGTGTCCACCACTTTGTTCAACTGTGAATTTCAATTGAGACGCAAAGAAAAGTTGATGACAGAGGACAAATAAACTTTATTGGGTCAAAGGAAGGGATGTGAAATGATTAAAAGGCCCTTGCAGCACCTCTACAACCCATCTGTCCACTGCAATCCACCCCTGTCTGCATCCATCCTGGATTACTGCAGTATCAGACGTCCACCTCCTCCATCTTCTTCAGTCCCACGGTGATGCTGTCAGCGTCACCGCTGATCGACCTCCCGCTCACAGCTGACCGGACCTCACAGCACAGCTTCATCCTCAGTCTCTGTGACAGGCCGAGTTCACCCTTCGAGGCATTTCCTCGGCGTGAGTCCCGCCCGTTAATATTGATGGAAAAATATGCTTTGCGCAACAACAAAAACATTTCATCTTTTTTTTTGTGAGATCAAAGGTTTATAGTGTGGCTTCCCTAAATTAACTTATATACAGTAAATACGGCCTTATACGTCTTTATTTGTGAGTTCTTGTAAAGAGCCTGTGCTGTTAAACGTCTATATATTCTGTTTCTGACATCATGAACTTACATGCAATTCCTCCAAGAGACAATTTCCTAAAAATCGAGAGTTTCTTTTAGTTGCATTTGAGGCAGAGTTGACCTTTACATCGAGGGTGATGTATTAGTCTAGCATGGAAAACTCAGGGATTTCTATCTTAATAAGGTCAAGAATCTACTTGCACTACTGAATTAAGCTGGAGCTGCTGTGTCAGGATGTGGCCGCACCGAAGAGGCAATGGGTGATGAATAATTAACTAACAAATAATACTATATTATTCACAAGAAGGATAAATTGTTCGTCTAGGTCTCAGAGAATGGAGGAATGAGTAGGTAACACTTTAATTTAGACATTTCTCTGCACTTTAACCATCTCTGTGTCTTTAGCAGGCTCTGCCGTCTCCACCCCTTCACACCCATGTCCCATCCTCTGTATTTAACGTTTTGAAATACAAAAAAAGACATAATTTAACAAGCAGCCAGGCTGCAGTTGGGAGGTATTTACAACCCAGTCGCCAGAATAAAATGTTGGTATTGTACGTTTCTGCAAACCACGGATATGGTGAATCTCGATGTTTCTGAACCAAAAATAAGTTTCATATCAACATAAGTGTATATCAACGTTATAGTGTCTCATGATGCTTTTGCTGTTTCGAAATGGCAGTCTCAATTACGTTTAGGTTTAGGCAACAAAACTACTTGGTTAGGTTTAGTAAAAGATCATGTTTTGGGTTAAAATAAGTATGTTTCTTTTGGGTTCACATGGGACACTAACACCGGTCTCTCGTGTTTGAGGCACCCATCCATCCCGATCTCCTCCTTATGCTGACTTACATGGACTTTGATTAAATGTATTTGTGATGTGTCAAACACAAACATAATCCGTGAGAAAAAAACGTTCCCTCAAACGGACCCCAAGATGGCGCATATTCAGCCCAATGAGAATTGCTCGCCCGGCGCATACACCAACAAAGTTTTCTATAGCTTCCAGGTTAACTTCCGGGGTATGCGGCCGACTGAATATGTGCAGTATTGATTCTCCCTACTTGGCCCATAAACTTTACATTGTGATGAGGTCACAGAGAAGAGGAAACTTTTACAAATATAAAACCTCCATGGATCAAAAATTCCTAATGGAAAGATAATGGATGGACAGATGGATAATTGACATTGTTTGCAGTTCAAGGTGTCTCGTAAACAGTTTTACAGACGTCTCTTTTACAATGGCAATACCGCGAGTGGCCGCTAGGAAAAAAAGGCAAAGCTATAGCTGGTAGCTACAAAGATGCAACATTAAAATAACTCTTTTGAGTTGACGAAAGGTGCATTTTTATCACTTGTGGTGGAAGCTAAACGCATCTCCACCTCCTTTCCCTTTGCACCTAACTAACACGTTTGTCCGCAAAGAAAATGCATTTTTAATCAACTCTCCATCAAACTTTCAGATAGCAAATAATGAAATACACATTTTGTCAAACAAACAAAGTATATATCATCATGATGATCATTATGTTATTATTACTTAACTCTTTGTGAGCTTAAATATGTTTTTAATGCTTATAAAGAAGCCCAACTGCCGCAACATGGTTTTATATCTAACAATTTTGGGACCTGCAAACTATATTTAACCTACAAAGGTTAAATATTGAACCACTTTTTGTAGAAAGAGTGTAGAAAGTTAGAAAGTGGAGCAAGTGGGATTTATGTAAATCCTCTTCATGGTAATCTTGGTTCCATCTCTTTCAATTTTGATGATTATCAGTGAAGTTCTTATCAAATATTAAAAGCCCTTCTCTTTGTTCCTCATTTCATCTTTTCCTGCCAGTTACTGTCAGTCTTGTTAATGTGTGACGGGAGATTTGTAGGCATATTAAATCAAATGTAATATAAAACATTAATAAATGTGTTTAGGGTTTTGCCCTCAAAGCGGATCCACGTTTCATTTATTTGGATGTTTCAAACAATCGAGCAGGACAATTTAACAGAGGGAAACTGGGATTGTGATCTGTCTGTGATCATTGTAACTCCTGTTATTATGTCCTCACAAAGCGTTTCCAGTAATCCTCCCACCGCTGTGGTTGTTGTTTATCATTTGAGGCACCAACAACATCCTCTGTTCGGCCTTCATTTATAAAAAAAAAAAAAAGCTTAACCCAAGGTGAGGGTGAGAGCATTGGTGTGTGTCGTGTATTATTATGTCTTGTGTGTGTGTGAGCGCCATTGTCAGCTTGTGATTCAAACAAACATGTATGCAGGACGACAACAGAGCCAGTCAGAGTGAATAGAGGAAGAGGAAATTGGAAGTGAGTTTCCACACCTGCGTCTTTTTGGCCAACACACATACATTTTATATTAGAAATATGCACATATTTTACACATTTTTGTGTGTATATATATATATATATATATTCTCCCTTTAGTTCTACTTTTATATACTTTGTTCAATTTTATTTCATTATCTGCTACAACTGCTTTCATTTTGCAATCTATTATATACTGGCAGTCAAGCTGAACCTCGAAACCTTGAAACGTCGCTTTGTTATCTGTGAACAATCGGAAATGATCAAGCACATTGTATTGGGTTTGAATGGGGATTAGAAAGTCTGCAGGCAGTTTTCATTAGTTGTTCAGCTACGCAGCAGAGATACAAAAGAGGGCAGCGATAGCAACACAACTAGAGATGAGATTTGAATCAATGTGGTTGGAAACTAACATCGAGATCTTGCTGTTTAGGATTTTCCTGCCAAGATGTATCTAGCTTGATGCTTCTCCATGTTGCGACAGATTGTAATTATTGTGCAGAACTACTGCTGTCAATCACATTCATGTGGGGGGCTCGCAGCCCTCAGGCTTCTTTCTTAACATCATCCAAAGACCAAAGAAATACTCCATACAGTTTTTGGCAAATTTTTCAATCAATACGGTTTTATCTGATCTGCTGCAATCAGTGTGCAAACTGAAGAGTCCCTTCCAATTACTCCAGGCTGCCCTCTGGCTGATGCTCCCAGCCAAAAGACCAGCCTGGTGATGCACGTAACTCACATGCTGACATTTCTCGAAGACAGATACATTACATAAAAGCCGTTTCTCCCTACTGTATATGGCTTTATATCTCAGCTTTTGTTTGGTTTACAAAAGAAAATACACTTCGCTCTAGGCAGTTGGCTCTGTGGCGAGTTTTTGGGTGTCAGTAATGGAGGCGCGCGTTTATGTTTATGAGTGCCAAACCTCAACATCCAGCGTTCAGCGTGGTCTGGAGGCTTAGGATAAGCTCTCTTTGCTCAAAGGCTCCTCATGTCTCAAGGGCTAGTTTGCACTTTGGCTTCTGTGCTGTTTGGCAATGGAGATGTACTGTAAATTATATCGGAGGCGACAGCGATCACGTTGACAGCCAACTTGATTTTCTCTGTGGTGAGGTATGGAAGAGCAGCCTGCCAGCTGTGGTACAGCCACTCGGCTGTCATTTCTTTATATTCTAGCTATACGTTCTCATTTATGTTTGTCTCTGCGAGCACCAAACACACAGACAAAACCAGCGATGGAAAGTAACCAAGAATATCCACTCAAGTAAGTTCAATTCTGAGGTACGTTAACTTGAGTATTTAAATTTAATGTAACATGACCACAATTGTTCCCTAAACCTTATTCACGTTTTTATTATCGTATTGTCCCCTAACGATAACAAAGTACTTTTAAAGGTGCAGTGCGTAGGATTTAGCAGTATCTAGTGGTGTGGTTGCAGATTGCAATCGAGTACCCCTCCGCTCACTCTTCCCTTTCCAAGACTGCGGTAATGTGAGCTGCCAAGTGCAAAACTGTGGTAAGGCCGTTCGCCTCTTTCAGAGATCAACCTTACCATAATAACACTACTCCCCAAAGCGGACTTGCAGAGGGTAGGCTAAAGGCAATCGTGAGTGATGTCACATCCATTGGATATTCCCAATAAAAAAATGACTAAAACACATATGTGTAGGAACTCACATACAGTCCCTTTAACAGTGGCTAGTGAATAGCACCTTTGCTTTCATACTTTAAGTAAATGCTGCTGACAATACTTACATAGTTATGCAATACTTTACTCGTAATATAATAAAGTATTTTACAGAGTGGAATTGCTACTTTTGCTCAAGTAAAGGATCTGAGTAGAGAGAGATGACTCCAGTGTGACGGGTAAATTGGCAAAACACACAAACGCAAACTGCATTGACTTGATAAGCAATCTGTGCCTGAATGGTGGAATGACGGCAGCATCTCCTCAAGGACAAACACAGAGCCTCTTTTCACCTGTTTAATTCACTGTCAGGGTGCGCTCGGCAATCATGAAAGCATCCGACTGCTGATGCAAGAGGGAAGAAAGTGTGAGCTTTATGGTTTTTGTATCAATAAAGTATGGCTGACATCAGTAGTACTGTAAGTGACCCAATAGAAAGACAGCATGAGATTGATCTGCAATCAGCACAAGATGCTTTTAAATGCCTAACTGTCCCGATGAGATGAATGTATCTGTCACTTTAAAAATGATGCCTAAATAATGGGAGCGAAGTGACTGTACCAAAGTCAGTGTCACTGTATCCTCCTCTACGCCAAAATTCATCAGTTCCTCCAGGTCCATCTGAGGCCGTCTCCGACGGCGAGCTCCTCCTCACTCGCACCTCCCAGAGGGGAAATTAGCTCGGCTGAATGCCATTTCACACCGAGACCTCACCTTCGCCCCCGTGTAATCATTGTGTTTCTGGAGTGTAAAATGGTTATGGCCTTCAACTGTAATTGGAAGACCTGGGGTTTCACAATGTCTGGAGGGGGAAAAGTGAAAATATCAGCCGAGGAAAATATCCCTGATGCTCAAAAATCCTTACAGCTAAGTGTTAAAGAAGTGCTACATAAATGATACAGGTTATATTTTCAAATCTGACCAGTTGTGCTACAGTTATAGGCCATCCATGCTCCCATTTAGTGTTTATTCGGGTCCAGGTCGTGTTGGCTCCAGGCAAAGCCATGTGGTCCTCTTGCTCTTGAGGGATTTCGAGGCGTTTCCAGGCCAGATGGGACACATAATCCCTCCAATGTGTTCTGGATCTTCTCCCAGTTGATCGTGCTCAGAATACTTTCACAGGAAGGCGTCCGTGAAGCTTTCTAACCAGATACTCAGACCACCACCAGACTGCCGTGCATGCTAGCAGCTCTAGGGATTGCAGTCCGTCGGTCCACCTCTTTGTCTGGGAGCATCAACATGTACGCTGCTATACAGACTGCTGGAGGGTTTTTGTGTTGCGCTCCATGTTGCATGTGTTCGTGCTAGCAGGAGGATCTGTACAGAACGCGCTCTGCAAGGACACCTGAAGAGCTGCCATGGCAATCAAAATGAAATTGGTCCATTTCTAAACTTCGCCGCTGAACAAGAGTCATTGTGCTGAAAGTCTTCATTCAACAACTTTCATTTGTCAAAGCCATGACAGTTAAAATGGCAACATTACTGCCCAGAGACTAGTTAAACCACATCTGTGTGAGCAGCTTCTGATTCTCCCAATCACCTGCCAAATGCAAAAACGTATATATCCTCATAATCCTTTACTACATCGTGAAATACTGGCAGGATCACAACACTGCGGTGGGCTGTGCCTCCGTATCCAGGTCGGAAAGTTGCCAACCTGTTGCTGAATTTGATAAAGTGAAAATCTTGCTGTACACTCAGATATTCTCTCAAGCACTGATATGAAATATGACACCTGTTTGCTGTGGGTCAGCTCCACTGGTGAGTAACATTTTCTTAAACTGCAGGGAGTCGTCTAGGAGCAGCCGGCCCGCAGAGATCTGACACAAGAGGAAAAATGACTCGAGACTGCAGGCTTTGTAAAATACAAAGAACTTTTGGATTTAAACAATAAATCTGAATCTGACCTTAATGTTTTGCCCTGACAGCCGAAGTTGAGCCGCCAGCACACTGGTATTGACCTTTTTTAGACCGTCTCAATCAGTCAGTGTTGGTCTGTTTTAGTTCACCTAAAATGGGTCTCTAACTTGTTTCACAGTGATTGTTTTCAATCAATAAATCAAATCAATGCAGCAAAAATAATGTACGAAAAGAGTTATTATTTGAGGTAGCATATTTATGGCTGCTATCCAAGCTGAAACTTCTACATTATGTTATAGTGTAACAAAATATTATTTAATTGTGATCTCAATTGTGAAATATCTCAACAACTACAGGATGGATTGGTGTGAAATTTGGTACAGACATTCATGCCCTCCTTTGGATTAATTAATTAGTTAGTAATTAGTTTCTATCCAGCGTCACCATCAGGTTGTGCTTTGCTTTATGAACAAATACCATTACCATTAGCAAATGCTATCATGCTAACAAGGTAAACAAATATGGTGGTAAACATTAGGGTTCCCATCCATACCTATACATAGTCAGAGCAGGCTCAGGTCCAGGGAATGGCTCGTGTGCCACAGGCCCGTCCACACCTGGTTCTTGGCTTCATTATTTTTTTAATTGCTGGATTTTTGGATGGAAGGGTTGAAGGTCCAAGTAAAAACACGGACAACTCCCAGACTGGACAACGCCGCGGTAGCAACCTGTCAATCACAAGGTAGCCACGCCCTAAAGCGTACCCTGCTTTATGGTCTATTTGACTCTAAATGGGATCATAATTTACTAAATGAACATCATGCTGTATTGAAGAAGACTTGAAACTAGCGATTGAGACCATAAACTCATGTTTGCAATGTTTACTGAGGTAATAAATCAAGTGAGAAGTAGGCTCATTTTCTCATAGACTTCTATACAATCATGACTTCTCTTTGCAACCAGAGGAGTCGCCCCCTGCTGGCTATTAGAGGGAATGCAAGTTTAATGCATTTCTGCATTGGCTTCACTTTTCAGACCTGGAGGTTACCCACTGCTGCTGTCTAGCATGGCTGTAGACTTTTACTCTTGTTTGTGTATCTTTCTTCTTCAGTTAAATGTCTGTGAATGTCCTGAAAACATTTTTGTGTATTATTCCTAAAACAAATGAGGCACCCATCTGAGTCAACAACTATTAACATAATCCTGCTCATCATAATATTGGGTTGAGGCAATATCATTTCCCTTCAAGACATGTTGAGAAGAGAAAAAAACAGTCTGATGTGGTATTTTCCTCTGAGCCAAATCATCAGTCATGCACAGCCTCCAGAAGCAAATCATCCACATGAAGTGATTTTTTTCATGGAGTGATGCCGTCCGGTCTCTAACACAAAGCATGACGCTTCAGAAGGAGAATAAGTGGAAGCATTATATTGCTGTGAAGCGTTTGCTGCCTCTTCAGTGTCAAACCCGCAGAGTGAATTACCTCTAGCTGTACGAATCTGCATCTATAGCATGCACCATGAGTAGTGTGTGATGTTGCGTCATACCGGATGATAGTCCATCATTTTAAAGTTTTCTGTTTTGAGCGGAGATGACACAATATGCTTATGGGACTGTCTGGTATAATTACATCACTGCTGGGAGTATAGCGGGTCATCCCAGGCTGTCCGGGGAAACTAACAAAAAAGAAAGAAATAAAAGAAATAGTCACAATTTCGACTGCGGGCATGTTGAGCCCCGGCCACAGACAGCTGGTGCGAGCTAAAGGCTCCGTGAATACATTTACAGAGAGACATTTATACTCTCTGAACTGAAAATGAACCTTGCCTGTGTTTGCCTGCAGCTTCAGTGCTGTCAGTCATAGTTTTGATCCTGAGAATCGATGCTGTTCACCGGCAGTATAGCTCATTGATTAAAAAAAAAACATCTATTTACACTCAATTAATATGCAGAATAAAATCAAACTACAGCTGTCATACACCAGGCAACACGTCCAGGGTGTATCCTTGCCTGGTGCATGCTGGGAGGGCAGTGTGTTTAAAGTGTTTAGTCATACTTTGTCTTCCTATCATGCGAGTACGATGAGTAACTGAAAGTCTACAGGGTTTAAGGTTTTCCTTCCTCTGTTTCTTGCAATAATGACAAATGAATATTACGTCTGTTGTCCTTGTGCAGAGGGAAAATGGATAGTGGCAATAAATAAATGGATAGTGGCAATAACTTTTCTGTAAAACAAAAATTACACATGAAGCATTCATTTGTTTGTTGCATGAAATAATTTGGTTTTAAACTACATCAATTATCAAGTATAATATAAGAATTAATACCTGATGTGTGAATGACTTTATTTAGATTTTATCCATGTTATTTAGCACACGTGAAGCACCATTTTACATGTAGAAAATTATAGTATAGTATAAACTATAAGAAAATGTTATTTCCGAACATTAATATGTGATGAATTTGCATTATACCGTAGAGGAACATGCACTTTTCAGACAGGTGAAATGTAAGAAATCGCAAGTGAAACACCATTTTCACATACAGGCACATGTGGCATTTCTTTTTAGATATTTCACATGTCAAATGTAACACAGTTTCACGTGTAATATCACTTAATTTAACAAACTGTTTATTACCTTTTCCAGTTTTTTTCAACATTGTAAATCCCCCCACTTCAAGATCCTCTAGATGAAATGTGATTTAGAAAAGTAATAAATTACACACAGCTAGATCAAAGACGGCTGGAGAGGAAAAACAAAAAAAACTAACAGTGACTAACAATTATTTTCATTATCGCTTAGTTTCTTGATTAGTCATTTTATAGTTTTCTCTATAAAATGCCCATTATAATTCAGCAAAGTCCAAGGTGAGGTCATGAAATGTCTTGTTTTGTCCTACCAACCAGTCCCAAAACTATCATATATGACAAAGAAAAGCAGCAAATCTTCCCATTTGAGAAGCTGGAGCCAGCGAATGTTTGGATATTCCAACACACTCCAAAAAGAGAGAGTGCTAATTTGAATGGGTTCGCTCCATCTGAAAGCGAAGGTTAACTAATTGCATGAATAAACATGTTTTAATAATGCCAGGGTTTCGCCATGTCAGTCAAGTGTATTGATTTAGTGTCTGCAAGGTTGTTGACCGAGACCTCGACAGCACCTCGATAGCTTAATTAGAGAGACTGGATTTAAGGGTTCACCTGATCCAATGAATAAACTCACCTCTAAATTATTCCGACACCACCTCACCTCATCTCTCCAACTCCAGCAGAGAAAATCAATATTTAAAAAAAAAAAATCTTCTTCTTTATTAGGGGCAAGTTTGGAAAGAAAACTAAGATAAGGTAAAGTAAAGCATTAAAACTGTAAAAATAAAGATTGTAACTAGTTTAATTGGTAAATGTCAAGCTGTCAGTGGCTTTCTGACACCAGTATCACTCACTGTTTGGTGCTGTGCAGCCCCAGTGATCACACATACTGGTCTTTCATCTTCACACCAATCGGATTAGAGTGATTGCATCATAAATCAATATTGTTTTGGTGCCGGAGAACAGACTGAACACAGCGGATGGCTTTTTTTAAACATCCTCCTGGGCCACCTGTAGACAAACACTCTGCTAGTTTCTTGTCTTGTCTCTCCACATGTGTCATTCTCTCTATTCATTATCTTCAACTGAACTTTTTCTATTACCTTCTGGAAGCCAGATTAATTTAATTGAAATTCAGAGGTGTCTGTCTGTCTGTCTGTCTGTCAGGTTCTGCATTTCTTTCAAAAGGCTCCATCGCTGCAGCAGCAGCAGAATAAAAAGCATTGAGTTACCATGACCGACCTACGGCCAGAATTAAACACAGGATATCAATGATGCCATGTGTTTTGTGGACACCCATATATTTTTTTTATTTTATGACACTATCTCTTCTCCTCCATCCTTAATTTATTTTATGCTTTCGCCTCACAGCACACGACATACAGCATACAGAGTGGGACAGTGGGACAGAATATTAACTTTGATGCCGGCTCTGCATGAAACAACCAGAACTCATATAAAACTCACGCACACCTTCGTTCAGCACTGCAGAAAACATAAATGAAATGAAATAAATGACTTTTTACAACCTCCTGCTTACACAACAGGTGTCCCAGCCAGATCCAGTTTACTACAGTACACTGAGACACTTCATCATTGTGCACATTGACAGTCATGGACCAGGCGGCTGAATTAGCACATGGCTCCCGCTCTTCACCCATCATCACCATCAGTTACCCCCCAGCTTAACCTGAGGGGCTGGAAGATTGCTTGAGCTATAGCTGTCACTTCAATCGTGGTCAGACAAGAAGATGTGCACTTACTGAATTTACAGCTCCCTGCCTCTGGACCGCACTCATCATTGATTCCTTTCGTTACAAGGTGTAAATGGTGATCATATTTGATGAAAGTTTACAGGGTTTAAAAAAGCTTGCTACTGGACTGGAAATATCCATATCATACAATCAACCCGGTCTCACGGGAAGGCGTATAAATAGCAGGACATTACATAACATTCCACGTGTTAAAGGATGCATTTTAGGCTTTGTCATTTGTACACTACGCAACAAAAATACAGTAACGTCCGCAGTTAGGTTTAGGCAACAAAACCTCTTAGTAAGGTTTAAGGAAAATGTGATGGTTGGGCTTAAAATAAGTACGCAAACTAAGTAAAATACTTATGGAAACAACGTAACATAAGTACGGAAAACACATGACAAACATTGTAACTTAACATAACATGACATGATGTGACATGACAACGTAACGTAACGTTACGTAACTAGCGTAACGTAACGTGACGTGACGTGACGTGACGTGACATAACATAACATAACATAACATAACATAACATAACATGACATACCATGACGTAAGGTAACGCAACGCAATGCAACGCAACGCAACGCAACGCAACGCAACGCAACGCAACGCAACGCAACGCAACGCAATGCAACTTACAAAACACCGGTCTCCTGGTTAAAAGGCATGTGTTTGTTGGACCCATCCAGTCAGTACAGGACTACATGGCGTACAAATGACTCAGCAAAATCAAGAAAAAAAGCGTTCTCATTGCACGCTATGCCTTGCAACATTATCATGTCATTCTTATGTATTTCCGTGCGAACAGGCTGCATTCTATATTAAAGTTGCTTAACCTCAGCTACCCATAAGGATAGCTGTTTAATCATATAACCTATACAGTATAAAAATAGAGTACGTTTATTATAGAAGTTGTACAGAAAAGGGACTCACCAGAGAAGCGACAGCATTGGTTGTGTGTTCAAATGCTTAAAGCAACCTATGATTAAATAAAGTAGCCTCTTGTCTCTGTGTGAATAATGTCTGTCAGAAGCAAAGGCACAAACAGTACAAAGTGTCTGACTTTGATGGAGTGGAGTTTGTGGCAGCTTGTAAGAAAGCAACAAAGACGAACTGACAAAAGACAAAAGGGAGCACAGAGACTAAATGCACAGGGAGAGGAGGGTGATAACGAGGGACGTGTGACAGCAAAGCTGATGAGGAACAGGTGAAACTCAACAGGGCGGGGCAGTCAATCACAGAGGCGGGAAAACACACAAAGGCAGGAAGCAAAACAGACACATGGGGAAAGTGAACTTACAAAATAAAACAGGAAAAAGATTCAGAAAAATCCCAGGACCATCTGTGCGTTCCAATACCCAAACTACTATATTATTTAGTGTGCCAGAAAAATATTTATTATGTCCCAATACATATATGTTAAATGCAGTATGCCAAAAATACCAGGATGTTCTACTACATCCGGTCGCATTTTGCAGTATGCAAGCCAGCATGCTTTTCTGGCTATTCTGACCCACAATCCTCTGCGCAGCGGACATATGAGCAAGAGGGTCAAAGTTCAAGGCACAATGTTATGACAAATTAGTATGTCCCAGTTGTATGCATACTGCATGCAACAGTACATTGCAGCTGCAAAAAAGAAAAAGTATGCGATTTGGAACCTAGTCCACGACATAACCAAACCTGAATACTGAACGATAGAGGTGGCAGATAAAAAAAAAAACACTTTCCGGCTGTCACTTTCCAAAAAACACATTCACAACAATTGGCTACACAAAAACTGGTGAACTTTTGGTTGATATCCTTCTGGTGATGGCCTTGAAGCCAAAAAGCAGAAATGTTTGTAAAGCAAAAATCATATTCCACAGTATGTTACTGCAGATCAAATGAACTTAAGTGCTATACGTCAGCTGGCAGCTTCAGCCACAGCAACGACTTCCTATATAATGCAACAAATTACACAGGTTTGTACATTTACCTTGGGCTGTGCTTCACAGTACACACACACCACCACAGGCACATTACTCCTGTTAGAGCACCCAGGGGAGAAACCTCCCATACAATTACTGCTAAGAGAGTCATTTACCCTTCCCGAACGTCACACACACAACATCACAGCGGGTCAATTACGGAACTATATTTTAAGAAAATGTAATAATCTTCTAAAGCAGGAAACACACATGCATTTGAGGTGGATTTTGCCTGCCACAAACATGTTGTGACTTAAATGTTGATGACGTTTACCAGGAAACGATATATCCAGCTGCTGTTGATCAGTGAAGTCTCATTTTGGACATGTCACACAAACAATACAATTTCCTGCCTAATTATCTGGAACTGTTCTCTCATAGGAAAAACTGCCCACTACACAGGCAGCAGAACCAATGACACGAGTATTTGTAGTAAACATCAATTTACGGATATAAGGTTAATAAGCAGCACTTGGCAATTTGCTCTTTTGCGGTCTGGTGTTTCCCGTTATTAAAGGGGACATATTATGCTCATTTCCAGGTTCATACTTGTATTTTTGGTTTCCACTAGAACATGTTTACATGCTTTAATGTTCAAAAAACACATTATTTTTCTCATACTGTCTGTCTGAATCTACCTGAATTCACCCTCTATCTGAAACGCTCCGTTTTAGCGCCTGTCTCTTTAAGAGCACCCGGGTTCACGGGATATGAACCCCAGTGTCGTGGGTGAAATTCTGATGTCTTTGGACCCATACCGATCCACCCCGACCTCCTCCCTATACGCTGCATTTGTTGCTCTTAATACTTAACAATATTACATATGAATTGATTTTGTGGGATGTATACAAATTACAGTGCATTTACTTTTCTTATAGGTATAGCTACGAACTGTGTATGAGAACAGCCTGCTTATGTCACAGTTTGTGGGTTGGTAGACACTCCAGATACCCAAATGTGTGCGCACAAGCACTAAAAAAAGTGAGCAAATACCAACAGTTAAAGTCAGGTACTGCTGTCAGTCCCCCATATCAGAGTCAAAATGCACAGAAACATGAATATCTCCTGTGGCGGTAGCATCAACAGATCATAATACAACACAGCCAGAAGGCATAGTGCATTCACGAATAAGAACCGTGACGCTGAAGAGTAAAAACAATCTTGTTTCTTGCCTGTTGACAAGTCGACGTCCTTCATTAGAGGTTGTCGATAGAAGAGATCCCTACAATAAAGGCCGGCTGAGAAGAAAGTGGGAGTATATTGAAACACTACATCATAAAATAACTGAATGTACTAACATACTGTAGATTGATGATAGAGAACAGTGTGTGCACATCCAAAGGTGTGTTTAAATGTATATTTATTGTTTCTCTCAAACTTTGTGTGTCCTTCATAAACCATTAAAAGCAGCAGGGGAAAGTCTTCTTGCCCTTTAACAACACAAATCTTTATAAAATGAATTAACGCAGGCTCCTGAATCAGGAGATACAGTACCTGAGAGGGCTGACTCAGCATCTGCCGTATATTAATTCACTCTGCCGTCAGATGGATTTCCGAGGCTACTGGCTGCTTTTCAACACCATTATATCCTCAAATGTCACATTCACAAGGTGAAAGAGGGAAGATCCACAGAGCTTTTACACTAATTGGTGGCTTTATGAGTGCGACAGAGTGAGTGGGCAGTCCTCTTTCAGCAGCATCTGACGAGCCTCCTGACACGAACTCCCTCCACAGGGTGCCAGCTGCCCGACTTTGTAGCCAGAAATAAACCAGACCGTGACTATCCTGTCCTCAGTTTCCCATCGTGAACATCTTAGAAACACAGGTGGGAGGTGGGAAAAAAAGTATTCAAAAAGTCACAAAACAAATGTGAATATTTAATTAAGGGATAAAGCTGCGTTCCATTTGAACTGGTGGTAATTGAGGCCTAAATTAAAATTAATAAATTACACGAAAAAAAAATGCCCCTAGTGTGTAAAGGCCTTTGGTTCCAAACCCATTGGTCCCTATGAAGTCATAAAAAATAGATAATTTTGTTGTTAAACTCAATAATTTTCTAAAACATCTGGGCACTGGTTGTCAGCAAAAGTTACTCAAAAAGGAGTAAATGGTGCATTTGTAGGGGACTATTTCAACTGCGAATTAATACACATTTGGTGTTCTAGTGAACATTACGAACCCTAATCCCAGACAAAAACATCAACGTTGGACACCAGATTATGTTCAATGACAGCCTTTTGTTATTGTTTGTTTGTTTTACATCCAATGCCAGTATTTTTCTAAATTCTCGCTTTCTACAGTCACGGTGAAGGAAAGCAGAACAAGCAGGAAGTGCCAAAATGCAGACGGGCAGATTCAACTCAGATATTTTAATAGAACGAAAAGTCTCCAGGTACAAAAGATGGGCAGATACATCTGGCAGGTACAGGCAAGTAAAGCCAGACAAGACACAAGAGGAGAGGACTTTCAAACTAAAACAGGAAAGTCTAACAAAAACCCAGGAACATGGCTATGATCCAAATCACATATTTTTTGATTTTACTTTTAGTACATACTGCAGCTATCCCTACAAAGTACGTCCCATGCATACAATGGGACGTACTACATCTTCATAACATTGCACCTTGAAATCTGACCCTCTTACTCAATATACTCTATATATCTGCAGAGGATTGTGGGTCAGAATAACCAGAAAAGCAAGCTTGCTTTCATACTGCAAAATGCGACCGGATGTAGTAGAACATCCTGGTACTTTTTGGCATACTGCATTTGACGTACTATGTATTGGGACATACTAAATAGTATGGTAGTACGGGTATTGGAACGCACAGCATGACATCTACAATATCAGCGCATGACAACTTAAAGTTTTAAAGTGTTAAAGGGAAATATGGTGGTTATGGCAAATAAACTAAGGCATTACAATTGGGCACCTAAAACTGAAAGTTAGAGAAAGGCCATGATTAGTTTCTATGACAAGGAAATAACATTCATTGATTGTGTTTTTAATAGTTTTGGGGCAACAATGGCACAGAAGAATAAGCTGCATCAGGCTTTGAGTACACACACAATAGTTGGTTTTGGGCTTTTGATTTGTAGACAATAAGAAAAAAGAAAAACACCAGCCTTATGCATTCCTGTATTTATTTGAAAGGAAGTCAACATCACCTGAGTGGTGAGCGGCGGCCTTCGGAGTTTGAGGAGCAGAATAAAACTGAATTGTGTTTAACCTTGGATGCGGCTCGTGAATGAGACTGAAAAGCACTGATAATTGAAAGGTGGCCTGTTTGTCCATGGCAACTTCTCTTTTGCATAAATAGGAAGTGAAAGGCTTTTCATTCTGTGGATGAATTGAGCTCAGAAACAGTACATCTCTCTCAGGTCTCTGTTTTTAACCTTCGTTTGCCATTCTTAAGATTATTAGTATGAGAGAGAAACAGAAAATAGCCATTGGCAGCTTATACTGGACTTAGATTTTGAAAATGAAGAGCTCTACAGCATGACAGATTGTATTTCTGGATTTATAGCCGAACGCGTCCGAGCCACCACCTCACCCTGCTCGGATCTACTTTGTGATTCCCTCTGTGGACTTACTGATGATATTTTTCAGGCCTGTCTCAGTGAAAGATAAATTGTAGGATGCAGGAGGAGGACCCCTGCTTCACATGGTGGATCATGCACACTGCTAACATGATTATTCACTAAATCACAGTGCAATGACAGTGTCAGCTCTCAAGTCAACACGCATGAAAAGAAGGAACTTCACCGAGATTTGTTTGCAACAGGATGATACGGACCAGTGGAGTTAAAACTAAACTGATAGATAGATAGATAGATAGATAGATAGATAGATAGATAGATAGATTGATAGATTGATCGATGGATAGATGGATAGATGGATAGATGGATGGATGGATGGATGGATAGATAGATAGATAAATCTAAGGAATCCATGGGTACCAACCATGTCTTACTAGCTTGTCGCCATGGAGGGTAAATAACGTTACGCTAAATTTTGGCGAGGAAAACCGGTCATGGACATTTTCAAAGGGGTCCCTTGACCTCTGACCTCAAGATATGTGAATGAAAATGGGTTCTATGGGTACCCACGAGTCTCCCCTTTACAGACATGCCCACTTTATGATAATCACATGCAGTTTGGGGCAAGTCATAGTCAAGTCAGCACACTGACACACTGACAGCTGTTGTTGCCTGTTGGGCTGCAGTTTGCCATGTCATGATTTCAGCATATTTGTTATGCTAAATGCAGTACCTGTGAGGGTTTCTGGACAATATCTGTCATTGTTTTGTGTTGTTAATTGATCTCATATAATAAATATATACATATATTTGCATAAAGCAGCATATTTGCCCACTCCCAGGTTGAGAAGAGTATTAAATACTGATCAAATCTCCCTTTAAGGTACATTACATCTGATAAAAAAATGTGCAATTGATTTGTGAGTAATCATAGACAATCATGTGATTAATCGCGATTTAATATTTTACTTGATTGACAGCCCTAGTCATAACTAATATAATATTATTTCACTCCATTCACTGAGCCTCCCCCAGGCTGTTTGGAGCCCCCCTGGGGCGGCCCGCCTCACGCTTCAATAAACCTCTGATAGAATATTTTTGGAGCCTTGAGCCTTTATTGCAGCTTTCTAGATTGCATTGCTTTAATAATGCGTGCTGTCAATTTAGCAAGACATCAAAGCCTTTTTCACATTCACATTTTCAGTGATAAATTGGTGACAGTTTTTGGGAACACTGACTGTTAAGTTGCAACAAAAGTTTCTAAATCTTAAATGCTTCTGTCATCAATAATTACCTTTAATTACAGGTCTAACTGAACAGGGAGACATGTGTGGCTGTTAATGGACTGCAGAGTATTACAAACTAAAAAAAGAACAGGGAGAAACCTTTCACTTTTTAAAAGGTGACTTTGGGGTATTTCTGCTTTGCTGGATCGTGGTAGCAAAGAGGAAGAGGAGCATTCGAAGTGAGTAAGATGACACGCAGTAACGCTCTGAGGCTAAAGTGAATCAATGTTACACGCCACTTTGATTAGTTTAAATTTAGGAGATAGACACTCCAAACTCAGACTTTTTCTAAACCATTAGACACCCAATCAGCTGTTTTTTTTTGGTAGGACTGAAATCCCATGGATGTCGGTAGCACACGGTTGAGAACTGCTGTAGCAGAAAAAACAATTAATCTGTTTCTCTTCCATCTCTGTGTGACTAAAGCTCTAAATCTGTCTCTCTCAAATCTGGCGTTAACGACTTTTTTCAGAGACTTTTTTCCTCTCGGCACCCACAAAAAAGTAAAGACTAAGAGAAATAAAGTTTGTTTTATAGTGGTCGGCCACAATGACACCGCCAGAAAGACACCACTATGTGATTGTACATTTGTAAAGGGAGTGGGAAAATACAACATGTAAACTGCTGCACTGCTGATGGAGGGCTATTGGAAATCAACAACCTATTTTCAACAGCAGGGAAAATGTTCAGGCCATGTGTCATCCCAGTGGACGGACACTGACAGGCCTTCTCAAGTAAATTCAACACTGCCAACATATGTGATATTTTGAAAATGATTTACGTTCCATGACATTCTGTTGGTGACAGATTAGATCAGATTAGCAACAGGAGAAATCATATTATGTTATGCTGAATTGTGTTTTTAAATAGTTTGCATGCCCGTCTTCAAAGAGTCCTTCATGTTTCCACAGTAGCCCAGAACGGACAAAGCAAACACTGTTAACTTTTCCTACTTGGGCCGCAGTCGATAACGTTACTCGCTCCCACCGCTCTCTCTCTCTTGCTTCACCACTCACTTCCCACGTACACGCACACTCTACACACACTGGCTCTGCTCTAAATGACCTACGCTACTCAACACGCTACAACAACAGCTCTAGAGAGGGCCATTCGCGTTTTCATGTTCTTCTACACGCTTGGCACACGGGAGAGGCTTCAGTTGGTTGCAATCTGCAACCTGACCGCTAGATACCGCCAGATCCTACACACTGCACCTTTAAGTAAAATATCTGGGTACCTGCTCTACCACTGCGTTTCAGTAATTAAAGGATTATTATAAATATAAATATGACTACTTTTAAAATAAAGGCGTTGGTATTTCTCCACCAGGATTTTGTTACCGGCAGCACGGAGAGGGCTTTAAAACAGAATTTAGACCTTCATGGAGGGAAATAAAATGAACAGAAAGTATAATTGAACAGAAACTTAATTAAATAAAATATGGGATTTCTTGCAATCTAATATGAAATTTAGATTGGGTGTCATTTTTTGAGTGTCTAATTGATTAATTCAGTATTTCATATTTTTACTTTATTATTCTATTTTAAATGTATTTTTTGTTTTTTTATTTATTTTTACATATTTATCTGGTTTAATTTGATTGAGTTTTATTGAACATTATTTGTTCTTAATTTTATTATATTTATATGTATCTTATCTGCTTGTTTATTCATGTATGATATGGGCGGCTGTGGCTCAGAGGGTAGAGCAGGTTGTCCACCAATCGGAAGGTCGGTGGTTCGATCCCCGGCTGCTCTGGGTCACATGTCGATGTGTCCTTGAGCAAGACACTTAACCCCAATTTGTGTGAATGAGTATTTAGATTAGATTGTGATAGGAAAAGTTGGCACCTTAGTAGCCTCTGCCATCAGTGTGTGTATGAATGGGTGAATACTGACATGTAGTGTAAAGTGCTTTGAGTGGTCGGAAGACTAGAAAAGCGCTATATAAATGCAAGTCCATTTACCATATGCAGGAAAACGGAAACGTTTTATTAGAGAGTAATAGAAAAAAGTCTTCTTTTCATTGAATTCCAATAAATGCACAGGCCCCATACAGTATCTGTATTTATACTTCCGCCTCCTCTAGCGTTATATCTCAGGGAAGCCCACGGGCAGTTCATTGATTTCCTTTTCAAGCGATAATTCTTAACAAACCTATTAAGTTGGAAAAGGAGCATGCTAGGTTGAAGCAGCTGTCAAAAGATAATTGGAATTTTAGATTCAAAGGCCGTCTTTCCTCCCAGAAGCCTCATCAGGACTGTAACCCTGAACATGTGCTCTACTGCACCTCGTACAATTCGTTTTCCTTCATTCTCAAGAGAAACAGGTCCAACATGAATCAACCCTGTGTGTTTTTCCGGACCGAGTGCGACCGAGGATCAGAGGACCGGGACTCAATTAACGCGGGAGATTGTGGATGGACATGGTGAGATTGGGCGCTGAGGTGTGAGACAGGGAGAGGTCATCGGGATGAAACGTTGACATGGATTTAAATGATTAAGGGAGAGATTATTGAATCATGATGATCTTTCCATATAGAGAGTAATAGGTTAATGCTGATAGATGTGACGTTTACATTTTGACATACTGGAGTTGAATTCTCATTAAATAGAGCTATCATTTTTCATTAGGCTATAGACATCAAAATCTGCTCAAAGAATGAATTCCCTTCCTTTTCACTCTTTTAATAATTCAATTCATTGGTTATTTTTTTTAGAAAAGTAAACATCTTTGTGAGCTACTGCATTCGACCTTGACTCAAGAAGTTGCTGGATGAAAAGAAATTGTAAATGAAAAGAAGACAAAGCACACATTTCTTCAGCTTAACACTCAGTTTATTTTCTATTGGCTATATTGTGTTTGGTGAAGAAAAATAAAAGCTCATGGACTGAACTGAAGGTAACCATGTGATTGTTCAAAATACCACGGCGTTGTCCTGTCTGGGTCTTATCAGTGTTTTCGTCTTGCAACTTTAACCTTTTCATAGTGTGTTTTAGGTTCATGAAAGTTAATTCTAACATTTTTGGTTGCCTAAAAATGTCTTCTTCAGCGTTTGGTTGGATTTAGCTCCACCCTATTGTGTCACTTCTGTTTGCAAAAAAAAGATTGCAACGGCCAAAATGCCAATGGGTGACATCACAGTGACTACGTCCACTTCTTATATACAGTCTATGCCCATATAGCACTCATATAAAAGGACCATATTGATGATGATATGCCACCATGCAAACGACTCCCTCTGTGAGTTAGTTTGTGATAATAAGATTTCACAGAAATTTGCTTAAGAATAACAAAGAAATAAAGAAGAATACATAATATATTTGAAAGTTTAAACGTATTTAAACTAGATTTTGATACAGGGACCCTCTGTAAGACAAAGTTCTTGCCACACAGTTACCCTGCTGGGACCCCGGGGGCAGTTTTCCCGGTTGCCCAAGACCTGTGCTACCTCTCAGGGTGAGTGAGAATTGGGGTTATCGAGTGGGCATCATGCTTCGTCTCTTCTTGTTGAGACTCAACAGCTTGCTCCAAACATGACCCTATGTTCTCAGTGTCAACAGATGCAACACATAACCAAAAGGATGTGCAGATGTCCCCGGTCCAATGCTAAACAAACTCATATAAACAATATTATAACACGTCTTTCCTCTGCATATTTTCACATTGCATAATGGATGTGTATATATTGTATTGCCTTAATCACTTAAGCATTGAGCCTGTTTATAAGAATGAACCCTTCAGTATAACTGGTGGATAATTAATGAATGAAATCCTCACTAGCAGCGCAGAGATTTATTCAAAGTCCTGTTTTGTGTCCGTATCTTCTGTTAGCTGTCAACAAGGGTGTAACCAGGATGTAAAGCAACAGTAGAGTTTACCCGGCAGCTCTTTCTGCTGTTAATTAAGGATGCATATTTGTTGCACAAATGCCTTTCATGTTCCCATTATATCAATTGTGTCTTTTTTGGAAAAATGTTGAAATAAATATTAAATTTCCTGTTATTTGCCTCAACCTGAAAGAATTCCTAGATTGTTAAGAGGATGATTCATGGAGCAACGCACAACACCGTCACTGTGTCGAGTTTTTTTTCACCCTTGTGCTTTTTTGGCTCCAAAACAACATGTTCAGAGCCAAGTTGAACAAAGGAAGGAAATCATACTCAATGCTTGAAGTCTGTTCCAAGAACTGAGATTCAGACTAATCACAGAAAACTTGTATAGCTTTTGTGTGGACAAATGAATTCATGGCATGCAAAGGTAAATACTGTGTAATTAATACGCTCTGATTATTGAATGTGTTCAGCGGCTGCCAGGTTTTCAGTGTAACATTGTTTCTTCCTGCTTCTTCAGGCTTACAATGCAGTGAGACGGATTTGTTATTCAGAAATGTAAATATTTGCTGAGTTAAAGATTTATATTGCTGCCTTGAAAAATCTGTGTTGAAGTATATAAAAAAATATGCACACTCCAGTTACCGCCTAATGACAGAGCACTTTACTCACTGCTCTGTATTCTTATTTCAAGAGTGACATCTCCGGAGATTAAAACAATAACTGTATTGTCACTGTCACAAATTGCCATCTGTAATACGGCTTCTAAGTGTGGTCGCTTTGGTGGTTAAATGAGTCATTACTGTGTCAAATTCACTTAAATCAGATGCATTAAGGGGAAAGCGATGTGAGTGAGAAAGTGCATCTTGTTGGCGAGGGCTGAGATTAAGCTCCGTGAAGCAGAGACTCATGAATACATTATTCAGTGGCTGTCTCACCACTTAAACAAACTTAATCCAAGGAGGATGGCATTCTGCATCTGACCTCAAGTTAAAGGGACAGTGTGTAACTTTTAGGAGGATCTATTAGCAGAAATGGAATAAAATGAATAAGTATGTTTTCTTTAGTGTAAAATCACCTGAAAATATGAAACGTTTATACCTACATATGAATCGGGTCTTCTTCACAGAGCCGTCCTCCATGTTTCTACAGTAGCCAAGACGGAACAAACCAAACAGTCTAGATAGGGACATTTGTGTTTTTCCATGCTTGTCAGCCCTCCCAATTTTCCTGGGAGACTCACGTTTTTCATTGCCTTCTCCCTGTTTCCTCCCGGGGTCACAATTCTCCCGTATTTCTTCCGATTTATTGCAAATTTTCACACTTTCACCTTTATCTGACACTGTACTTTCTGACACCTTAATCCCTACTGTTTCCACCAGGACGACAATAGAGCAGCAACTGTCGTTTCCCGGCGGAAGAGAGCAGTCTATGCTCACGACCCAGCGCAGCTTGAGCTCATGTTTGATCTGCGGGTTCAGCCCTCATCACAGCGTTCAGCGCCCAAAGTTGGGCTTTGCTCGACTCAGCGAAAAGCTGGCGTGGCGTGGTGCAAGCCATTGGAAATAATGGGTTTCAGAGCGCAATGGTGCCGTTGTGTTGCGTTGTGTCTGAAAGAGACTTCAGTGAGTGAGAGACGGAGAGAGAAATGGAGAGAGCTAACTGAATGAAATACTCAAGCAGGAGCAAAAAAATTAATAATAACTGATAAATATTAGTTTATGCAAGAGATTCACACAACAAGTTTATGCCAGAGGGGCAAATTATTCAGTTTTCTTTCCTGAAGAATTAACGGTAACATTAAAAGTTTAACATAAAAAACTTTTTGTTATTTTCATTCTTTAAAGTCACCAGAACGCAGGAAACAAAGTCTCTGGAGAGGACACCCCGGCTTTGGTTTTGAAGTCCTCCCTATTTTTAAAGGTCTCAACGTTTTCGAGAAATTTCAGTTGGTTGCAACCTGCGACCTCACCACTAGATCCACCAGATCTCACACACTACACACTTTAAGGCAACAAATACAAATACACAGTTATCCCACACACCGGTCCTTTAAGTGTAATTATGTCTTCATAGTCTTTTGTCTCATTTGAACTGAGGGCGTCCCCGACCAGGATGCTGAGTAACCTTTACAGTCCTGCTACAGTTAAAAGGTGCACAGATTCCTCACTCTCCAGGTGGCATGTCTCTAGTATCACTAAAGCAAACCAAACAATCCAACACCTTCATCTTTAAATCAAATTAATTCCGAACACGAAATCTTTCACAAACAATTCACTCCTCCTCCTTTTTCTTTCACAGAAACACACACAGTCGAAGATGTATCCGGTCATTTCACTGCACTGATGTTACAGGCAGCATATTTGGTCACAGACATGGTTTATTATTAAAGACCTGGGAGGCCGTCCCAGTGTATACTGGAAGCAGCATCCACTTCTTCTGCCCAGAGGCGAGTCAGAGCGCCGGGGCACCAGGCACAGCTAAAACTAGACATTCAAAAGTGATAAATTATCAAACTGGACCGGCTGTGGAGAGGACACTCTTCTCCTTTGGTTCAGGGTTGTCGAATGGTTTAATTTGAGTGGCTCTTTCAGGGCGTCTGCACCGGTGATGGCCATTTTATAGCCTGCAGAAACAGACTGAACATTTCGAATGGAAGGACCGTCATTACACAATAATCACGTAGCCTCTAACAGCTAAATGACTGTGTATAATGGGTCAAGTCTTATTCAAATATCAGAGATCAATCCCAAGGTTTAAGTCAGCGGTATAGAGATTCACGTACATAATATAATTCATGAAGTAGGTCAGTAAATGTCTCATGACATAACAGGGGGTATGACTTTATGCCCACCAGAGGATTTGTGTCAGAATGTCAGTGTTTCTCAGGTATGGCCTTCGCCCTAAAATATTACTGACAAACCCTGTTAACTATAGAATAACATTATCATATCAGTTATGTGCTAACCACCAGGGACGTCTACTGTACCTTCACCACAAGCCCCAGTTTGTGCCTCTCATGTAGAAGCATACATTCGGGTCACAGAGCAGAGGTGACCATTGGTTTCTCTAAAACATAAGTACGCGGTGGTCTTTGAAAAACCCAGAGGGTTATTTAAAAACACAATCCTCAAAGATTCTTCTGGATGAATATATAAATACAATGTGTTTCCTATCCAGGTAGTTAATGTAGCCACGAGCCTTTAGCCTCAAGAAATCCAGATTTTTTTCATTTTCAACCTTGTACTACTACTAGAGCAAGGCAAGGCAAGTTTATTTATATAGCACATTTCATACACAAAGGCAATTCAAAGTGCTTTACATATATAAAAGCAAGATAAAAGAGCACAAAGTGCATAAGATAAAAACGAATAAAAGAATATAAAAGTATAAGTTAAAAGAAAAAAATTTAAAAGGATAATAAAAACAATCAGCAGACAGTAAAGTGCAGCATTTGATCAATTAAGAAAAGCGTCTGAGAACAGTTTGGTCTTGAGTCTAGATTTGAAAGTGGCGAGCAGGGCGATGCAAGACCCCGCATCGCCGTGCCAGGGTTTATTTCACAACAATGACCTGCTAGTTGTACTATATCCTGCTTATTACACGGCTACTTACTTAATAAAATCAATAAATTGACACAAAAAGGGTCCGCCAGAGTCCCACATTAGAACTGCGTCCATAGCAACGGTCTGTTATACATATCAGTCTGCTATAAAGAAATAACAGAACGCCGGGATTGACCAATCAGAATCGAGTATTCAATAACGCCGTGTAATAATACCGAAACATTTATTTTGGAGAAACAGATCTCACAAGTATCTTCACAATGAGAAGTGCCTCTTCAATAATAAACAAATGCCTCTTTGATAATGTGTTTAAAGGGGGTTTCAATGAAAATAAACCAATAAACAAAATAACAAAAATAAAGAGCGCGGTCGTGAGGTTATTGTTAGGCAAGCACAAACTCTTGCAGGAATAGCGCTATGGTCAGGTAACCTAGTGGAAAGGTATTCTTTAATATTCACTCCAGTTAGGTTTCAAAATGCTCAAAAATCATGCGAAACCAGAAAAGTTAGGACGGCAAAGAAGTCTCAAAAGGGCTTGAAGACCAGAGTGTCTGGCTGAATCTGCTAAAGTGAGGTCTACATACTGAATAACCCTCAAATCAACTCAGGGCTATTATGACATTCACCTAAAATTAATTGGGAAAAGGAAAATGACAGCAAAGAGTTACGGACTGCAACAGTTTTTTTTACAACTGGAGTTACTAGTAGCTTTGCAGATGAAAATTCCCATAAAACATGATCCTCTGGTGAAATATGACGCACTGTTATAGATTAAACTACCCAACAGGATATAACAGGATATAACAGTAGTTAAAAATCATCTTTACCTCAACCACGTTCACCTTATGTTATTGTTCATATTGACCCCGATTTTTTGTTGTACTGGCATCATGTACTGTTTGCTTTCTACAATAACAATAGTAAAAAAGTGTTATATATATAATAAATTTGATCATAATCTTAGCAAAATTTCATATTCATAAATACAAATTTAGCCACTCTTGTCACAATAAAGAATTATTTAAAAGAAAAAATATATATCTACATCATTAAAATGCTGCTTACACATTAATGCATCAGTAATAATCATTATAATCACATATAATTATATAAAAAAAATGTTTACACTGTAGTACTACCAGGGAAAATGAATTAACACCTGCCTAATACAAGGTAAATATTGGGTAAAAATTTCAGGTCACCTGCCACCCTAGCAGTTTTCCTTATATTAAATATTATCTTTAAAAAGCAATTCCTAAATTAAAAATAGTTAGGGATTAAGGTTACATGATAAATTCCATATATTTCTACTGTCTGGTACCACTGATGTGGTGAGTGGCTGATAGAAATGTTTGGTGACCTGCCACAGTGGCAAGTGAGGAAAAAAACGTAATTTCAGGCCCTCACCACTCATATAAATATAAATACATATACAGTCTCCTGGAATACAGTTCTGGTTGTAGAGTTCTTCGTGTTGCATATTGTGGTTTGGTAGAGTGCTGGACTACAGCTGCACACTGCCCCTCAGAGGCTGGAAACAACACATGCACAATAGTAGGAAATGGCCAAATAAAACTCAAACAAGCACAAAACCTTATTTACAAATCATGTTCATTTGTTTCAACAGAATTTTATTAATCACAGCTAAGGAATTACTTCTTTAAAAACTAACCAAACGTTTTATTTTTTTCCTATTTACAGCTTATATTTCAATACAGAAAGTAAGTCAATTTAAATTCAAAAATAATGAAATACATCCCCAGTCTTTTTAAAAAAATGTTTTTACATATTCAGGGTTGTTTCTTAGAAACATGTGGCTGGTTATCCAATTATATAACTTCAATCTGAACTTTCTGCTGACATCCTGGTGAAGTACAGAACTGCAGGCTGAGCAGTGACGTTCTGGAGGCTGTAAGCGTGTCCTGCGTGAGCAGAACAGTAAAGATCAGTAAAACTCAAACAAAAAACTTAATTTTCATAGGTGTACATCTCAAATCTGATATCATATTCTTACCACATGGTACCATAAAGGATTGTCCGGGATGGAAGCGGGATTCCTTGCTGTCGATGGTTACACTCACAGAGCTTGTTAATAAGTTAAAAACCTTTAAAAACACAACAATGAGAGGAAACCATTATTAATAAAACACTTTCAAGATCTCAAGAGGACAGAGAGGGAGAATATAATGAGTAAAACACAATCATATGAGAAGTGTGTACTGACTGTTGTGGCGCTGTGATCCACCCACAGAGGCTTCTTCATGTAGGAGCCCATCAGGATCTTCCCGTTACAGAAGGAGCCACCGTTCAGCTCCACCTGCAAGCCAATAGCTCTGCCTTGATAGAAGTACCAGTCAAACTGGTCTGGAGTGACCACAGCACCTTCTGCAACAATGTCAAACAGTAGAAATGATTCAATGACCCGTCTGGCCAATAACTACTTGTGTTTTATAATGATAATACTTGATTACAAACATGTTGTCTACATTACAGAAGAAGAAGAAGCAGCATAAAGTCCTTTCTACGAGTTTCCTGTATTTATAAATTCACAGCAAATACATCTATAAATGATTTAAAACAGACATAATATGTTCTTACTGCCGACAGGGTTGGACCAGAGGCTCTTAAACCACTCCTTCAGGTTGGCCTCATCCTTCGTCTGTAGGACCAGCGGTCTGAGAGGAGGAGCACACAGATCTGATACAGAGAGAGCAGCGCGGACTCTGGGTGGCATCAGAACTGGAACAAAGTAAAGACAATAGTAGATGTTAATCATTTAAATAAAAAAAAAAGGGACGGCTAACGATAAAAAAGGTTAGCAGTGAAACCACTAGTTCGGGCTGTTTGAACTGGTGACATCAGCTACATATCCAGGCGTCAAAGGCTCAGCTGCTGCATCTTTAGTTCACCACAGAAGGTGAAAGGGCTCAGTGTAAATATGGCAGTCTGGCAACAATCAACATTAAATGTAGGCTTCTGCTGGTGAGTCACAACCCTGTTTTTTTAGTTGGAGTTACACATAGTGTACATGCATTGGGCTGCATACATCTTTACAGTCATGTGTGTGGTTAACGGGTAAAACTTTTATTTTAGAATCAGTATTCTTATTGTTATTATTCCATTCTTAATAATACCGTATTATCTTATTCCCCTTTTACTGTAATACCCTCTTATCTTATATGTTTTGTCATATATGATCCGTGCCTTTTTTTTGTTTTTATTTGAAGCACATTGACTCTACGCCTAAATAAAATTTGATTTAAAATTTGATGTATGTAGTCCAGTGTGTACATGCAGTTTGTTCATTTTAACAGACAGTTCAAAACAACACTGAGTATCACCACTTGCATTCTTATTCTTGATCAATAGAAGTTTGAAGTATGTTAATGATTATTATTCATTCCTTATTAGCAATAATTGCTGTATCAAAATGTGTATTTTCAGGGCGATAAGGAGTGGAGCTTAAGAGTTGTATACATTACTTGTACACTTTAAAAATTGTTTGTTAAATTATCAAATTTAAACAAGAAAATGTTTGGGAAAACACTTAAAATAATGAGGTGACTGAAGTAAATAAATTACATACTGAATTTACAAAATCTGATTGAATTACAAAGTATATGTTAAGGCTGGGCAATATATTGATATTATATCGACATTGCGATATGAGCGTAGATATCGTCTTAGATTTTGGATATCATACTATGGCGATAGTGCTGTCTTTTCATGGTTTTAAAGGCTGTATTACAGTAAAGTGATGTAATTTTCTGAACTTGCCAGACTGTTCTGTTATTTGCATTTAGTCATTATATCCACATTACTGATGATTATTTATCAAAAATCTCACTGTGTAAATATTTTACAACAATCACCAATGGTCAAACCCCCCCTAGTATATGTATATATTAATGTATTTAACATAATTAAAAACATACTCGAGCCGTCATCCTCCTCGTACTCTTTCAGCCCAATCATGGAGGACGGACCACTTCTGAGGGTTTTTGACCTGCCAAAAAATAGATTCATTAAAAATGATAAAAACAACTTATACAGACAAGAGTAACGACATTCAGACTTGTCCTTACCTGTCTTCTGACTGACACCTGCTGTCCGGTGGGATCTCGTGGTTGGGAGGGCTGTTGTCTGTGTTCCTGGGTTCACCAGTATCCATACTGAGAATACCTCCATCAGTCTTACTGGATATTGGACAGTCACTAGCAGCGACTTCCTCAGCAGGACGGGCGGCGACTTTACGTCTGTTCCTCTGACCTGCTTCTCTCCTGCTGACCACAGTCGGGGTCTCTGTGACCGACTCTAAAATGTCTTTAAACGTGGCCAGAGAGCGTTTCACGGTCTTTGGAGCCGACAATGGTGTCATTTCTAAAAAAGGCACGGGAGCTGGTTTTGATGAGACGGCCACGTTGCCATTTTTAGGAGTCCCGAGTCGAGGGGATCGGCTCTGCTTTTTTCTTTCCTGATGAGGTTCTCGCTTCTGCTTCTGCTTCTGCTTCTGCTTCTGCTTCTGCTTCTGCTGCTGCGAGGAGATGCTCTCCACGTCTTCATGCACGTCGTCAACCGTCCACCAGTTCCCGGGAGTTTTTCTCCTCCGTCTCCCTGATTCTGCTGTCCTGAGCTGCTCCTGAGGTCCTCGGGGAGAGACGGACGCTGGTGTGATGGACAGTTTTTCACTAGGGGTATGATGGTATACTCTTTGAAATACCTGCTCCCCTGTAAAACATCACATCTTAGTAAGTCAGTTTGTACCTTACTAAAAACAGATTTCAAGTACATTTTGCTGATAATACTTATGTACTGGTACTTTTCCTTAAATAAAGAGAACTTCCTTACCTGAGTTAAGGATGTGGCTTCTCTGTGTGAGGACCAAAGGGCTATGTACATCCAGGTCCTGGTCCGCGACCTCCTGCTGCTCCTGCTCTTCAAACTGCTCGGCCTCAGTCGTGTGAACTACTTCGTATGGTCGTGTGTCTCGTCTTGTATTTCTGTTTTTGTTCTGTTTGGTTTTCTTTTCTTTAGCTATATTCCTATCCTGACTGGATGACGGTGCACGTTGTGTCTGATTTCTTTTCTTTAAAACTCTGTCCTCCTTCGCCTTTACAGGTGAAGGTGCTTCTGCTGCGCTGGGCTCCTTGTTGTGCTGTTTCGACTTCTTGAGTGTCGGCTGGTTGTCTGTGACCTTTGGTTCCTCTGTGATCCGATGCCTCCTTTTCCTATTCCCAAGAATCTGATCGTCTTCAGATGAACTCCATTCAGACCCAACCGCTAGTTTTTTGTGTTTATCCCTTTCAGCTGCAAAATCCTTTTCTGACTGCGCTTCAGAAGTCGTAATTTCTTTGTCTGTGGGGAAAAAATCTATATATATAAAATGCTGTTAGAGATTAGAGGTGTTCCAATACCATTTTTTCCTTCCTGATACCTATTCCGATACCTGAACTTGCAGTATCGGCCAATACCGAGTGGCGAACCAATACCAGCGAAGAAGAATTGATTTCCAGTTAAACAAGTAGATTTTTTTCTGGGTTAATAAATTGGTATCAGATCGGTGCATAGACTGGCGTACTTTTTTAATTTTGGGCAGTATTTGACGCGTTTCCGATACTGTCATCAGTATAGATGTTCAATGAGATGCTTGAAATACATTTTCTACTGCTTTTCAATAAAATGTTCATACATTTCACACTGCATCTTTAATAAAAATATTTTCTAATACATTCATTTTCATTGTCATTTATTTAGAAAATGTGTTTTCTGTCCTTACAAGTTTCTAGTGTCTACTATTCTTATGTACAATTACCTATTTTTTTATGTGTTTTTATTGTTGTTGTTTGGTTTGGACTGCAAACTAGCAACCACTTTGTAGAATGGGGATTTAAAAAAATAAATAAATAAATAATGTATAGCCAAACCATGAAAAACTGGTAATATCTCATCCAAGACATTTTTTGATAACACACTTTTTTCATTTCTGTATTACATTTGAGTCACAGCTGTTTCTACTATTAAAAATAAAGGTCTTCAGATTTCAACATTTGAAACTAAATATTCAGAATATACCAATTCATTCACTACCTAAATGTCAGTGAGGCTCAAGGTTGGACATATTTTACTTTCCAGTTTTAAAACAGTTGTTCTATTAACAAAAATATTGATGTTATCTGTCAACTTGTGAGAGCCACAACAGCAGCATATACATTTAGAAACATTTACATTGATTAACCTATGATAATAGCAGCTAGCAGAAAGGTTAAATGTCAAAACATAGGAAGAGATTTGAACAGTAGGAGGTCCTTACCTGAAAGTGAACCCAGGTCTTCAGCATCTGCGTGCTCCTCGCTGCTGGAACTTTGCTCCTTCCCAGCCTCAACATCCATCATCTGCTTTACTGCATCAGATCCCTGCGTCACTTTTCTGCCCCTCTTTAATGGCGTAGCCCTGCTCGTCTTGGCATTTTCATTCCCAACTTTTAAAGACTCCAATCTTTGAGCTTTCTTTTCTGTTTTCCGAGCGGGTTTTTCTTCCCCGCTGGGTCCGTCTTTCGGTTGCTCTTCTTCCTCGTCACTTTGTTTATAAGGTACCTTCTTTAGTCGTTGTTTCTTTTTGTTTGGTTTCTCTTCTTCCATTTCGTCGCCTGCGGGCAGATCTTCAGGACCAGACAATTCATTCTTTTCATTTCCAGGCTCAGTCACCTCATTCTTCTTCTCTTTCCCTCTCATCTTCGTTTTCTGATTGACCGTTTGACTTCCCAGTTTGCTCTTTGTCCGTTCAGATTCCTGCTGTTTTTGTGCAGTCTCTGGTGGGCTATCCTTTGTGCCCTTGTCTGTTGAGCTGTCTTTGTCGGTGCTGGAAGTTCTGCTCAGTCTGTGATTCTTACGGGTGCCAGTTTTACTTGGGATGGAAATCCAAAGAGGTTCATCCTCCAGAATCAGGAAGTCATCCTCTAGCTCAGGGGGAGGAGTGGGTACTTTCACCACTGGCAGAATCGTCCTGGAACTAAAAAACAAATAAATGGATTAATAATTATTCGTTTTTATGTTTAAGCACAAGAGGCATTACTTTGTAAACATATTTTGGTTGTTTGCATTTCTCAATAAGAAGGCACCATAGCAACAACTTATTAAGGTGTACTCTTATCTCAACTCACCTTGAGGGTTTGGGCTTTCCAGCCTCTGTAAGCTGCTTAAGAAAAGCTGTCATGTCATGTTTTCTGATACAGGTGGACCCCACCGATGGCACCCTATTAACATTTTCAGTTTTTCTCTTAGGAGCTGCGAGTTCAGGCTCCTGTCGCGCTGCTGACACAGGTGGGTCTGCTGTTTCTTGCCTGGGAATAAACAACAAGAAAAAACAGAAATGACTAAATTAAGTTCTTCAGTTAAATTAAAAATTGCAAAATATTCTGTACTGTTGCATTAAACAATTGAGTTTTTATTTTGTTTTTTTATATTAGTTTTTATTATAAACTCTTTGGACTACACATGCATGTACCTATATTTGACACTCATATTTATGACACATATTTGTCATAATTTTAATTGTATTTAATTTACAGTTAAGTTACTATTATATTCTACAATATATTATGTTATAATTAGACTTCTCTTTTATTCTGACTCTCATATTTATAATAAAGCTTATTTTACATTTATAAAATATTCTGCCATAGTACATATCTTTGTAACAACTCTTTAACGATCAAATTCAAGGGACTTGAAACTTGAATATCGGCCAGTACATTATAGTCAAATAGTAAATCCAGGTATTAAATGCTGATATGGTTATTGGCCTCAAATATCCAGTAATGTTAGGTCACTAGATCTAAAATGAAAACACAAAATAATTGTGACTATACATTAAAAAGTCATCACTTCTTACCTTGGTGCTTTTCTTTTGCTCTCCAAAACAGGTGTTTGAGGTTTCTTGGGTGTTTTTACTTTGACTGGGTGACTCTCTTTGCTACAGCAAAAAAGTAAATATACATCACATACATATAACATAAGTGCAAAATCTGAAACGGCAAACATCCAAGTAATGAACACAGACACCAGACAATTAAAGGTCAAACATCAAAACACAAAATGAACCTTTCATACTGCAATGGTCACTTGCGTATTGTGTATTGCATCCGCAAGGTACTAATGGAGTATTTGGGTGCTTGCATTAAACTAATCATTACAGTGAGAATTAAAAATTACCTTGATCCCTCCACCTCGTTTTTGCAACTGGACATCTGAGGTTTGCTAATAACAACCCTGCGTGGAGGAGACTCGAACTCAAAGTCATCTCTTCTAGAGGAAAGGACAATTATTGAAAGAAATGTGCTGTAAATTATCAAGTGAAATTACACTGGCACCCGTTGTTAGTGTGGACAATCAGTGTATCACACTTTATACAAACAACTTGCTTCTTACATGAAATACATTAATAATGACTTACTCCTCTGTGACGTGGCCAGTGCACTGTGGTTTCTGGAGGAGCGGAGGCTCCGTGTTTGCTTTTTCTTTATCTTCATCTTCACAGGCAAAGAGCAGCGGGCACACAACCTGGTCTTTTTCATTGTCCAGCACTTCAACAACCATATTCCCCTCAATAGGGCTGGAAGTCTTCACAGGCATATGTGCTTTAAATGGGATGTCAAAATCTGCAACAACAAAAGCAGCAACTTTTAACAAGAAAAATATTTCTACAAAATAAAAGTGCAAAGGACATGTATCAACATTAAAATGTGTGAATTTAGAAACACCATGTATTTTCTCAGGGTTTGAGTCTCTTACCAATGACTAGTCTAGGACTGGGTGACCTTGTTGCAGGATGCAGTACATGTCCTTCAAGATCCTAAAGAGTTAGAAAAAATACATTTAAAGGCTCAACACACCTAAGGGCATCAAATCTTGTCTACTTCAAGAAAGCCCATGAAGAGATATACAAGAGCTGCTGAGTCTAATAACCGACATAACAGCAATGAACAGCTGCTTATCAGTGACAAAAACACAAAACTAAACACCTTTACATATTAAAATAAACCATCAGAGACTTGTCTGCTACATTCAAAAGACGCATCTCAGATATTTAAGATATTTTGCCTTTATTATCGAACATAGGAGCAAGACACTTTTAGACTACTTATTTGTGATATCAGCAGAAGTCACTGTAGTGACAGACTGTACATTACCATTTGGCATCTTGGAAGTTTTTCCATTACGTGTCCCTTCTGTGGGACTGTTGAAGCCTCTCTCTCACACTGGTTTGTCTCAGTATCAAATGTCTGGAGCAGAGGAGATGGGGGCGATAGGTCAATTTTATCATATGAGGATGGATCTGAAAAGAATAGTTAAGTATAGGTTAACATACTGAAAATGCAAAACAAACTGCAAAACATTAAAGCAAAACAATTACACATTCAACTCACCCAAGTCATCAAACATCCTGTCAATGTCTCCCAATGTCAGCGGTACTTTCCATTTAGATGGGCTGAAAACACAAAGGTCAGGTTAATATGATAGCTGTAAGGCCAACATTTCAAAAGAGACACTCAATACCACTAAATCTGCATTACACACAAAATATTTAAAACTCCCAAAAGGCCAATGTTAGAGAAAGACATATAAGTAGCATATAACAATACAACGTTTCAGCTCTCTTGTTTCTGGCTTTAAAAACTCACTCACAGAGCACATAAATAAACTGGGGGAAAAAGTTCGGAAACTTGTGTTTGGTGGATTATTTCTCTGTTGTTACAATGCTAATTGGCATTGTATTTTACATCGTTGGAAAGCCTGTTTATTTACCTTCACAATGATGTCCAACTTGTAAGGATCATGTATTTGTGGGATGAGCAGCACAGCTGATTATGTGGGTAGCGCCCAAGAAAAAATTGCCAAAATGCTCTGCCAATGGTAAACAGTGTATTCTCCTGTTGGTATTGACTCTTGCTTTGAGTTGTTTGGTGGATTGGATGATTGAACTCTCAATCAGTAACAAGGAACAAACAAGCTTTGGCTTCTGGCTTTAAAACAAAAAGAAAGCTCACTCACACAGAGCACATACATACTTTACAAACGTACCTCTTTTCCTTGTTTGTAGAGTAGCAGAGTTTCCTTTTAGGTCTCTTCTGTAAACAGAATAAAAGATATGGAGAAGGTTACTAGCGACTACTCTCAATGTAAACAATGTTTACCTGCTAACAATCATATTTAACTAATGCAACAGTCATTGTTTTTTATAACTAAGCTGCACAGGATAATGGGAATATTAGAAACACCCCTCAGTATTACCATTTAAACTACAGCCTCCAAAATGACCATGAAGATGAAACTGTTTCATGGTTGTTGCCATGGTTATAGTTAACCATAGTAACAGTTATCATAACGTTACTTAGCAACCTGGCAGCAACTGAGTGTACAGGTAAGTTACATCCATAGATGTAGTTTATTTACATGTTTGTAAACAAAACTTTCCTCACTAGTGCAACAGAAAAATACAAAAACACAGAAAAGAAGACGCTAACTTACCAAGGTAAGGTACTTTGTCTCCATTTATGTTGAGGTTTGTCTTTTTAACGACGACGTTAGTGAGTTATGCTAACGGTTAGCTTAGCTCAGCTAGCTATTATGTTGGCTTCAATATAACTGATATTATTACTCGGTTATATCCCCCCAGAATGCATTTATATGAATCCGCTCTCCAAAAAGATCAAGTTAGGAACGCTTATATAATATAATATGATACATATGAGCCAGCTGTGTCGCCCGTTTGACAACAATCACAACAACGGCGCTACTGACTGTTTGTATTTTGCCGCGCACCCTGAGGAGAGGGTTGAGTTTTGTTGCCCTAAGTGAAGCCTTACAGGCAACACTACTTGTTCTTCTCTCAGTTTCGGGTGGATTGCAACCAGCTTTAAGCTGCATACCGCCACCTACTGTAGAGTCTGTAACATCATGTAATTTTACACATTCTTAAATTCTAGATAGATAGATAAATAGATAGATAGATAGTAACTGTATTAATCCCGAGGGAAATTTTCCAGCATCACAGTTCCAAAAACATGTTAGTAAAAAGGCAGTAAAAAAGTTAGTAGTACCCACCAATCCTGTGTCTCTTAAGAACAAAATAGAAAATAAATAATAATAATAATAATAAAAAATAAAAAAATAAAAGAAATATATAATAATAATAATAATAATAATAATAATAATAATAATAATAATAATAATAATAATGAGGAAAACTCACCATCTGGAATGGAGTGTGGAACAGGAGATTGTGCAGAAACAAAATAAAAAAATAAAATACAATTAATAATAATAAAAAATACATATATATTATAATAATAATAATAATAATAATAATAATAATAATGAGGAAAACTCACCATCTGGACTGGAGTGTGGAACAGGAGATTGTGCAGAAACAAAATAAAAAATAAAATAAAATTACTAATAATAAAAAAATATATAATAATAATAATAATAATAATGATAATAATAATAATGAGGAAAACTCTAGATTCGTTTAACTAAATCAGTTTCTCTTAAAAAAGGAATAATTTCACTGTATATGTTATCTGCTGTATTCCCCAATAGACCTGTCAATGAATAGTCCTGATGTTTTGCCTTCCTTAGTGACTGTAAAAGGTGATTCCTCTGGATACTGTAATTCCTGCAGTGTATCAGTACATGTTCGACAGTTTCTGGTTGATTACAATATGTGAATTTCCCAGGTGGGTGCTTGCCTATTCTATATAATGTATGGTTAAGACCTGTATGTCCAATTCTCAGTGGAGTGATGACATTTTCTTCCCTTCTTTTCCTGCTCCAACATGTTTTTGTACATGTCTTCCAGTTTCCTGATCATCCCAATACTCCTGCCATACTGTTTGTGCATAATGTCTTGATGAATGGCTTATAGCCTCAGCTTTACTTAATGGAACTTGTAATTCAATATTCTTAATTCTGAGTGTTTGTTTGGCCAGAATATCTACTTGCTCATTTCCCTCCACACCAACATGAGCAGGCACCCAGATGAATTGTGTACTTGTGCCTTTCATTTCCATCCTATACATCTGTGCCTTAAATCTATAACATGTACTTGAGTGTAGTAAAAGTATAACATAAAAGTGACTGACAGTGACTGGTGGAGTTTGTTGCTGGTGGACAAAGCCCTGGATTGCCATTGGCTTGCTGCCTGAAAGACTATGCTCAGGGAATCTTATACCCAGAACTTTCACAGGATGTTCTTCTTCTTCTATACTTTATTTTCCGGCAGACTTCAGCTGTTGCTTCGTGTAGCTGCCCCCTACAGGTTAGTCACATGGATGTATTAAAAGAAGGTTAGTCATGGTTAAATCTAATCAAACATTGATTTCATGCCAACCTCTCACCCTTGAGGAGATATCCAATGATAAAAACATACAATTAATGATATATAGCTATTGAGATTACAGATAATTAAACATATAATTGAAAAGATATGATAATAAGAATTCAAATAAGTTTTGTTTTGTTTTGTTTTGTTTTGCTGTGTTGTACTACGGAGTATTAGGGCCATATTGAGAAAAAAAGTCAATAAATAAAGTCATAATATTACGAGAATAAAGTCATAACTTTACGAGAAAAGAAGTCGTAATATTAAGAGAATAAAGTCTTAATTTTACGAGAAAAGAAGTCATAATATTACGAGAATAAATAACAATAAATAAATAAATAATACGTGAAAATTATGACTTTATTCCCGTAAAATTACAACTTTATTCTCGTAATATTATGACTTTTTCTCATAAAATTACGACTTTATTCTCGTAATATTACGACTTGTTTTCTCGTAAAATTACCACTTTATTCTCGTAATATTACGACTTTTTCTGGTAAAATTATTATTTTATTCTCGTAATTTTACGACTTTTTTTCTCGTAAAGTTATGACTTTATTCTTGAAATCTCAGATTTTTTTTTCCTCAATATGGCCCTAATACTCCATCATAGTGTTGCATGTGTAACTTATAGTTTGAAAAAATGTGTAACTATAAAGACAGAGAATAACAGTAAAAATTGAATGATATTTGATAATGTCCTGATGTTAGGCTTTTGGAGTAGCAACATATATCTACATGAAATACTGACAATAACCTGATATTTTCAGGTGGAATTTCATTCATTCGCACTGTGCAATATCATTTTCCACTTGTGCAATTTTGTTAATAGTCTGTTTATTGTCAGTACTGTATATACTGCTCCTATTTTTATACTTCCTTCTATTTAAATGGTTCATATTTTTGTTCAATGTTTAAGTCAAGCCTGATGTTGCTTTACACATAAAATAATGATCCCAGTCACTTCCACACAGTGAGGCATACAGCTTATTGATTAAACAATGGTATAGGATCGGTACTCTGTATCGGCCGATACCTTATAAACTCAGATATCGCTATCGGTATCGGGACTGAAAAAGTTGAATTGGTGCATCCCTATTTATGATAAAAGAGCCCAAACTGTTGAACTGTTTAAACAGTTGATATCATACATGATAAATTGCATGAATACTTTATTCCAAATAAATATGTCAAAATGATAAAAATACATTACCATCGACATATAAGTTGGCATTTGATACAAAACTAACATACTGTAAACTATTGGAAATGTTAAAAACATACCGTGAGGTGAATGATTACAGTTTTGTCGCTCTGTGTAGTGTTGTAATAGTCTCCTTATCAGAGCCTAATGTGTTGTGTTGGCAATAAATATGTTAGAAAAGAGCCATAAAAGGGTCAGAGATCAGTCAGCCAAAGTTGAGAAGAATATCACTAATTGAATTCTATTAACTATGCAAACTTTACCAGATTGCACTTTAAATCATACTGTATGTGATCAGAATTTTACAACATTTATTCAAATTGTCAAAATTAAACATTTGTTCTCATGATTATCAACAAAGTAATGCCAAACAACTATTTTCTATGATACATGACATCAAGTTTCTGTGTGTTATATATCATAAAAATGTTTAGCGGAATATCTTTTTCTGCTTTTTCTCCATCGGCTCCATGGCTTCAGGACTGACGTCTGTGTAGAGCGGCTGTCTGATGTGTCTCCAAACCACCAACACAAGCCGAATGACGAACAGCACACAGGCTAGAGCCAGCAGCACAACTAAGAGAAGAAAATCTAGTTAGTACAACCTTCTAACAGATGTTTGTGGTCAGATGCAAGAGTTGGCATTCTTATATTTCCTCTTACATTGGAGGTAAAATGGTAACATTGGGTTTCAAATGGGGTCGAAATTTGCTTTACTGTGGATATAAAGTCACAATAAGTAATACTTTAGAATAAGTGCTTAGTTATTTTTTATCAATATTGTGGTTATTTACATTTTGTTGGTGTGATGTGTACAAGCTGATTATAGAGATTATCATACATTTGTCACAAATTATGAACATGGAGTTATCTTACCAATGAAGATGCCGTTACGGCTTGGTGATTCAGCATCAAAGTTTTTGTCCAGGTTCCCAGACAGCGCCCAGATCACAACCGGGTAGATGACGAGGATGTACCGCACGTGTTTGTCAAGGACAAAGTTTTCCAAAACAAACCTGAGAAACACGCAGCACAAACACACATTTCCTTCAGAATCTCACTGATGACTCTGCACATTACTTATCTAATAAATAAGTGTTTTCCAAGAGAAGAGCATTTACCACACAGCCAGCACGACCGCCAAAACAGAGTACGAGATGGTTGCAGCATCCGCTGGGGACAGCTTTACATCATAAGTCAGCACAATGCTCAGGTTGATTAGTGTTGCAATGGTTGTCCATGTTGTGTATATCATCACACCATTCTGAACCTGCAAATATGGCATAAATATGCTTTAAACATTGTATACACAAACCACATTATTTGAACTACATATGAACAACTCATAGAACCTGGCACATGCAAGCTTAATAATGCAAATACTGCATATTTGTGGTACTAACCAGCACACGGATGAGCCACAGGTCTACTCTGTGGTACTTCTTAAGCCAGGCTCCATAAACATGAAGTCCGTGGCAGATGAAGCATATCATGGAGTAGTTTGTGAGGATGACCAGGACGAGAAAAACCAGTGCGATGATCATCTCTCTTCAGAGAGGCACAAAGAACAGCAGAAAAACACATTTAATTATGAGATGAAATACGACCGTTTAAATTAGGATGCCTAGTTTCCAAACAATAATCACAGGAGCCATTCTTACCCTCTGTCCCAAACAAGCAGCCAGCCGATATTGAAACACAGATTGAGGCACCAGCTAATGAAGAATCCATACGGCAACACTGGAGGGCTGCAGTAAACGTAGCCGTTACCATTCCTACAAGAAAAGACAAATACTTTCAGTCTGTAAGTTGGTGAAAATATCCACAGAACAGTGATTGTCAGTTTAGGCAACTATTATTTTCTGTGGCTCTTACAGCAGATGACACTTCCTAAATTTGTCTCACATCTGGTATCCATGAACAAAGGGATTGTAAAAACACAGATTTCTATTTGTTCTTCCTAACTGACCCGGGTTTGGCCGTTTGAAAAAGGTTTACAATATTTTAAGTGTTTTTAAGCTGCAGTTGGTAACTTTGAGCAAATATGATAAAAAGTTATTTTTATCAAACTCACTATAGAGTGCTGCAGGAATGAGTCCTAAAACCCGTAAATGACTTAACATTTTAACACTTCCGGTTCCTATGCTAACTTCCTGGTTGGCCTACAAAAATACATCATCCCTGGAGCACTCAATATCCTGACAGTATAGTGCATGAGAGATAATCTGTGAAAAAAGATCATGTTCCACGGCCTCCTCCTAGTGCTCCTAATGGCATTTGCAAGATTTCACAGCGCCGAAGGAAAACCACCAAACTCGTTTGACTGTTTGATCGGAGTTTGCGAGTTTGCGAGTTTCGCGAGTTTTGCGAGCAGTGATTGACGGCTGCAGATCAATAATGAATCAAGATTCTGTTGCTGTAATGCCTATTTCTCACCTCAAATGGCCTCAACATGGCGGCTGGGTCACAAACTTTCTAATAACCTTTTATCATATTTGCTGAAAGTTACCAACTTCAGCTTTAAACAAGAGAATAAAAAAAGTTGGCCGCAACTTTCTGCAAAGTCCCGCGACGATGTAGATGATCATTGCCGTCAGCCAGACGTAGATGACGCTCCAGATGTTAAAGGTCCATCCTGAAGGTGTGATCTGGGTGTCAAACACAGCAGACACGTTGGCTGTGGTGGTTACATAAGGACCTATCGGGAGGAAAACGCAAACAATGAGTGAGAACGGAGAGGAATGTAAAGTGTTAAACTAATATTTGTGCCCATTCACAATAACATCCTGTATAAGTTCACAAAGCTTTGACTCACCAACTCCAACTACAGACAGCCCATTGAACACCAAACTTATGGCAAAGCCGACAACAGACACCGCTATCACAGCGAGACGTCCAGAATTATGTTCTCCCATTGTGGTCTATTGTGATAAATGAAAATTATTAAAAAATAGAAATGATTTTTATAGCTAAAACACTTGCACATAACCACACAGAGCACATTTCAACATGTTGAAGAAGACAAATGAAAGAATTACAATGGATATATTGGGAACATTTAAAGATGAATTCTTATAGTAGTGTTTTAAACTGGATGAGAAAATAGTGTTTTGCTCAAAGAAATGTGTCCTTGAGGAAGATATGTAATCCTTTCCAACTGATAACCTGTATTTGAACCTGACCTTTGACCTTGACAATTGTTAATAATCTGTCACCTTATGCAGAGGCAATTCAGACAGTTACACCAAGTTGTATAATTCTCATAAATCACCAATTGTCTTTTTTGAAGATTTCCACCATAACATTTTTTTTAATTATTTTAAACCAATTTTCAAGGACTGAAATCGAATGAAAATCAAGTTTCAAAACTACTTGTGTAACTTCCTCCGGCACAATAAAATGTTGGCAGCAAAATAAAAAGAGTGCCCACACATGATAAAGAATGGATAAAGTCAAACAGGACGTACCTTTCTTTGCCTCTCTCTTTGTGAGCTTAGTCAGCAATGTGAAGAACCAGAGTAACTGTGCTGAGGAGGGGGGACTTCCTATTTTATAGAAAAAGCTAGTTGTGTAAGAGCGAGGTTTACGACCATCACGTGCACCTCTTATCTTGTATACATTTCTGCCACAGTGCAGGGAATTATAAAAGACTAACAAACTGTTTCCCCTCATAGCATGCATAATTATGAAATGCTCTCATATAGGTGAGCACCGAAATGAATGACAATGTGTTTACTTAGTGCAAGCTCATTTTTAATTTAAAAATTACTAATTTGATTAACATATTTGTCATATTTGAAAAGGCATGAAAATAGGCACCCTTGAAATGGACATTTGAAACCATGCTGGGATATGAAAGTCTAAAGATGTAGTTTTGTTGTCTCGTGATGATGAGGATGTCAAGTTTAACCCTATATAGTAATCCTTGGCTGTGTCCGAAACCGCATACTATGCTAGTAGCGCGTACTGATTTGGCCAAAATGTAGCATGTAGGATGCAGTTTGCGAACAAAAGCAAAATCTCCAGTATGCCAAAAATACCCGGATGTCATACTGATTCGGAAAAAATCTCCAGTATGCATCGGACCAGTCTACCTCGCCTACTGTATCCCACAATGCAAAGCGCTGGAATGGTCAATTTCGGTCATTTTTGTAATGTAGCAGAGGTTTGCTCTTGTCCGTGCTGTTTACTTCAGCTTTCCAAAACTGGAAACCCACGAAACCCGGCCTAATGTGGCTACTCTCGTATGAATTGATCTACTATATATCTGGCAGAGCTTAAAATTAGACAAAGAGCAGTAGCAGATTTTGTTAATGCTTTTTAAAATATAGTTTTAGAGAGATCTGCCTTTTTTAGTTCCTAAGTATAAAATCCATACAACAACTTGCACAGTTTTTTTAGTCATTGACAGTCAGGAAGGAGCATAAACCCGACTATACCCTAAACGACCCCACAAATCCAGCCTGGATCAAACATGGACGACAACCAGCAGTTCACACTGTTTATATCTGTTTATATGCAGTGACATTTGCGCTTGACTTTGTGTATTCTTTATTTATTCATATGTATGTTGTTTTCAGTCCTCACAAGTCTGTGTTTTATGTCTGTTGATGTATTTGTTATTGCAAAGCACTTGCTATACTTGCTATGCCATATTTCTAAACTTATTTACTGGTATGTTGTCATTCATGTATTACCAGTGTGATCTATTTCAAGTCAGAGACATCCTCTTAACAGATAGCCATACAGTATATAGCTAAACTTATATGGCTTCAAACTCATGTTTTAGAGGAGTTTTTGTCACTTTACCTTGATATACTTTACATACTGTTTTACAACCGTTACACCTACATATCTACTACTTCTCTATACATACCACACTCCTGTCTACACTTCTGTATACATATTTTTAGTACTTCTTCTTATTACATACTACATTCCTGTTTACACCTCTGTGTACATATATTACTTCTCATCATGCATGTACATACTACATCCTGTTTACATTCAGTTTTCCCATCTGAAATACTGTCTTCAACAAAAACACCAATTTACATTTACATTACTATTTTATATTTACTTATGTTTATATTCAAGCCCTATATTTTAACTGCACTATTTTATGCCTTAGGTTATCATTTTACTTTTACCTGTGTGATTTCCCCTTTATATATACATATTTCATGAGCATTGTTGAAGGAACCTGAGACCAACGATTTGCATTGCCAATGACTGCTTTGCTGGAATTAACAAATGACAAAAAAAGAATCCTGAACCTCCAATGAAAACTAGATTATTCATGATTAAAATTAAGGGTGGGGCAAAGCACATAAAAACATCACTTGCATGTGCAGTACAATTACATAACCATAAGACAGTTAAACATGAATTTTATCATCATTCATTATCATTAATTTCCTTTCTTACTTAAGCATTCTTTACGTTGTCATTACTGCATCTCAAGTGACCTACCGGGGACGTTATTGTGTCGTTTTTGTTATCTCTTACATACCACAAATCATTCCACAAAAGCATAACATTTAGGGAAAGCAATATTTATTTTTAACAGTACACAAAATAAAAGTCAAAGTGCATGAATAAAAACAATGAACACTATTTTTCATACTTGTATGACAAATACATATGAATAATGAATTTAGGACGTTACTACAACTCAGCATCATATCATTTAATATCACATTTATTTTAAGAAGCGTTAAAAAGTCATAATTTACAACACTGCATCATGTCATAAAAATATTCATTCACCGTTCTTACTTAAATATATTTTTCTGCTTCCCAGCGATCTCCATCGGAGACATGCTCTCTGGGCTGAGATCTTGGTGAAGTGGCTTTTTGAAGTGCTTCCAGATGACCAAAAATACCCGTGCGGCACATAAGGTACAGGCTACAGCCAACAGCGCAGCTATAGTGGAAAGAAAATACCAGAAAGAAGCATTAGTGTGCATCTCAGACATGAAACATCCAGGTGATGTAATAAAGATTGATTAAGATGTTTTTATTAAAGGTCCTCACTAGTGAAGATGTTATTGCGAGTAGTATCTGCAGCATCGTTGTTTTTCGTGAACACCCCCGTCACTGCCCAGACCACAACGGGGTAAATGGTGAGAATGTACCTCACATGTTTGTCCAGGACAGAGTTTTCTAGGAAAAACCTGCAAGAAACACAACACATTAGCTCCAATCGGACGTGTTTTTATGAACTTATTAGGCCGAATTTTCTCCTTTGCACTCACCACACAAACAACACTACAGTCAGAATAGAGAGTGAGACGGTGGCAGCGTCAGTCGACGACATGTTTGCCTCATGAGTCAGCACGATGGTCAGGTTAATCAGGGATGCAATGGTTGTCCATGTTGCATATATGGCAATGCCATTCTGAACCTGTAATAGAGACAACAGAAAGGACTTAGATGCAGAGACATGTGTAGAGTTGGCACAAAAGACGTTGTCGCCGTACTAACCAAGACACGATGAAGCCACAGGTCTACTTTGTGGTACTTGTTGAGCCAGCCTCCGTAGTTATGGAGACCATGGCAGGAGAAGAATATCATGGTGTAGTTAGTCAGGGCGATTAGGATGAGGAAAGCCAGTGCAGCGGGCATCAACCTTTGATAGGGATGAAAAATAGAATAATTTATTACAGTGATCATGTCTGCATGCAGCAAAATGGTATACCAGAAAATCTATACATTTCAGTCTTGGTGTTATCCAGTCACCTACAGCAACTGTGCTATTCACATGTTCCTTGTGTGGATTTCCTACTTTTTTCCCCCATATATTATTATATATCTACACATAGCCCAAAATCACACTTCACAAATTTGCCTCTTACAATCTTTACATAATAAGACACCGTCTATCTGTAAACCCTTAGTTCAAATAAGCAAAAACTCCTAGACAGCAGAAATCAGCAGAATGACACATATCCATCTGACGTAGCTGTATGTCTGAAATAATATAGTATCCATCCAATATTCCTTCACTTTGTTACTCTACTTGTCCTCTACAGGCTATATTCATGCCTCATTGATGACCTATATTTGACCCTATGACCTTGTGGATTTCTTCCTATTTCCTCCTACGTTCAGATACATGTAGGTCAGGTTGACTTGAGACTAGAAATCCCTGTAAAACCCTTCACTATGTCAGCCAATGGTGTTTTCCTGCAGCTCAAACATGCCCTTGATCCTGAACAGGAATTAGCATTTTTCATTAAAGTTGTTTGATTTGAATTCAGAGCATTTCTATTGCCTCCACACGGCTCTCAACATGGCGTTCTGAAAACGTCAATGGCGGATGAAAGTTTCGGAGTCTGTGTGTAAACGCGATTGACACAACATGAGGTTGTATTTATTTTTAAATATGTGTTTCGGACGAAAAATACAGACTTGCTGTGCAAAGGCCTTTAACCGCTATCGGGTTAGCGCTATGCCTCCGTAACGCCGCCAACCCGATGTAACCGGATTACAACACACACAGAGAGGGAGAGCAACTTCATTCTCTGCTCAGGTAGACATTACTCCTGTATATATTTACATAGCAAGTAGTTGTTTGCTGCTTTATTAATGCTCTGGATATCATATAGAGAACCTTTAAAGAATATGCCAAAAATACACTTAAAATTAATTGTTTGCGTGTAAAAACTACCGGAAGATAGTCTCTCAAGACTATGAAATTACAGACTGATTTCAGTTGAAGTAAATGAAGAAAAGGTCCCATCTCACTTTCTGTCCCACAGGAACAGCCATGCAGTATTGAGTCCCAGATTCAAGCACCAAGTCACAAAAAATCCATGTGGCAAAATAGCCGGGCTGCTGTAGACGTAACCATACGCGTTCCTAAAGAAAGAAAATCACAGAGCGGTAAATGTTTGCGTCAGCAGACAAAGTAACCAGAAGAAAATACATTGATTAAGGCTGGTTCTTACTTCCTAAAGATGCCGGAGACGACGTAGACCAACACTAAAGCCAGGAAGATGTAAATAATGGACCAGATGGTAAAAGTCCATCCTGCTGGTGTGATCTCAGTTACAAACTCATCTGAAATATTACTGGTGGTCTCCAAAAATGGATCTTAGGGACACAAATTAAAAAAAATAGATACAAAATTATTGTTTTTTTGACACACTTGAAAGTTCAAAAGATGCATTATTTTTACAGTTTTATATTAAATAAATAAATAAATCTTTATATCACAAAATAATAAATAGAGCATTAAAACCTACATATTCCCGGCCCTGCCAGAGCCGTGAACACCATCGTGATGATGAAGAAAAGCAACGCCAGCACTATGGCAATCACAAGGCTAATGTTGTGTTTTGCCATTGTGGGAAAGTTATCTAAAAACAAGAGTATTAAACATTAAAACACACATTTTAAAGTAAACCAGCTTTGGACATACTATGTTGATAATTCATTCTTAAAATCAGTTGAATAAAGAAGCGTTTACATACCGTTTAATGTGTCTGTTCGGATGAAAGCAAACACAAAGACTGCTGTCGAGGAGAGGCTTTTACTGTGTTAAAAGAAACTGGTTGTGTAACAACGAGGTGTTTATGGCCCATCTGCACGTGTACCTGTTTGATACTTATATCATCAGACTTTCAAGGACCTTGTGACCTTTGTTTTCAAATGATGGACTAAATGTATCTCAGTGAAAAGATAAAAGCCTGACCTAAGTTGACTCTCTGCTTCACAACTGAATTATAAACATTTTATAAAAGCTGGACTTTGTCCCAGTGGTCGTGTTTGGTAACAGGTGTATTTCACCCAATCACATCCGTTTTGTGGCCCAGCAGGTGAGACCAGGTGTTCTTTTATGAAGAGCCAACGAATCATCGCAACTCAATCCTCAGGAGAAAATGTATCAAGGGTGGCATTTAGATCCACCCCCTGGCTGCTGCTTTTGTAATATTAGCCTACTTTAGTCATTACCCAACTGTATTCATCACAAGGTCATTCAAGTTTACAGCATGTTATGAAATTGTGCTACTTTATATTTTCTGTTTCATTTTTTTGAAGTACTGTACTTGAGTATTTCCATACTTTTACTCCACTACATCTCAGTGGGAACTCTGAAATCTTACTTGTAGTTAAGTAACAGATTCCCAACCTTTGTCCTTAGAGGACCCCTTTTCTATCATTGAGTAAACTGACGACCCCTGACTAAATGACATATTTTATAGATATTTCACATTATATTCAATGCATAACAATAGCAGTACAGAACAACTGACAAACTGTACAATTAACCCAAATAGTGAACGCAGTAACTGCAGAATGTTTGTGTAAAACGACCGATTTGGATGAATTTTGAGCAGATTATTTGATTTCCTGTGAATAAGGCATCAGAGATGAGTTTTAATTTGTTCCTGTTATTTTTAGGAACTTTATTATACAATTTTTGTCTGTATTGTTATTATTATTATTATTATTATTATTATTATTTAAAAAAAAAATGTAATTGACAAACATTTCTAATGCAGGACGAGGCTGTTTAGCAGAGGAGAGGGTCTGTTAATATAGCTTATGTTCAGGTCTTCACCGTGCATTTATCCTGTTTATATCTTAAATAATAATCCACACTTTGAAAATAACAATATCATTTAGTTTTCTTCACAGAAATTAATGAAATTCTGAGATATAGGCCAACTGCATATACAAAAAAGAGTTGTCTTACACCCCTAAAATCAAGAACATGAACCCTGGTGGGGGTCGTGACCTCTAGGTTGGGAACCAGTGCGGTAGAATATACCACATTGTTATTGTTAAACTAAACTATATGAAAAAGTTAAACGAGCCTATAACCTCCTCAGTCAGCTACATCATTAAAATGCATCTAAAGCATTATAATAATCCAACAATAAAAAAATCTATGATATAACTCTCTCTCAGAGGGGTCATTGTTCATAAACTCCTGTTTAGTAACAGCAATTAAACATCACCTGATAAAGCAGCAGGTGGCACCAGAGTTCGCTCTTTTATAATTATGAATTAGTGAGTTATGAAATGCTGACTGGTTGCTATTAGAAAAGTTATCTAGCTGTGAATCTACCTCAATTTACTTAAATTTACTTGTTTGTTTTGTCTATTAAAGCCATTCGCACATTTATATTTGAAAATATCTTTCTTATCCATAACTGTCAACAGAAACTGAACCAGAGTTTCTTTTACAACAAGAAGAAGAAAGCACTACTAACTTTTTACCATATTTATTCTTGATTTTAAAAAAAAGCCAGTTTTCTCATTTCCAAAAATGCCAGTTATTAACACTTTCATGGTTTAATAACATTTTTAACGTTGTAAAAAGGTTGTTGTTGACTAACTCTGTAGGCTCCCCACAGCAGAGCAGACTGTCTGCTGCAGAATGACAGCAACACAATGCAAAAAGCAGACTGTCTGCTGCAGAATGACATGCAACACAATGCAAAAAGCATACTGTCTGCTGCAGAATGACATGCAACACAATTCAAAAAGCATACTGTCTGCTGCAGAATGACATGCAACACAATTCAAAAAGCATACTGTCTGCTGCAGAATGACATGCAACACAATTCAAAAAGCATACTGTCTGCTGCAGAATGACATGCAACACAATTCAAAAAGCATACTGTCTGCTGCAGAATGACATGCAACACAATTCAAAAAGCAGACTGTCTGCTGCAGAATGACATGCAACACAATGCAAAAAGCATACTGTCTGCTGCAGAATGACATGCAACACAATGCAAAAAGCATACTGTCTGCTGCAGAATGACATGCAACACAATTCAAAAAGCATACTGTCTGCTGCAGAATGACATGCAACACAATTCAAAAAGCAGACTGTCTGCTGCAGAATGACAGTAACACAATGCATAAAAAACAACAAAACATTTCACTTTTCACAAACTACTTAGAAACCATACAACAGTCTGTGTAAACATGAACACATGGGTCAAAACACGTTTTCTTAACTGTTTTCTCCTCAGTCTTCCATGCACAGTGTCCTAGAAGCTGGAGCCTGCTGCAGGCAGCATCCTCACCGCCTCTCCCCGCTCCGCCTGAGGGCAGTAGCGGCGTGTGTGAGCTCGGTCTCCGGTGGCTGCACAGATAGGACAGGTGTAGCTCCAGAGGATTGGGCAGCACACATTCCCGTCGTCTGATTTCAGCCGGTGTGACCGGTACACCCGTGGAGACTCTCCGTTCTGCTTGCAGAAGCGACAGCAGTCTGAGGAAGTCCCGTTGCAGCTGGTGTCCGAGAGGCTGCTGGTTGAGCTGGTCTCCACGGAGCTCCTGCTGCTGCTGGTCTGCCGCCGAGAAGAGGTCTGGATGTGGCTCCAGGTGGCTGCTTCTCTCTTGGGACTCTCCTCGCGGTTGTCGCTCAGCCTCTGCAGCAGTCTGCCCAGCTCCATGTAGTCGTGCCACATGTCGAAGCTCTGCACCTTCTGTCTTTGCATTGTTGTCATTTTTTGTTGAAGAAGTTTGTGCGTGTGTTTTGTTGGAGCGTCTCATATTTGTAGACGTCTTGAAATGGCTTTAAATGGCTTTAAATGGCTTTAAAGTGCAACAATGTGTGGATCATCTATAGGCTGAGGACAGATCGAGGACAGGTGTCTGGAGACAGAAAAAAAAAAACACCTGTTGTGCAGTTTGGAGTGTTTTCTTTCATCTCAGAAAGTCTGGTCCTGAGGCTTTATTATTAAAATTATGACATGCAACACAATAAAATTAAGGAAATTAACAAGACAAATAGGTATTCTTTGAAATAAAAACGTTTTATGGACTCTTATTTTAGTAAGTAGTTAGTAAGGTAGTTTTGCAGATATAGTGCACCTGTTGTGCTGAAGTGCTGAAAGGTCAGACAGAGTTTATGCACTATTTGACTCTGATTGCCAGCAATCATCTAGTCACTTGCAACAAAAAAAGAAGTCTGATCTTATCCTTCAAACACACCTGCACACACACACACGCACGCACACACGCACACACACACACACACACACACACACACACACACAAACAAACATACGCACGCACACACACACACACACACACACACTTAACTTAAATGGTATCGTCAGATGAGAGAGATATTGTATTTAGGAACTTAAGTGTATATGTTAAAGTATGCAGAAATAAAACGTATTATTATTAATAATAATAATAATAATAAATTATGTATTTATTTATCTATTATATTTATTATACTTATTATTATGATTATTATGATTATCAATAATCATAATAATAATAGCATGTTATAATGTCATGTATGGACATTTTAATGAAAATTATTTGACTAATATTTTTCTGATGATTTTGTGTGCCGATATTACCTTTTCTTTTTTAGGCTTTGCTATTTTATCATCTCCCTGTCCTATATCCTATATATATCCCTTTACCATGAAAATGTTTGTAGTAATTGTTTTCAAGAATATGGATGATTATGATCATGTGAAAAAGGAGAAGATTATATGATTATTATTATTATTATTATTATTATTATTATTATTATAATAATAATAATATTATTATTATTTTATTGGGGGCATTATAGGTCCTGTTTTGCCTGTGTTTTTACGTTGCTATTTCATCACATCTCTATTATCTGTCTGTTATGAATGGTTGTAAATTGTTTTCAAGATTAGCCTATATGATGATGATGATAATGAAAAATATTATGATGATAATATTGATTATTATGATTCTTGTACATGTCTGTCTGGTTGTGCTGCATGTGAGCATCTCTCCTATGATGTGTGTGTTGCTGCTGTATGTGTTCATGTGAGCACCTGTCATATATTATGTGTTGTTAATTGAGCAACTGCACAGACGAGCCACTCCTCCACTTGATGACCTCTGGCGCCAGAGAGTGTGTCTGCACTTCAAACAAAGTATCATTGTTAAAGGTTCATGCACCTTTCACATGAACACCTGCTTGTTAGTGGGCTACAACTGAGGGGCCGACAGATGCATCCCTATACTCCTTGAAGTTGGTCCTTGTTAGTGATGTGTCGGTCGGTTCTTCTTGGTGAGAGGATTCAAGCGGTTCACTAAAAAGAGCCTAAATTCCCATCACTAGTCCTTTTTGAATGCTTTGAGGCTGCAGCTACGCAGAAGCGTGACGTAGGCGGGGCGGAGTGTCAATAAGTGCGGAGGAATTGTTGCGCATGCGCAGTAGCAGACCCGGCGACGGCTGTTCAGACGGTGGCCTAGCGAGTAATAATAACAATAAACAGAGGATTACAGAGCCAGATCTGACAGGTCAGTTCACAATAACACGCCTTATACATGTATTTAGGAGTCTGTGTATGATAACGCTTTGTTATCAGAAGCTACTTTAACTCGTAGTGTCGAGAAAACGTGGAAAAACATTGAGGCTGTCGCATTACATACCAGAGCTAACGTTAGCTTAGCATCTGTTAGCTTAGCCACTGTTAGCATGCTAGCTATGACATTAGCTAGCTGACACAAGTGTAGTCCTTTTTCCTCGTTCGTTTTATATAGTTTTACACTTTGCTGATGTGTGGATCGACAAGAGGAAGCAGCATGTTATTATTGGATATGTTTGGTAGCTTATTAATCACGCAGTGTCAAGACATATAAAGCTAACATAAGCTAACCAGCTAGCTAGCTAAGTATCCTTAGATGCCCTAATTTGTTGAAGTGCTTGCTGTGATGATGGTGGCAGTCCTATTTAGCTATGTAAACGATAGTTGACTAACATAAGATAGTTTTATTAGTGTTTGTTTTGGTAATCCTTTATTGAAACATGCAGAAAACTGCTGCCCTACTTACTGTTAACTAATATACTTTGGCTAAAGATGCATACATACATGCATTGTTATACAATTTGTAGATAGATAGATACAGTAGATAGCTAGATAGATAGATAGATGGATAGATATAGTAGATAGATAGATAGATAGATAGATACAGTAGATAGATAGATGGATAGATACAGTAGATAGATAGATAGATAGATAGATAGATACAGTAGATAGATAGATAGATAGATAGATAGATAGATACAGTAGATAGATAGATAGATGGATAGATATAGTTGATAGATAGATAGATAGATACAGTACATAGATAGATAGATAGTAACTTTATTGATCCTGAGGGAAATTCAAGTTTCCAGCATCACAGTGCCATAGTGCAAAACATGTTAGTAAAAAGACAGTAAAAAAGTTAGTAGTGCAAAGTACAAAAAAATATACCAGATATAAAAATACAAGGAGATGAAGAAAACTGTTAAAACTGAATATAGTGCAGGGTAACAGCTGTGATACACGACAATTGAAAAAAGTGAATAAAGTGCAGAAGAGACTGTTAAAAATGAGTATAGTGCATTATTATCTGTCCTGCAGATGATGGTGTAAAATAGGATTTTGACTAATACAAGATAGTTTTATTAGTGTTTGTTTTGGTAATCCTTTATTGACACATGCAGAAAACTGGTTCCCTAATTACTGTTAACTCTAATATACTTTGGCTAAAGATACATACATACATGCATTGTTAATATATAAAATATATCTTATACTGTATATGTTCTTAATATGCTTGTACAATGTATTTCTTATATATGTACATTCATACTTCCTGAAATGTAAATGTTCTTAATATGCCTTCAAGATGTTTATTGTCACGCCGGTTATACAGGTACAATCGTGTGAAATGCTTTTTGCTGGGAAGCTCCATTAAAATAATAAGTTATATTACAATTATAAAAGGAAATACTTTGTACAAGGCATATTAAGAACATATACAGGCATATTAAGAACATATACATTAAGAACATATACAGTATAAGATATATTTTATTATGATTATTGTACAAAGTATTTCCTTTTATAATTGTAATATAACTTATTATTTTAAGCTTCCCAGCAAAAAGCATTTCACACGATTGTACCTGTATAACCGGCGTGACAATAAACATCTGGAATCTTCAATCTTGAATTGTTATACTATTGGTGGTGTAAAATAGGATTTTGTATCTATTAGTACAATATTTAGTTCCAGATTTGGGAAGTTAAAAGATTTTCTCCAACTTTATCTTAAGTCTGTCTACATAACATATATTTCTGCATCTCTCTCTAGGCTGCACAATGAGTCAGGGTAAGGACAATGCACGACTCAAGAGCTACAAGAACAAGTCCCTCAACACAGATGAGATGAGAAGAAGGAGGGAAGAGGAAGGCCTACAGCTTCGCAAACAGAAGAAGGATGAACAGGTGAGCAAAGTGTGGAGGAAGTCATTTAGACCTCCTCAGCAGAGGAAGACTTACTGCCTCCACATATTGTGGAGGTAGAATCGTTCTCCTGGTAGATTGAACGTAAATAACCTAATTTATGTCCTTCCAGTGTTGCTAATGTCAGGGAGTAAACTTGAACCCATGTTGTGTTCCTATCAATGTAATGGTGAAGAATAAATATACTTAGAAATACTAAAATAATTGATTTAAATATTATTCTATCGTAGCTCTTTAAGAGGAGGAATGTTGCCACAGTGGAGGATGATGGCCTCCCAGAGGACGATGGGATGGCCGATAGCGGCTACCTGGAGTCCCAGGCTAACAACATGGACCCACTCACGGTAAGAAGAGAAACGAAAATAATCCTGCTGTCCATCTACATACGATAACGTCATTTACTACACGTATGATGTCGTATGACAGCATTTCGTCTGTGTGTTATCAAATAACCATCTCTTTTGCTGTACAGGGTGGGGTGATCTCAGAAGACATGACTCAAATGATCTTCTCCAGTACTCCTGAGCAGCAGCTAATAGGCACTCAGCGCTTTAGGAAGCTCCTTTCTAAAGGTAAGGGTGCCGTAGTTCCTCATGGATACTTGATTTTTTACTGATACTTCTTGTCTCTGCACTATCCCCTTTGCTGCTGTACACTGCAAATTTCCCCACTGTGGGACTAATAAAGGAATATCTTATCTTATTTTTACGAGAGCTGGATGACAATTTAATGCCATGTGCATGGGGAATAATACATTGTTTTATGTAAGCATTATATAAACAGAGTAAATCAGTTACACAGGCTAGTTTTCTTCCATAAACTAGTAAAATTCAATTTGACTATGAAAGGAACTGTTTATCATGCAATTTTGAATACTTGATTGTGTTTTAATCTATTGATGTCAAGATAATGTTATGATAAGTATTGCTATATTCATTTTTGTCATATTGTCCACCTCTACTCTATGTCTTACGCAGAACCCAACCCACCCATCGATGAAGTCATTGCCACTTCAGGGGTGGTGGAGCGCTTCGTTGAGTTCCTGAAGAGGAGAGAAAACTGCACATTGCAGGTACGTTTCCTCAGTATGTCTTAGTAATGATGCAGGTGTGCACAGAGAAGCTTGGATTACAACACACACAGAGTTAGCTTCATACTCAGGTATTACTCTACCATATCTTTACATTGCAAATAGTTGTGTGCTGCTGCTATATTAATGCTCTGAATCCTGAATAGAGAACCTTTAAATCTAACCTGAGTGATCAATATGTAATACATATTATATATTTTGACTATTGTTTCAGTTTGAGGCTGCATGGGTGTTGACCAACATTGCATCGGGCACATCCCATCAGACTCGGGTGGTAATCCAGGCAGGAGCTGTGCCCATTTTCATAGAGATGCTCAGCTCGGATTTTGAAGATGTACAGGAACAGGTAAGGAGGATTCAGACGTACCGGTGTTTTTTCTTGCCATCACTTCCCACACTTAAACTTCTCTTGTTATGTTTCTCCATCGTAACTTACTGATGTAAATAATATATATTTATTTAACCTGCCTGGTTGGATAAAACATAATCCTGTCATTGAATATTGTACATTTCAATGTTGTTTATAGACTGACGTGAATGATTTCTTTGCCCCTCAGGCAGTGTGGGCCTTGGGAAACATAGCAGGAGACAGTACAGAATGCAGAGACTTTGTCATAGACTGCAACATTCTGCCTTCCCTGGTGCAGTAAGTAGCAACTCAATGACAACGTCTTCCTCATATAACTAGTTATTACACTATAAAATACAGAGTAACTTTCCTGCATTCCCAGTAAAATATGCTCCTTTTGCAGGTTATTGGCCAAACAGAATCGTCTAACGATGATGAGGAATGCAGTGTGGGCGCTCTCAAACCTGTGCAGAGGAAAGAACCCACCTCCAGACTTCACTAAGGTAATTTGCCAAGATAAACATATCACTATGGCAACAGTACACCTCTCACATTGCTAAAGTACATCATATCTCACTTTTCAAGGTCACAAGCTGTATGAAGTCGCTTATATCCAAACTGGAAAAGTCCCGTTGAACTTAACACCCACATGTTCCCCTAACCCTCCCACCTCATCTCTTTTTTTTCCCCAGGTGTCCCCGTGTCTCAGTGTGCTGTCTTGGCTGCTGTTCGTCAATGACACAGACATCCTGGCTGATGCATGCTGGGCGCTCTCCTACCTGTCTGATGGCCCCAATGACAAAATCCAGGCTGTTATTGACTCAGGAGTCTGTCGCAGGCTGGTGGAGTTACTGATGTAAGGCTTTAAACACATACTGTATACTTTACAATTCTAAAAGATTACACAACTTGGATGTTAATTGTTGGAGAAGAGCAATGTTCTCACTCAGTCACCTCTACATTTGGGTGTGACAATCCAGATGTGGGTGTGTTGTGAATGTTCCCGGACGGTATTTGAGTCTGACTAATGCATTACCAGCTGTGACAAACTGCAAAAGTCATGAGAGGAAACACTATTTAGTATTTCCATGTGACAAAGAACCATAAACGCACCGTTAAGTTGCTGCAGCAGAAAATAAAGTTTAACATTTATACCATCCTGAGGGCAAAACAACATCTGATCATACATTATAATTGTGCTTTGTTCCAGGCACTCTGATTATAAGGTGGTATCTCCTGCACTGCGAGCTGTTGGGAACATAGTTACTGGAGATGATCTGCAGACACAGGTACACACACATCATGTTATGCTACTTTTGGGGAAGGTAATTGAATACCTTTAGATGAATATTTCTTACTTTGTGTGTGTAATTTGTGGTTGCCTAGGTGATTTTGAACTGCTCAGCGCTGCAGTCCCTACTTCACCTCCTGAGTAGCCCCAAGGAGTCCATCAAGAAGGAAGCCTGCTGGACGATCTCCAACATCACCGCAGGGAACCGAGCACAAATACAGGTGTGTGTGTGTGGCGTCCCACAGAATAACTTGGAAAGTTGACATGAGCGTTCCCTCATCTAATCAAGTCTTTTCCCCTCTTATTAGATGGTGATAGATGCGGGCCTGCTGCCTCCTCTCATCACTATCCTGCAGGTAGCAGAGTTTCGCACAAGGAAGGAGGCCGCCTGGGCCATTACCAACGCCACCTCGGGGGGCTCCGCAGAGCAAATTAGGTAAGACCACTGATGCAGTTTAACATACAGTGTACAGCCAGTGTGGACACCAGTATATCCAAAGTCTCACAGACATTGAATTGTGGCTTGTTCCTTTCAAACGGATGACATTTTAAGAGCTAGCGACCACAGATCAGAAATAATACAGTGTTAGCGTTTGGCTCTTCCAATCAGAATGAATGCACATAAGAGTATGGAATAGTCTGTTGCATCTTATATAGGGCATTATTTGATAATTTCAAAGTGGCTTTAAGGCTCTAAAGTTTGTACTTTAAAACTGAAGACAAACTGAATAGAAATAGAGAAAATCTCAAAGCTACATGCAGCCTGCTTTGCAAAATGATAGGGGAAAATGTGAACTAGACAATAGGAAATGAGCTAATGCTTTTAATTACACTAGTATTAATCTTTTAAGGCAGTAGGGAGACTTTCCTTCAGCTGCTATATCATAGTGGTGTCGAATTATCTTTTGGTGCAGTATGTGTTGTTTACTAAAATTGTGTCCATTGTTGAGCCAAAGACAGTTATTTGCTTTGTAATTGTGCTAAATGCTCAGTAATAAAAGTTTGATTCTTTATTTGTGTGTTTGTGTTGCCCCCTGCAGGCACCTTGTGGATCTCGGCTGCATAAAACCTCTGTGTGACCTGCTCACACTCATGGACTCCAAAATAGTTCAGGTGGCTCTAAATGGCCTGGAGAACATCCTGCGACTGGGAGAACTGGAGGCCAAGAGGGGAGGAGGCATCAACCCTTACTGTGCACTCATTGAAGAGGCCTATGGTGAGTGTACATGCACACACGATTGATACTGTTGCATTGATGCTGCCTACATTTAAGCAATTCTAAATTGAACCACTTGATTCAAATATTTGTCTGCTCAGGAAGGAAAAATGTCAGTTCAGTCTATAGTAAACAAACCAAAGATGCATGGTTTTACAACTTTATGACATTGTTGACCAGTTTGTTGTTTTCATTTACACTGGAAGAAGAAGAACTTATTAGAAATAACTAATCAGAAACATACTTTTAGATGGAAATCTAGCAAAAATGTATGCGATGATGGACCTTGTGTTAACTTTTCTGAAGGCTTTGAAGCCATATGAAGTCCAGCTTTTCCCTGAATTAATTGCACGTTTTATACAGCTTAAATAACAATTGTTTCCGTCATTAATTCTTTTTTTCAATAAAACTGAATAATCCTTAATTCTAGAAAAAAAATACTTATTATGGTTCCCCAGAGGCCAAGGTTACATCACTAGTCCAAAACCCAAAGATGTTCTGTTTCTAGTGATATAAAACCAGAGAAAACCAGTATATCCTCACATTTGAGATGCTGGAAACAGAAGTTAGACAGTTAAACCTGATCAATGAGCTGTTTATTAATTATTTCAATTGCTGGCTCTACCTCCCTTCTTCTCAGGTCTGGACAAGCTGGAGTTCCTGCAGGGCCACGAGAACCAGGAAATCTACCAGAAAGCCTTCGACCTGATCGAGCGCTACTTCAACACTGAAGACGAGGACCCGTCTCTGGCTCCGGCCGTCGATCTGCAGCAGCAGCAGTTCCTCTTCCAGCAGTGCGAGGCCCCGATGGAAGGCTTCCAGCTATAATGCTAAATCCTCCCACCTCCATGTGCTCCACCTTCATCCTCACCTCTGCTCATTTCTCTCACTCTCTGCCCACTGCCACGATCAAGGGTTACGACAAACCCTCGGCTCCCCTCCTCCTCATCCTCCTCCTCCTTCCCTCCTCATCGTCAGAGAGATTGATTTAATCATCATCATGATTATTAAAAATGTAAACATTTACAGGAGCACGTGTGTGTGCGCGTACGTCCAACGTGGGTCAAGTTCTGCAGTCTTGTCAGCCAGTTTGTGAAGGTTTCACTCATCATTCTGTCGTGCGCCAAGCTCACCTCCGCGCCTGAAGCCCCACCCCGGGGTCTCCTACTAGCAGATTGTCCCTGTAACACCACCCCGTCGTACTTTTTTTGGATTTCCTCCGCCCATCCCAAATGAAAAGCACTTCTTGGATTGGCGACCCCCATCTCTGATTAAGTGGGAGTTTGTAGGACTGCACTGCTTGTCTGATTGAAGCATTAATGACTCACAAGACAGACAGACATGGACGTGATTTTCACCCCCCCTCCTGTCCACGCACACACACACACACACACACATAGAGAAGAATGATCTAACCTAAACACTGGACTGACCATGAGACGTTGACCACATGTTTGACTGTGGTCTTTGGACTGAACTGCCCACACTGGGGCCACGTGGCCAGTCCCAACCCAAGGACTCAACTGACCTCTACTAACGGCACTTAAACAACTCAAAAATGGAGGTTGAATTCTCGCCTCCTCTCTCCGGCCATCGGATACCACAGATGGACAAATTAGGAACTTGACTGTGTCGCTGAGGGGTGGAGCTTGTCAGTGACAAACCAGGCTGCTTGCGTTCCCTCCTGGATCTCATATCATGCATTCCTTTATCCAGTAACGGGACTTCCCACCTGCACAGGCTTCATCCTGAAGAGTTTAGACTGCCTCTGGTGTGATGTGAATAACCCCATGGAACCATGGGAATTGTAGTCTTCCCTCGCACTGAGACAATTGGACAGACTTGGACGAGACAAAAACAGACTATTTAACCCTGGAATCTGTCCAGCAGCAGACCAGCGGGAATTTTTCTTATCTTATACCATAGTTTCATTTCATTTGCTGCACTTTAGTTCAGGACCGATGCCTGCTCTTCGAGAATATACCGTAGGCTTTACTTTAACTATTTAATTGGTTGATGACTCGGCTCTTCCCTCCTCAGGAAGCGAGGTGTAAAGAGGTGTGGTCTGAATCCTCCTCGGCCCCTTTCTGGTTTGAAAAGGATTACAATGTACGTCACTGTTTACCCTGCTCACAAAGGGACTCAAGCAGATTGTGGACTGAAACTGTTAGCACACTAATTACAATCAGTAGATGATGCTGCCTCAGCAAAACTAGAAGAACTGTATTGTGACAAAGTAAATCAGACTCTTGGAAAATTGTCCATTTAGCTGTGAGCAGCCTAAATGTCTTTCCAACACATGTTCAGGTAGTACTTCACAATTTGATCATGCCAATCATCGAAACATGTATCAGCTATCGGGTCTGAAGTTGGTCCATTTTATAAAAAACAATGTTTTTTAGTTGGGGTTAGCATCTGCCATGTTGCTGACGGTGCCATAATCTTTATTCTCCAGGAATCCTTCCAGATAATTTCAACAAAAATCCAGATTAAAAACTTGAAAATTACTGGTGATCACCTTAGTTAGCAAAATTGAATGTTTGTTTACCAAGTCCTCTTAACATTGCTTACTTTTATCAAAAATCTCTGCAAGAGATGACCAGCTCTACATGTTAATTACTGTTTGTTGTATTGAGTTTGTGCAACTGTCCCCTGTTATGCCATTTGCATAAAAGCTGTTTCATGAACCACAGTGTAAGTGAATCAGTTTCATTGTAGTTTGTGTACAGGGGGAATCTTTTTTGGGAAGCATTTTCTTTGATCAAATCGCTGCCATACGGCTAAAGAAATATAGTTCCTCTGTGCATTCATTATTAATTAATCTGCAGAGTATTTTCTCAATTAATTGTCTAGTCTATAAATAATGAAAAATAACTGATTTAGACCTTTTGGGTTTAGAGTTGCACTGGAAAACCAGATCAGGTCATTAAATCAGAGGAATTGTCAAGGAGCAATACTTTATTGATTTGATGTTTTTTTGGTGTTCACTATATACAAACAGATGTCACATCAGTCATGAACAAACCTGCTTAATCACACAAGTATCAGGACAAAACAGACCATTGTGCAGATGGATCTTGCCTGATCCATTTTCCTTTAAGAAAACTGAAGACCATTTGAAACCCTTCAGGGCTGAACTGTCTTCACAAGGCGGACTGTTGCCTCTGAGGCAAATATAAAAAACAGAAATACCTAAGGTATTTATGTTGGAGAGCTTTAGAGGTGTGTTGAAAGGTTACTAGAAGCATTTATTGGATAGAAAACTTCATTGGTGCATCAACTAATTTCTTGTCTGAAAATCATTATTTTGCTGTGTAGTAAATGTCAAGGATTAGTTATAAACTCCTAAAACCTGGATCACAGTACTAGATTATGTCTACTGTGCTGACACCACAGTAGTTGTTAGTTTCCTCAAAAACAGGTGCCAGTTTATAACCTCTGTATTCACTGACAAGATAAAACCTTACATTGGCTTTCAAAAATTACTAACTGATCCATCGATGTGTGTTAAAGTCAATCTCCAAGTTGCAAAACTATAAAGTACCGACTGCTCTGTTGGTCGCTCTCTAGGATGGAAGTGGAGAACTCTGAAGTTGTGACACATACAGCAAGAAGGGGGACACTATTGGCCCAGTACTGGGGGGGAAACTGGTTGTGCCGGGACTAATTGTCTTCCATCACTGAGCCTTCGCAGACAGAGCAACAGCTGCTTCCTTCTCCCGCTGTAGTTCCTCCCTCCATCTGGCTTTCTTCTCCATGTTTTGACCCGTCAGGGACTCGTGCCTGCCTGCAGCCTGCGACAACATGAGAAATTATGGATAAGATCTTAAACAAATGTCTGATGTTCCACATGATATTTGCCCTGAAATACGTAGGAAACAATGCTAACGTTTAAATTTTTTTTTGTGTAGAACAAGATGGTTAAAGGGTAACTTTGGTATGTTTCAACCTGGATCCTATTTTCACATGTTTTTGTTTCTAACTGAAAACTATTTCTGAAATTGGTCCAGTATTGAGAGAGAACGCTGCAGACGGCAGCTTCACACAGGCTGTAGTGTGGTGCTAATGGGGCAAGCTGGCACTGTCATTTACATCCACTAAAAGTGCTTGAAAAGGCTCTGATTGTTATTATAAATGTCTGACATTATGGAAAGAGTCTCGCTCAAGGAGAAGTCTCTTTCTGAAATCTTTCGTGTTGCTGGAAGACGACAGTGGAATAGTGGAATACATCCAGAGTTTCCTTGAGCGGGACACAATAACAAACCGACCGGATCAAGCGAAAGGTAGGAAAACATTTTATTTCTCTGTAGGGTCCATGGCATAATGTTGTCGACACTTATAATAACAATCTGAGCCTGTCAGTGGCAAAAACAAGCACTTTCAGTAGACGTAATGTTACAGTAACGCTACTCACTTGCCCTCGCAGCTGCCAGTTACAGCATCCTCCCTCAATACTGGACCAGTTTCAGAAATTGTTAGTTATTAGTCACTTTAAACACAAAAAATGGGAAAAGAGGGTCCAGGTTGAAAAATACAGAGGTTACCCTTTAATGCAGAGACAAAAACTGCTCTTTCACATTGTTGTAAACCATTCAACTAAGATTTCCCCCCTGAAAAACAATGCATGCAAACACAATGCGGTCATCTGTTGTCACTCACCCGTTTGCCCATGAACACCGTTATCAGACAGGCCACTATTGTGGTTGCCATCATCACGTAGCAGGCTTTCACTCTGACTTTGTTTCTGGCAGCATCAATCATCTCAAACCTGTGGCACAGGCAGGTGCACAAACAAACGTCAGTGTAGCCGGATGTTTGAATATTTAAAACAATATTCTAATCAAAAAACAATGTAAAAGTGACGTGCATGTTCCTTCATACAATGGCAACAGTCACCACCAGCTATTCATGCTTCTCCCAGTCTTGTGTGTCAACATTAATTACGGCATAATTGTAAAAAAATTTGGTTCCTTGTGAGTACAGGAGGTGGGAGGTCTGCAGTTTGTATACATGACAATCAGGTCTTTTATCACTGCTGCAGATCAGATATGATCTCCACCCTGATTTCAGGAACAACAGTAATTACCTCGAGCCAAAAGCAGACGCCTTGTTTGAACTGCAGCTATCTTGCAACATCGGCTACCCCCAGCAGCACCGCCGCTCATCCAGTTAGCTAGCTCTGTTATTGTGATGTATCTTAACTAAATCACACAAAGAGCCAATCGGACGCGAGCGTGCTGGGAGGTCTGGTATAAACAGGAAGAGGCTACTTACGACACAAGTTCTGGTATCTGGTCGGCTGTCTTAAAGCGTCCCGACCAGACCAGGCACTTCTTGTCCAGATCTGAGGGTCTGTAGCCTGGGAGTCTGAACCCGGCACGAGGCGCTGCTGCTGCTGCTGTATGAAAGAAAGAAAGCACACGTTAGAAAAAACAAACAGAGAGAGTTTAAGTCCACAAACCAACAGCTTGAAGAAAAAAAGTTCAGTTTCACAAGCCTCAGTTGTTAGCTTCATCACCCTAGATTGTAACCCTGCTTCCTGTGTCCAGCGTCACTCTGGGTCTTAAGAAAACTTTCACACACTTTCAACAGCAACAAGTGACCTGTGATGTACAAAATCCTCTGGCAATCATCTCTCTGTCTTAAATTGTTACAGCTCATCCCAAATGAAAAGCACTTCTGTGTGTTCCTTCTCTGACACTCACTGCTTGTCTGATTGAAGCATTAATGACTCACACGACAGACAAACATGGACGGGATTTTTATATGATTCTATTCTTATATGATCCAAAACTCTACCTGGTGCTGGGGCTGCAGGTGGAGGCTCTGCTTTGACCTCCTGTGGTTTATTGCACATCCCTCTGTGGCTCCATGTTTCAGTGACCTGTCTGCACCTCTGACCTGATGAGATATTTAAAAAAAAAAGAAACATGAGTGAATTGGAGGAAAGAATAGGCTAAACATATTATTATAGGTTAAGCTGCTGAGTATTTTCTAAAATAATCATTTGATTTATAAAACGTTAGAAAATTGAGAAGAATGCCCTGAAGTTGTTTGTTTTGTTCAAGAAACAGTCCATATATTGTTATCATATAAGACAAATACGCAGAAATAAGCAGCAAATGATCACAACTGAACTGGCTGGAGCTGTGAATATTTATTATTTTTGTTTCTAAAATTACTTTAAAATCAACAAACAATTGCTGGTTAATTTTCTGTTCTAATCATTTTAGCTCTAATTATAACAAATAACAAATAACAAAAAAAGGCTTTCTTAACTCCGTAAGGCAACAGCTTGGTGCACCTTTTCCCACACCTTATATTGTCCTCTTTTGGCTTATGTGTATTAACTTATTGTTTTGATACCACTGGTTACAGGTTTTAGTTTTCTCATTATTTGTTCTTTATGTTTTGTTCTTTTATTGTTGCTTTTATTTTGTCTGTATTTCATTGTATCTGTGCAAGCACTTTGAAACTATGTTTAGAAAAGTGCTATACAAATAAAGATTATTATTATTATTATTATTATATTATTATATTAAGTATTCTGAGACACTGGAAGAGCAATTCTCAGCCAATGATTCTGCCTCAGTCTGGAAAGGGCTGAGACAGATCACAAACTATAAGCCCAAACCGTCCCACTCCACGAATGACCTCCGACTGGCAAATGAGCTGAATGAGTTTTACTGCAGATTCGACAGACGAAGTGACAGTCCTGACTGCATCTCCTCTCCCCCCCCGCCATCAGCCATCAGCAGCCAACACCAGCACCCCCCCCAGCTTTCTCCACAAGCACCCAGCCTGTGCACACCCCTCCCCCCCTTCACACCTCTGTCCATCCAGGAGGGGGAAGCCAACAGGCTCTTCAAAGGACAAAACCCCCGCAAAGCAGCCGGCCCAGACTCTGTCTCACCTGCAACCCTCAAACACTGTGCAAACCAGTTGTCTGATTCTGATTCTGATTATAACAATAACTCATGCAAAAGATATCACAACTAATTTTTGCATTAAATCACCAACAAGATACCTCATAACATATGAATCATAAGGACACACTTTCATAATAAGACGTGGAGGTGTGTCAGGATAGGTTAAGCTGATGAGTACTTTCTCAAATAATCATTTGATCTATAAAATGTCAGAAAATTGAGAAGAATGATCATCTCAATTTCCTAAAGTGACTTCCTGAAGTTGCTTGTTTTGTCCAACAGAGAGTCCAAAAACCAATGAGATTCAATTTACTACCACATAAAACAAATAAGCAGCAAATGAACACAACTGAACTGGCTGGAGCTGTGAATATTTATCATTTTTGCATGACTTATTGTTATGATTAGAGCTGAAATGATTAGAACAGAAAATTAATCAGCAACTGTTTGTTGATTTTAAAGTAATTTCAGAAACAAATGATAAATATTCACAGCTCCAGCTAGGGTTTGTTATCCTGACACACCTTTGTGTGTCCTTATGATTCATATGTTATGAGGTATTTTGTTAGTACTTTAATGCAAAATTAGTTGTCGTGATATTTTTGCATTAATTATTTGTTATGATTAGAGCTGAAATGATTAGAACAGAAAATTAATCAGCAACTGTTTGTTGATTTTAAAGTCATTTTAGAAACTAAAAGTATCACAACAAACTAATTTTGCATTAAAGTACTAACAAAAATGATAAATATTCACAGCTCCAGCCAGTTCAGTTGTGCTTATTTGCTGCTTATTTGTCTCATGTTGTAGTAAACTGAATCTCATTGGGTCTTGGACTGTTTCTTGGACAAAACAAACAACTTCAGGAAGTCACTTTAGGAAATTGAGATGATCATTCTTCTCAATTTTCTGACATTTTATAGATCAAATGATTATTTGAGAAAATACTCAGCAGCTTCAAGCTTGGCCTGTGCCCAGCCTTTTTAGTGAGCAATTCTTTAGTTGATTTTAAAGTAATTTTAGAAACTAAAATATCACAACAAACTAACTTTTTGCATTAAAGCATTAATAAGATACCTCATAACATGTGAATCATAAGGACACACTTTCATAATAAGACTGGAGGTGTGTCAAGATGACAAACCCTAGATATATCATATAATAATAAAACTAAAGTTTACTAGCTCAAAGTATTTTAGTGAGGCTTTTTCTTTTATGGGAGGATTAAACCTGAACAGGAACTAAACATGTCACAACACAGGTCACCTTTCATAGCCAAATCACTGGAATTAAGCTGAGACATTCAAAGAACACGTGGTGAAACATATCATATCTATTTAACTAGCTAGCTACACAAAGGCAGCTGCTAAATGTAAGATTAGCTTTAGTTAAGTTACAAATACCAAGTGGGAGTGGCTGGTTATGTATAAAAAACAACACAGATATTACAGTTAAAGATACGAACCTGTGAAGTTTCTGATGGAAAGGCGAGATCTGAGGATATTCATGTTGTTTTATGTTGGATATAAGAAGAACAACGTGTCTCTGAAGCCATTAAAGTGCGTCGTAACAACCTGAACCCAGTCAGCTTCTCTTCAGCTGCTGAAAGTCAACTCAGCATCAACAGCCCAACAAAGACCCCGTCACATAGGAGCCTCTGCTGTCTGCCTGATCAAAAACACAATACAGGTCTTTCAAGTCTGTTTCCCCTCTCAGTGGCTCCCTGTGGAACTGTTTCTTTTGTTTACATTTTCACATTTATTTGTCATTGTTGTAGGTTTATGGTATGAGCATTAGGCTTACACATATTGGGGGGAAAAAAAATAATCTGAGATTTTGAGAATAAAGTCGTAATATTACGAGAATAAAGTCAGAAGTTTACAAGAAAAAAAGTCGTGTATTATGAGAATAAAGGCATAATATTATAAAGTAGTAATTTTACGTGTTATTTTCTTTTTTTCTACTAAACTTCTGACTTTATTCTCGTAATAGTATGACTTTATTCTCATAATATTCCGACTTTTTTCTCGTAAAGTTATGACTTTATTCTCGTAATATTCCGACTTTTTTCTCGTAAAGTTATGGCTTTATTCTCATAATATTCCGACTTTTTTCTCGTAAAGTTATGACTTTATTCTCGTAATATTCCGACTTTTTTCTCGTAAAGTTATGACTTTATTCTTGTAATATTCCAACTTTTTTCTCGTAAAGTTATGACTTTATTCTCATAATATTTCGACTTTTTTTCTCGTAAAGTTATGGCTTTATTCTTGTAATATTCCGACTTTTTTCTCGTAAAGTTATGACTTTATTCTCGTAATATTTTGACTTTTTTTCTCGTAAAGTTATGGCTTTATTCTTGCAATATTCCAACTTTTTTTATAGTTATGACTTTATTCTCGTAATATTACGACTTTTTTTCTCGTAAAGTTATGACTTTATTCTTGTAATATTTCGACTTTTTTTCTCGTAAAGTTATGACTTTATTCTCGTAATATTTCGACTTTTTTTCTCGTAAAGTTATGACTTTATTCT